>NC_089587.1:189556493-189904342 GCF_019320115.1 Miscanthus floridulus | reverse complement strand
CGGCGTTCACCTTGCTGCCATCCGGGGCGACTGCAACAGAGTTCTCACGCCCGGTGACGAGGCCGGCAATGTAGGAGAGCGGCACGAGGTCGCCGGACGCGGTGACCGTGCCGCGGAGCGGCAGGCACGGCGTGACGTTGGCGTTGAGCAGCTTGACGATCGCCTCGAGGATCTCGAAGCGGATGCCGGAGTACCCCTGGAGCAGGGTGTTGATGCGGACGAGCATGGCCGCACGCGTGGCCTCGGCCGGCAGGACGTGGCCGTCGGTGCCGGTGCCGAATGCGCCTGCGTTGAGGAACCGGATGAGCTCCCTCTGGAGAGCGCCGCCCTCCTTGGTCCTCCTGTGGGACGTGGCGCCGAAGCCGGTGGTGACGCCGTAGCTGTCGGTGCCGTTCATCATGCTGTTCATGACCCAGTCGCTGCTGGCCTTGACCCGGCCACGGGCGGACTCGTCGAGCTCGACGCGGGCCTCGCCAGCGCCGGCGGCCACGGCGGCCACCTGCGCGATGCGGAGGCTGGCGCCCTCGATCTTCACCAAGGGCTGGCGGTACTCGGCGACCATCCGCTTCACCTCGTCCAGGTGGCTGCCCATCAGCTCCTCCGCGGCCTTTCCCCAGTTAAGCGGGTCGGCGCGGGGCGTCGCCATGCACAGGGAGTCGCCGTTGGTAGCAGCAACGCGGCCGTTCTCGCACTCCATTGATGTGGGGCTGGGGTTTGAACAGAAGGCACTTGCGCCGTAAATGATTTGGGGTCAGAAGTAAGGCGATGGCCTGTTAGTCTGGATGGACAAGAGCTCGTGATGCACTGGATGGTGCTGCTCTTCTTGGAGTGAAACGGAAGGGGTTTAAATAGCGGAGGGCTGCGCCCGCGCGTCTTGGGGGTTGGTCGACTTTCCCATAACAGAACGAGTGCCGCGTTGCAAGTAAAATTTTTGGCGGGGCCGGCGGCGTGGAAAGCGTCGCGATTTCGTTTAGTGGTGGCCGGCTGAGGACGGCTCGGTCGCGCCGCGGGCGGGGTTGGTGCCCCCCGGCGCCTGCGCGGGGGTTGGTGACTGGTGTGGGCAGAGCTCCGTCCACCGTGCTCGCTTCGGCTCACCTGCCACGGTACGCTGTTAGTCGTTTCTGTTCTCTGTTTTGGTCTTGCTTTTGCACTGATTTGGGGGATATGATGGCAGCAGGCAGCAGGCAGCAGGAAGGCAACCAGGCACACTCTGTCGTATTGTGGATGCAATCAAACGCACGCATCAGGCGAGTAGATACCAGTAGTAGTTCATAATGTTTTGAAGGACCATTGGTGTCAGCAACAGTTGCTTCATTTGGCACGGAAAAAGCACGTATATTGATCTTTCTAAGGAATGTAAAACCCATTATCTTGGGGGTAGTTAGAGGTTCACTGGGGTAATCGATCACGAGTAAACGGTCAGAGTTAGGGCAGTTGGAACAAAATTTCTATGGAGCATGAGGTTTCGAACGCCTTTGTTTGAAGTTTGAACAGAGGCCTGTCAGCTGAAGCATAAGCAAATGTGCTGATTATGAGTCAACGACCCTGTAGGATTCTCCATTTGTTTGGACATATCAGATCAGATACTTGCACGTATTTTGCAACTATATAATCCTTTACTACTCGCTCCATATAATTTCTCACCGGAGTCTCTTGATTTCTTGATCCATCTTCACGCTTTAGTAACCAGGATTCAGAATTTCAACGAAATTTCACTGAAATTTCCTGAATTTCAATAATTTTGGTGGTGGCCAAAAGAAATTACGAAATTTTGTAATACGGTAGTACATGTGCTATATAACTCTAGACTAGATTCCTATTTTCTATTGTTTGTGTTATATATTCTTCTACTCAATAAATGCGTAGTCATAAATAAATCATGTCAATATTTGTTTAGGTATATATATATTTTTTAAAAAAACATACTTCATGTGCAAGTTCCTAAAAAAATTCGGTGAAATTTTGGCTGAATTTCACGGATTACGGTAATTTTAGGGGTGGCCGATATTTAAAAAAAAAACGAAACTGAAAACCCTGTCAGTAACTACAAAGAAGTGACTACAGGTGAAGAAATTTTTTTGATTCACGTAATGATGGTTCAACAAATTCGTGAGGCGGCTTCTTGATGCACTACTTTCCTGGAAGTTGCCATGGATTCAGTACTTCTGCATCACATGCTCGCCAGTCGCCTCCACGTGATGTACAAGGTGTGTGTGCGAACACCAGCAGGCCCTTGGTCCAGTCGTCGTCGGTCGGTCTAGTCCTGTCTTCGAGTCGTCGTCCACTGGTGTTCTTCCGTTTTCGCCCATCGGATCGTGGTCTTGTCTGTCATTGGGTATCTGGGCCGGTCCAGATGCATGTCGTCGCTGCGCTGCCTACTGGACCAAGTCTTGTAGGAAAACGGGTTCATTGGAGACCCCGGGTTTATGAACCCAACAGGAGCCCTCGAGCCCCTTTGGGGCTTCCGTGAAGCCGTGAAGGGGCTGTTGAGTTGCCGTTTTTGAGGGCGCACGGGAGTACGATGCAAGAAGATCTCTCGTTAGAAGAGAGCATCGTACGTCTCAAACAGACCCCTGTCCCGGATTCTGGATCAGAGGACGAAGAGAGGGAAGAGAGCATTGTAGTGGGAGAAGAAGGATCTTGCTCCCTTGTTCCGCTTCATGCCCCAAGGTGCGGAGCAGTCCCGGGGCTGTTCACGCACGCTTTGCATGTTATTGTAAAAGCCTGGGGCTTATGTCTTTAGCTTAATGAAAGCTTCTATTTGCTTTGTAATTCATGTGTCCATTGCGTCGTGGAGGCGGGCTGTTTATTGGAACTTCGGTGTTTTCTCCTTGGTTTGTTGTACCGCGTAGGGTAACCAAGTAGGATTTAGACGTCCAGCCTCCACGGGGAGGATTGGCGAAGGTCGCGGAGGCGCGCCGGGGGGATATTGGCACCTAGCCCCTGATGAGGGGACCGACGAAGGCCGTGGAGGCGCACCGAGTAGACATAGGCGCCCAGCCCCCAAAGGGGGGAACTCGTCGGTAGTCCGTCTTCTGCCGGGTGCGCGAGAGTGCACCTGGTGGGTGTAGCCTCCGAGCCTGCAGCCGATTGGTGAGTTGGTCGGAGGCTGAGCACCTTAGTACTCTTTCCTAGGGCCGTAGACTCCTATGTTCCTGTCGGTCGGGGTGTTCGCCCATGTTTGTCCCGCGCCGTGACCTGTGCGGTCGGTTGGATTCCCAAGTCGGGGTCGGGTGGCCCGAGCCCCGAGCTCCGTTGGGCTTGGTAGGGGTCGGTCGAGTTTCATCCATCACCCTGTTCACGGTTTTTGCAACTGGAGGGGTTGAGCAAACGTCGCTTGCCTCGATGGCTCGAGTGACGTGCTCAGTGAGCTCACTAACGGGCATGTCCGAGTGGAATCTGGGTCCGTCGTTCGTAATGGGGTCGGCATAGTCCTCATATTGCATTCCACTTCTCCTTAACCCGCCTCCTGGCAGATGCCCGAGCCGTTTCGGAGACCGACTCAGGTGGCCCGCTGGCCTCCCCTCGATGGAGATTCTGTGGGCATGGCTCATGGTCAAGATCGAACGAGAAGGTCGAGATGACCTTGTCTGCTTCTATGCGGATCGGACGAGGGCCACTGGGGCTCATCTGCGTTTTCTCCTCTGGCTCTGTTTGATGCGAGGTGGCCTTGAGCCCTTTGCGGGCCGGCCTTCGAACCCCGGTCGGTCGCTGCTCATATTGAATGAGACGACAACCGCTTTGTGACGTGACGCGACACGAAGCGTTGTGATGCAAGAATTGCATATGTAATGCTTGGATTTATGGGATGAATGTATGGACGAATATATGACTGAATGCATGCATGAGATTGGATGAATGAATGCTCATGCACTAGAAAAGTAAAACGGGGGGTGGTAAAGTTACCTCGATGGCTGGAGTGACAGGTTCGGGGAGCTCCTTTCGGATATGTCCGAGTGGAATCTGGGTCCGTCGTTCATGACGGAGTCGGGATAACTCGAATGGGGCATCCCACTGTTTGTTACCCGTTTCTTGGCAGCTGCCCAAGCCGTCCGATCGACTTGGGTGACCGGCTGGCTTCACCTCGATGGAGATTCTGTCGGTGGGCCCCTCCAAACCTTTCCTGGGAAGGCAGAGGGTCGTTTGCGTGCTGCTATGCCTCATTTCCTGTGCCCGAGTTGTGGTAGTGGTGCGCTCCGCCCAGGCCACATCCTGCCAGCTAGGCGACGTTCCGTCGGGCAGGCGCGTCCTGTTAGCTAGGCCACATCCCGCCGCACGTCCTTTCGCATTAAATAGGGGGGAGGAGAGGGTTTTTTCTCCTATCTCTCCGCCTTTCCTTCACCACCGCCGCTTCCTCTTCCTTCTTTTTGCTAAGCACCTTCGTGCGCTGTGGGGGTTTCTAGGAGAGAGGAAAGCAGAGCGAGGGAGAGGAAAAACTTATAGATCCGTTTGTAGATCCATGGCGCGATGTCGAACTGGAGGCCTTCCAACATGGATGAGGAGGTGCTGACCGCCTTCACCGAGAAGGGGCTGCTCCTCCCGAAGGAAGTGGCATATTAGAGGGCTCCCGTGCCAGGGGAGGTTATTTCGCAACCTCGGGCCGACGAGGTCATCTCCTTCCTTGCCTTCCACAAGCGTGGGCTCAGGTACCCCGCGCACTGGTTCCTGCGCGGGCTCCTCAACGAATGGGGCCTGAAGTGGCAGCACCTCAACCTGACTGGAGTGTTTCACATCGCCGGCTTCATCACCATCTACGAGTCCTTCCTCGGGATAGAGCCGCACATGGACCTCTTTCGATGGATCTTCAGCGGGTGGGCCTTGTCCAAGGGGAAACCGCCCAGAATCGCTTCGGTCGGCGGGTTTGCCCTGCAGAAGCGGCCTAAGCCGTCGGTCCCCAACTTGACGTACTCCCCTAGTGACTCCAACAAAGGATGGCATGGCGAGTGGTTCTACATCAGAAACCCGGTGGGGGCGCCATTCCTGACGTTCACCGGGGAGAGGCCGGAGAGGAAGGAAAGCTGGTTGTGGGGTCCTGCCTGTCGGCAGAACAAGCTAGAGATCATCGAGACGGAGCTTCAGAGGCTCATGCGGCATGGCCTCGGCAGGTTACAGGTGTTCCATACTTTCTTTCATCGTTGGGTCGCCCTGTTGGCGGATATAACGCGACTGATGTGGGAATACTCCGGCCCAACGAATCCTGACCACACGTCGCCGGAGGAGTTATCAAGGGATGAAGTCTGGAGTTATCTCGATCGGGTGCTGCAGTTGGGGGATGATGAGTCCCTCAAAGGGACGCCCGTACCTCTCCATGCCGCGAAGCTATCTGATCTGGTATACTCCTTTCCTGAGACCTTTTTTCTTTCTGTTTTGATCTTTAGATCGATTTTAAGCCACCTATTTCATAGGTGCTCGTGGGCTATAAATCCTGGCCGTATCTTCTAAGAGGGGGGGGGAAGGCATGGTGTGGCAAGCCACCTAGAGGGAGGCCGCGCTTGCCAAGAAGAAGAAGAAAACTATGAAGGTCAGGAGGAGGTTTGAGAAGGAGAAGGAGATCAATCGGTGGCTCCGTGGCGGCATGCTCTAGGAGGAGGTGGAGGAGGAGCTCGAGTCAGAGGACCCCATGGAGTCAGGCAACGACACGAGTTCCTCGGAGGATGAGGGAGACAAGGGTGCTGCCGTGACCTTGGTGGAGCACTGCACGCCTGTGGCTGCGCCTGTCGGCGGTGGGCATGTACGGAGACGTGCGGTGACGCTCCTGAGTCAAGGAAGTGTGCCGCATGCTAGGATGCCGCCCGCAAACACGAGGCGAAGCGGGTGCGGTCGCCGCACCCTTCGAGGCATCATCGGCTTTGTAGCCCCTTGCTCTGAGTGTGGCGGAGCACACTGGTCGGTCGGGGGGACATGATCGTTCCCCTACATCTTTAGGGTCGACGTGTGTGCGTGACCCCCAATGGGGAGATGCCCCGCCAATTGCTCCAATGGTTTCAACATGAGCTGGTGGCCGCGACCATTCGTGGGCCAAACGGGACCGGTCGGGTCGCCCCTACCCTCGGTTGATCCGAGGGGCGCGGGTTGCGACCCCTGAGCGATCCTCATCTAGTCTGTCATTGTCAATTGGTCGGGGCTTCAAGGTTTTGCTACTTTCATCTAGTATGTATTCATGCTTCCCTTTGTTCTCCTAGTTGAGTTTTTGAGTGTGACTAACCTACGCTTGTGCCTTTTTTTGGCAGCAGCCAGGTGCCGGCAGGACTAGGAATCTCCCCACATCCTGTGCGAGAAGAGTAGAGACCCAGCTTGCAACAGGTTGCGATGAGCGAAGGGGGAGCAGGCTGGTGGCGGCACGACCTTCCTTAATGGGGGTTGCGTCTTCCTGACCTGTCGTGAGCATGGCGGCGGCCATGATGGTGGCGATCTCCATGGTGACGGTGGAGGCTAGGTCGGAGGTGACTCTTGTGGTCCCTCCCCTGCCAGTCTCAGAGGAGGAGAGAAGGGAAACTGGGCTCCCCATCTCACCCGGTGGAGGGGCGCTCGGTTTGCCTGCCTGGTCAGAGATGGAGGGGATCGGAGGAGCTATGGCCAGGGCAGAGGTAGAGTAGCCGCCGGTGAGCCATGGTGTCCTGGTGTCAGTGTTTCAAATAAGCACCGACAAGTAAATCTATATTTATGCGTGTTAGGCCCGGATGGTGCGCTAATAGACACAAGATTTATACTGGTTCGAGCTGAATGTCCCTACGTCCAGTCTGTTGTTGCTCATGTTATTAGCACCAAAAATGGTTCGTAGTAGGGGGTACAAATGGTCGAGAGAGGGACTGGTCCTAGGTCTCTGATGGAAGGGTCGAAAGGATGTCAAGAGCCTGATAGCAGCTTGACTGTGTGTGATGTGTGTTGTCTGTCAAAAGTCGGTCCCTTTAGTGGAGCCCTACCCTCCCCTTTTATAGACCAAGGGGGGAGCAAGGGCTATAGATGGGAGAAAGAAGAAAATACCAAGGGTATAGAAGGTCCTTAGGAGGAGCCGGGTCTTCCTTTTTTTCTCGCACCTGCCCTGTATAACCTGACAGACCGTGTCAGGAGTAGCGTACTTGTTGATCTTCGTAGGCCATGCCCTGGCCTCTTTTAGCAAGTGGGTACGTCCCATCCCGCCCCTGCGCATGGCGTGTCGGACGAGGTTGTTGATCTCTGACCCCTTGGGGAGCGGACGGCACGGTGACTACTTCTTTGTCACTGTAGAGTCCAAGCAAGGACCCTGTCGGGAGTCCCTGCTTGGAACATAGTGGTTGTCATATGTCCGCATCGGGTTCTTTGCCCGGAGGTTGAAGGTGGCGCCTACAACACTGTAGGGCAAAGAGCACGCACCCGCAACACTATTCATGCTCTGCCACGCTTAGAGGGGTCTAAGCGCCTGTCCCATCACGCTCTGATGGTACTTTCCTGCAGGGGTGTAGGGTATGGTCCCTGATGTGGCGGTTGACCCGAACATCTTGTCTTACCCTGTGCCTATCATCATGATGGAGCAGGGTACAGTTGTCAGGCGAAGCGAAGCCAGCTCTCAGACATCGGGCGAGGCGAGGTCCGTCCTCGGCCATCGGATGAGGTGGAGCCTGGCCTTTATCCATTGGGCGATGCCGAGCCCTGCCTTCGGGGGTCGGGCGATGTGGAGTCCATCCCATGGGGGTCAGGTGAGGCAGAGTCTAGCCCTCGAGGGTCGGGCGAGGCGGGGTCTAGCTTTTAGGGGTCGGGCGACGTGGAGTCCATCCTACGGGGGTCAGGCGAGGCGGAGTCTAGCCCTCAGGGGTCGGGCGAGGCGAGGTCTAGCCCTTAGCCATCAGGGCTCAGCCCTTGGGCGAGGCAAAGCCGTCCCCCAGCCACCGAGGGAGGCGGAGCTGGCTGACGGGCATTGGGCGAGGCAGAACAAAACTCCCATCATTCGGGCAAGAAGCATAGTAGCGCCCCTGTCCGCCCAGGAGTTTTTAACGTTCGATGGTTATTAGTTCCACCTCCTTGGGTACCCCGGTATTAGGTCCCGGACAGTAGCCCCCGAGCCCTCGAGTGATTCGGATAGAATTGCCCGGGGGTGTCTTCGATTTCGTCGAAGTCAATTCGCTAGGGGGTGCGCGCGAGCACACCCGATGGGTGTAGCCCCCAAGCCACCGGGTGATTCGAGTAGAGTCGCCCGAGGGGTGTCTTCGACTTCGTCGGAGTCAATTCGCCAGGGGGTGCGCGCGAGCGCACCCAATGGGTGTAGCCTCCGAGCCCCCGGGTGATTCGACTAGAGTCACCCGGGGGTAGTATCGGACCCTCCGCGTGTAAGGCCATAAGACTTGGTTTTTTGTCAACTAGATATTTTTAAGGGAAACGTGGTATTCCGTTCATGGGAATTTTATTTAGGGTCGGCCTGGCCAGAACCCAACTACAGATCGAGGCCCTAGTGAGGCTTATGTCCTCAAGTTCTGGTTTCTCGTGGGCCCATCCTTCATTGGGGCGGCCATTGAGTTGGTTTGGGCCGACCCCTAGTCTTTATGGGCCCAGACGGATCAGAGAAGAGATTTTTCTGGTCCACGTCCCTTCTGTAGGAAAAGAGTCCGGTCGCTTCGGGAAGGCGAACCATCCAGTGTGATTTTGGTGGGAGAGGATAGGGGTCGTGGGTGCGTGTCCCACGACGTGACGCGACGGTGCGCGTGGCAAGCCTAGAGATCGAGGCAGACTGTTGCCCTTCTCGCATCCGTCGCCCCTATAAAACCATGGGGTTCGCCCCTAGGGTTCCGTATTTTGCCCCCTTGCCTTCACGTCCGAAACCTCCGCCGCCAATCGCCCTAGCCTCCTACGCCCACACCACCGCCATCGTTAGGTTTGCCTCTGCGTCGCCGCTGCCATTAAGCTTGTGCCCACCCTTCTTCCTGACTCTTTAATGGAGCTGTGGGGCAGATCCGGTATTACCTCTCGGTGTTTGGAGGGCCTTGTCCACCACGGCCTTCTCTGCCCGTAGTCTGCCATCAAGGAGTGGCTGCTGCCCAGTGAGGAGGATGAGCCGGCGTCGCCCGAAGGGTATGTCATGTCCTTTGCTGTCTTCCATGAGCAGGGATTTGCTGTACCCGCACATAGAGTCCTTCGGGGGCTGCTGTATTATTACCAGGTGGAGTTGCAGCATCTTACTCCCAATGGGGTTCAACATATGGCGGCATTTGTTGCCTTGTGCGAGGGTTTCCTAGGGATCGATCCCCACTTTGATTTGTGGCGGCACTTCTTCACTGTCAATCTATCGAAGAGGCGGATTGGGGGGAAGGAGGTGAACGTGCCGATGGGATGCGCCAGCATTCACTTGCGCCATACCCGGTCGAGAGACTACCCATTGATGCATCTGTCAACCTCCAACAAGGGATGGCATTCGCAGTGGTTTTACATCAGGGATGATGTGAGTGCTCCCCTGCCAAAGTACACTGGGTGCCTCATCGAAGAGGCTCTGCAGTCGTGGCAGTGGGGTGTTCTGAGTAAAGAGAAGAAGCACATAACCGACCTTCTCACCGCCCTCCATGCTCTGAAGGAGCGGGGCATTAAGGGGTCAGGGATTATCGGTGCATACCATGCGAGGAGGGTGGCGTCACTAATGGCGCGCGCGCTTCCCCTGCACGGGATGGTGCCCGGAGTGTCGTTCGAGGGGACGGTGCTTGTCGATGAAGCGCTCCCTCCCTCTGAGGTGGCGCAGCGCATCAAGGAGGCGATGGAGCCCTCAAAGGACCCACTGGCGCCACCCTTGACCATGTGTATTCGGTGCCAGGGCATCCCTCGATGCGGCTAGAACTGGGGTTTTTTGACTTTGTAAGCTTTCTTTCCCTGCGCTCCTCTTTTTACTTGATTTTTTCGACCCTTTGCTGCTAATTTTGGGGCGTCTATGGATCAGCCAAGGAGGCTAATCTTTAGGGACAGTTCGGCCCCAATGTCGAAGGATCGGGTACTGGCGGCATCGAATCGTATCGCAGCCGAGTTGGACAAGAGGACAAAGGAGCTCAAGAAGCAGGAGATGCGACGGAAGCAGGAAGCACGGGATCGAGGAGAGGATGTAAGTAGTGACGACGATGATGATGACGACGATGATGATGATGATGGCGAGGTAGCTGGTGACATGGATTGGGGTGTCCTGGAGGACGAGGGCACGCTGACCAGTGCCCATCCGTCCCTGCAGGGAAGTGAGTCTGCGAGGTCGGTGGAGGTGGACCGACCCACTGACCCATCCCCGGGGCCGGTGGGAGCCGGGGAATCCGCCACTCCATCTAGGGTGCTGGTGGAGGACCGGTGGATGGGAGGAGGTAGGTCTGCCGTCGCCCTTGGGGTGCTGATGGAGGGGGGCGGCTACGATGTCGCGCCCCGTGTGCTGATGGAGGGGGATGACTTTGTCGCCGTGCCCCATGAGTTGATGGAGGGGAGCGGCCCTGTTGCCACGCCCTTTGAGACAAGGGAGATGAGCGCCCCTACCTCAGAGCAGGGGGTAGGCTTGAAGTGGTCCCACCCATGTGAGTTGGAGCAGGGGTCCGAAGGTTCATCCTCCAAACATACCTGTCGCCCAAAAGTGTTAGAGTATGTCGTCGATTCCCCTCATTTTTCCCTTTTTGTTTCTTCTATTTCGATTTTACACCTTTTTCTCTCTTGCATATTCTTGCGACGAGGCCACCCCCTAGGGACAGCACCCAAGAAAAGCCTTGCCCTTCAGATGGGGCGGATGACGTTGTCCGATGTCGCCCCTGTTTTGGGCAGGAGCAGCGCTGACGTTGCGGCCTCATTGGCCGATCTGGTGGCACCCACGGTGGCTGTCGAGCAGGTGTCCATGACTGCACCAAGCTAGGAACAACCGGATGCAGCCATAGTGGCGTTCGAGGGGGTGGTGCCTTCCATGCCCCTGGTAGCCCAAGTGACGGCGCCCGACGTGGGCCGAGCGGAGTCGGATGCAGTTGCGGTGGCGTTCGATGGAGCAGCGCAGTTCGCGCCGCCGGCGGTCCAGACGGAGGTGGCCGCGACCACGACAAGCCCGATGGGGTCGGACACCGCTATGGTGGCATCCGAGGGGGTGGCGCAATCCGCGCCACCGGCAGTCCAGGATGTGGCTCCCGTGGCAGGCTGAATGGGGGGGGACATGGCCGGAGGGTCTTCGGTCATCATAACAGTGGTGGGGAGGACCCGAAGGGAGCCGCCTTTGGCCCTATTGTCGGGTGGCGGCCGCTCTCCCACGAAGGGAGAGCCGCCACTTCAGTGGATGGCCATCGAGGACCCATCATCAGCTCTGTTCTCGCTCGACGATGCTGTTGAGAGCCTGGAGCGGGAGAATCTGGACATCGGTTTCTCAGCTGCGTTGAATGAGGCCACTAGTGCTTTGCACGAAATCCTCGCTCCTTCTAGCCGGGTATCTGCTTGATCTTCTCGCTTGTTTTCTTCTTTCTTCACATATTTTTCGTGTCTTCTGATTCCGGTCCTTTTTTTAGAACATTGTTGCTCATAGCCGAGACAAGTCCCGGTTCCTTCGTGAGCAAAAGGTAGAATGGGACCGCCTTACTGAGGAGGCCTAGCTGCGAGGAGACGTGGGCGTGCAGCTTGCTGCCGCCCAGCAGTGGGAAGATGATGCGCATCGGGACGTAGAGGAGGCTCATGGGATGTTCGAGGACCTATCGGCGAGGATGAAGCTAGACGAGGAGGTGGTCGCTAGGCTTCAAAAGGAGCGAGACGAGCTGCTACAGAAGGGTGCCACAGCCAGTGAGCAGGCCAGCGAGCTTCTGGCAGAGCTAGAGACGGAGCGAGACCTCAGGCTAAAGGCTGAGGAGAGGTTCACAGTGTTGCAGCAGAGGGCGGACCGAGACGCCGTGTCGATCACCCGGTTGCGCGAGGAGTGGGATGAGCTACGCTGAACTGAGGAAAGACTTCGCTCAGAGCACAGCGTAGCTCGTGAGGATCGCGACCGGGCCATCCGGGAGCACAGCGAGGTGCGTGGGGTGGCCGACTCCCTCTGGGCGGATCTTGGCGTCGCGGTGAACCGAAGGTTGGATGTTGAGAGCGCTGCTGCTAGGCTGGAGAAAGAGCTTACCGAAGTGCGAGGGATCCTCCGGACCAAGAGTGACGAGCATGACCTTCTACAAGCTGTTGTCGAGGTGGTCATCGATGCCCTGAGGGTGGAGCAGCCGGTGGAAACCTGCTCGCTAGCGGCTCGTGCCACGGGTACCACGGCACGGGTGGGCCAACTTGAGGAGGATGCCTTCCACACCGAGATCACCCAAGCCTTTGCTGTCGCCCATTCCCATTATGCTCAGGAGATTAACCTAGAGGTAATGAGCCATGGCTTTGTGCCTATCTATGATGATGATGAGCTGGACGAGATGGAAAAGGCAGTGGCTCCCCTCACGCGGAACCTGGAGAACAGGTTGAAAGCAAAGGTTCTCCCTTCGTAGAAGTAGTTAGCTTGATAAACACTTATTTGTAATATGTGAACAAGTGTCAGTACTTTTGCATCCTGGAAATGGTTTCGTAATTCTCGTTTTGTTTGTTTGATCTTACCTTCTTCTCTTTTTGCGATGAAAAAGATTTAGACAATCGACCCTTCCATTTGTTAAGACCATAGGGCCCGAGGTTTTTTAGGGGAAACTTGATTGTGCTAGTGAGCAAAATTGCCATAGATGTATGGGCGTGGGTCTTTTGTGGTCTTACCAGTCTATTCCACCGAACCTTGCCACTGGTCTTGATGCGAAGAGGAGGTCAAGTGTAATGTTTTCTCGAAAATAAGAGAAAGGAGGTTCCCATACCTTTACCAGCCCCCGAATGAGATCTAACCCATTGCGGCTGCTATGGCTGGATGTTACTGGAGACCAGAGCGAGGGAGGCGAACTTACGTTTGTGTTTACTCATACCCCTTACCTAGGACTTTGATGATTGCTGCGTGATCGTGCGTTATGAGCTTGCTAACAGGGATGTTCGAACGGAATCCAATCCTGTTTACTTCGCGACAAGGTCGGCGAAGCCCTTGGGTGGCGTTCCACTACTTCTTGGCCTGCCTTCCAATAGATTCCCCCTCAATGGGGTTTCTATGGGCTTGGCTAGAGGCTGGATTTGAACAAGAAGGTTGAGATGACCCTACTCACCTTAATGCGGGTCGGGCAAAGGTCGTTGAGGCTCATCTGTGTTTTCTCCCCTAGCTCTTGTTCGGCGCGAGGCGGCCCTGGACCCTTCGCTGGTCAACCATCGAACCTCAGTCTCTCAATCTTGGATCGAGTGGCTCAAGCCCCCAAGCCCTTTAGGGTCTACTAGGGGTCGGCCGTGTTTTTGCGTGCTACCCCATCCTCGGTTTCCGTGACTGGAGGGGCTGAGTTGATGACACTTGCCTCGACGGCTCGAGTGTCGCATGTTTGTGTGGAATCCGGATCCATCATTCATTGACGGGGTCGGCAGAGCCCTCATGTGGCATTCCACTACTTCTTAACCTGCCTCCTGGCGGATGCCCAAGCCATTTGTTGGGCTCAGGCGGCCTATGGGCCTCTTCTCGATGGAGATTCTGTGGGTCTGGCTCAAGGTTAGAATCGAACGAGAAAGGTCAAGATGTCCCTGTCCACTTCTGAACGGGGTCAGGTAAGGCCGCTGGGGCTCATTTTGGTTTTTCTCCCCTGGCTCTGTTTGACACGAGGCGGCCTCGAGCCCTTCGCGGGCTGGCCTTTGAACCCCGGTCAGGCGTCGCTCATATTGAATGAGGCGGCTACTGCTTCGTGACATGACATGAAGCGTTGAGATGCAAGGATTTGCATATGAAATGTTTGGATATATGGATTTAGCGTATAGCTTAATCAAAATGAAAGCAGGGGTCGGTAGCGTTACCTTGGTGGTATGAGCCATGGAAGCTCCTACTAGACATGTCTGTGCCAGGTTCGGGTCCGACATTTGCAATGAGGCTAGCGTAACCTGCATAAGTATCGCGATTTTTTGTTTCTGTGTCTCGGTGGGAATCCTAGCCATACGATTGGCTTTTAAGTGATCTGTTAGGTTCCCCCTGAAGGGGGCTCTGTAGGCAGACCCCTCCAAACCCCTTTTAGGAAGGCGGGAGCTAAGGCTAGTAGTGTGAGGAATTGTGAACGCGATTATGCTAGTGAACCAAAAAAACACCATAGCCATCGGGGCATAGGGTCTGGTGGTTCGTCCAGTTGTACTCATCGTTGTATTCCCACCCGCCGTGCTTTGGGTATCCCAAACGTAAGGAGGGGTCGGGCTAAGAGGGTGTTTAAACAAACATGCGCCCTCGGTATCCCCTGAGTGATGTCCATGACCCTGTTGTTGCTAGGGTCGGAGGCTCGATAAAGAATTTAATACTTAAAGTAAGTAAACAGGGGTACTTATCTTTTTAATTGGTCATTCGTTCATTGTTTTGCCTGGGCTGCCCGATCGACCTAGGAGGCCCATTGGGCTCCCCCTGGAGGGAGGTTCCGTCGTTGGGTTGTTCCATGGGCCTACCTAGGGAAGCAGAGAGTTGCCTGCAGGTGAGTGTGCCCCAGTTCTCGCGCCTAGGATGCATTAGTGGCGGGCCATGCCTGGGTGATGTTCTAACTTACCAGGCAGCGACCCATCGACCAGAGCGCATCCCCTCAGATTTCTATCAGCTTTGATTTCGCATTTGTATTGAATAGGGGAAGGCAGAGAGTTTTTTGTCCCAACCTTTCGCCTTTCCTCCGCTACTGTGCCCCTTGTTTAAATAGGGAGGGGGAGAGGAGTTCTTGCCCCATTCCTAGCCAGCCTCTGAGCCGCCGCCACTTCTCCTTCGTTTCCACTGAATGCGGCGATTCCTGAGTAAGAGAGGGTGATGCGAGGGAGAGAACAACTCACAGGTTTGCTTGTGAATCCGGAGTGCGATGTCGAGCTTGAGGTCGTCCCACGTAGATGAGACAATGCGAGCCGCCCTTGCTGTGGGCGCACCACCGCTACCAATGGAGGAGGGGCACTGGAGGGTGCCAAGCATCGTTGACCTTGCCGTCGTTCGTTGCGGCCTTCCTTCAGTGGGAAGCGCCTCCTGTCCCAATGCCGTTGTCGGGGTTGGAGCTAATGATGATGGCGTAGTCCCTGAATGCCCTAGCAGAGGGGCACCGCATTCGCCGGTGCGGTGCTCAACGTTGCAGATGATGGTGCCTTCAAAGATCCCGCGGAGCGGCGGGGCATCGCCGATGGAGAGCGTGGCGCAGCGGCCATAGTAGATGAACTAGCTTGTGTACGTGCCAGGACGTTGCCAATGGAGAGCGTGGTGCGGTGGCTACAGTAGTACTTGTAATAAAATTAGGCAGAGACTGTAATTGAGTAAGTTTCATGGGGCAGCCCCCGAGCAAACATTTTTCTCAATTTATGAGTACATTAGTCCTTTTCGTGATGAAATTACTTTGTAAGTGGTGGATTTGTGCAAAGAATGAACACATTTTCATCTTTTGTTATGGCAAATAGCTTTTTAGCTTCCTCTTATTGTAGAAGAGGTTTCGGTGCCCTCCGACCCTTCCCATGGCCCAAGTTGTAAGAAACTAGGAGTGCGGGTGAATTAATTATGATCACGCTAGTGAGCAAAGAGGTTGTAGCCGCTGGGGCATGGGTCTCCCACAGTCCTACCAGTTGTACTCAGAATTTGTTCCCAAAATCTTAGTCCTTAGGACTTGTTTACGAGAAGAATGGAAAACTTAGGTAAAGTTTTCAAAGATAATACAGGAAGTGTTTGCAAGATAAACATACTTGTACTTGTATCAGCCCTCGAGTGAGGTCTAGCCCCTCACAATTTGCAGGGGTCGGATGTCACTAAAGATCGGGGTTTGGTAAAGACAAAAACTGATAAGAAGAAACATGCGTTTTTTTAAGGGTAAAAACGACATAGCTGCTCAATATTCTAGACATTGGTGAAGACCTCGCCGTTGATGGTTTTCAACTTGTAGATGCCTGGACGGAGTACTTCCACGATGACGTACGACCCCTCCTAGGGCGGGGAGAGCTTGTCGCAGTCCTTGTTGCTCTGGATGAGGCGGAGGACAAGGTCCCCAACATTGAAGTCTTGGTCCCTCACCCGTCGGCTGTGGTACCGTCGCAACGCCTATTGGTACTTGGCCAAACGGAGGAGGGCGATGTTGCGGGCTTCATCTAGCTAGTCCATGGCATCTTGGTGGGACGCCTCGGCCCCCTGTTCATCATATACTCTGATTCTTGGCGCTCCATAGTCAAGGTCCATTGGGAGAATGGCCTCGGAACCGTAAACCATGAAGAAAGGTGTGTAGCTGGTGGCCTGGCTAGGAGTTGTCCTTAGGCTCTAGAGCACCACCGGGAGCTCAGCGACCCAGCGTGTGCCGAACTTGTTCAATCGGTTGAAGATCCTGGGCTTGAGGCCCTACAGGAGCATGCCATTCACACGCTCAACCTGCTCGTTCATCCGGGGGTGCGCGACAGCCGCCCAATCAATCTGGATGTGCTGTTCATCACAGAATCGAATGAATTTCCTACCGGTGAACTGTGTGCCATTGTCTATGATGATGGAGTTCGGTACTCCGAAGTGGTGGATGATGTCGAGGAAGAACAACATAGCCTGTTCAGATTTGATCGTGGAGATCGATCGAGCTTCGATCCATTTCATAAACTTATCTATGGTGACAAGCAGGTGGGTGAAGCCCCCGAGTGCCTTTTTGAGTGGCCCAACCAGGTCGAGCCCCTAGACCGCGAAGGGCCATGTGATGGGGATCATCTAGAGCGCCTAGGCTGAGAAGTGAGTCTACCGAGCGTAGTACTAACACCCTTCGCAGGTGCATACAATTTGCTCGGCGTCGGCTATTGCGGTGGGCCAGTAGAAGCCCTATCGGAATGCGTTCCCAACCAAGGTCCTTGGCGCAGCATGGTGACTGTAGACCCCACCATGGATATTGCTTAGTAGAAGTTTTCCCTGTTCGCTAGGGATACAGAGCTGTAGGATCCTGGTGTGGCTCCGTTTGTAGAGTTCGTCTTCTACAAGAACGAAGGACTTGGCGTGACGTGCGAGACGTTGGGCTTCCGTCTTGTCTGCCGATAGTGTGTCGCGAAGGAGGTAGTCGAGGTAAAGTGTTCTCTAGTCATTGGGAGGGTCAGACTCTGCTGCTAGATCCTCTTTAAGCTCCATGACCTCAGGGTTGGGCAGAGCAGTCGGCGGGTCGGCCCCCGGGGCCAGATCAGGTGGGCCATCGTCGGCTCGTTTCAACCCCTCATAGCATACTGAGGGCTTGTGTTGATCATTGGCAAAGACACCCATCGACACTAGCTCTCAGGTGGATGCTGCTTTCACGAGCGTGTCGGCTGCTTCATTGAGGCGCCTTGGGATGTGATTGAGTTCGAGGCCATCGAATTTGTCCTCCAGTCGTCGGACTTCTTGGCAGTATGCCTCCATCTTGGCATCATGGTAGCTCGACTCCTTCATGACTTGATTGACGGGCAGCTGGGAGTTGCCCCTGATGTCGAGGCATCAGATGCCTAGCCCGATGGTGATTCATAGGCCATTGATGAGCGCTTCATATTCGGCGATATTGTTTGATGAGGGGAAATGGAGCCAAACCATGTACCTCATGTGGACCCCGAGGGGAGATACGAAGGTGAGGGTCTTAGTCCTGTAATTGGACTGATCCCCGAAAGTGATGGGCAGATCAATCTACCCTAGTGGCACGGCCTGCCTACCAGGCACGACGCCATGGAAAGGTGCTCGGATGGGGCGGAGGTTCATTCGGTCGATGCCCATCTAGTCGAGCGTCTTGGCATACATGATGTTGAGGCCGCTGCCTCCGTCCATCGGTACTTTTGTGAGCCGCTTTGGGCCGACGATCAGGTCGACGACAAGCGGGTACCTTCCTAGGTGTGGGACGTCATCCGAATGGTTGGTCTGATCGAAGGTTATGGTGGATTCTGACCATCGGAGGAAGGCAGGCATGGCCGGTCCGACCGTATAGACCTCGCAGCGCGTGACCTTCTGGCGGCATTTGGAGTCGTAGGCCACTGATCCTCCAAAGATCATGAGGGCGCTGTTCCTAGTCGGGAAGGCATCGTCCTTTTCCTCAGCGTCGTCTGTACTCGGGGCAGGTTCCTTCCCCTGCTCCCCTTTGTTGAGGCCCCTAGACAAGTATTTGTGCATGAGGCCACATTCCTTGTATAGATGCTTGGTCGAGAAAGCGTGGTTTGGGCATGGCCCCTTGAGCATTTTTTCAAAGTGGTTCAGAGTGCCCTCCGTGGGCTTCTAGCCACCTTTGTGGTCGGCAGCGGCCATGAGCGAGTTGTCATGCCGTTGCTTCTTATTCTTCCTTTTGGCGAGATGGTTGGAGGTGCCTTCGCCGGTGTCCTCGTCCCGTCTCGCCTTGCCATCGGGGCAGTCGAAGATGGCTCCGACCGCCTCCTCTCCTGAGGCGTGGCTGGTGGCGATGTCCAGGAGTTCCTTGGTGGTCCGTGGGCACCTATGCCCTAGCTTGTGGACCAGGGATTCATAGGTTGTCCTAGATAGGAAGGCTCCTATCACGTCGGCATCGGCGACGTTAGGGAGCTCGTTGCACTACCGAGAGAAGCGCTGGATGTACCCACAGAGGGTTTCATCGGCCTTCTGGTGGCAGTTCTTGAGGTCCCATGGGTTTCTAGGGCGTTTGTACATGCCCTAGAAGTTCCCCACAAAGATCTCCATGAGATCCACCCAACTTTGAATGGTGTTGGATGGTAGGTGCTCCAACCACGCTCATGCTGAATCGGCCAAGAATAGCGGGAGATTGTGAATAATAAAATCATCATCACTTGCACCACCGGCTTGACAGGCAAGCCGATAGTCTTCAAGCCAAAGCCCGGGGTTTGTTTCTCCAAAATATTTTGGGATATTAGTGGGCGGTCGGTACCTCAGTGGGAAAGCAGCATTGAGTGTAATAGAACCGACCAAATCATAAGAACGTAAGTACAAAAACAATCACCGAAGCGATCAAATTCCTGTGCTTAAGCTCCCATAATCCCGGTAGTCCGAAAATCACGAAGGATTTCAACCAACTCTCGACATACAAACCAAGATCGTAATGATTCAACACAACACATCATCTGTTACAACATTTCACAAGTAGCATTCGGATTACATCCATCAGAGTTGAATTAGAATATTACAAACCAAGTTTGAGTGTGCGGAAGCAACATAGTTTAGTACAAAACATCAAGGTTTTCAAATACATTGCCAAGTCTGAGTCATGTCCCACAAAAGCATTATCAGGTACGAGAACTAGTAGAGACCGCGCCCAATGGTCTAGTCTTCATCCCCAGCTGGGAGAAGGTAGTACTTGCAGCAACCAAAGTAGAACTGGTCATCTGCAACAGGTGGAAGATAAACCCTGAGTACGAGAAGGTACTCAGCTAGACTTACCCGACAAAAACAGAAATAAAGACACCAAGGATCATGCAAGGCTTTTCAGGTGGGCTAGCTTGACACAGTTGCAGAAAAGAGCTTAAGATTATGGTAACCAATTTAAACTTAGCATCAAGCTTATCATTATTTACCTGTCCACTAGATTAGCACCTGTACTAGAGCACTCACTTATTAGGAGCAAACAGTATTAACCATAGCAGGTATAATAAGGCTGTCATCATCATATCATCATTGTCGAACCATTATGTTATTAAGTGTATCTACATTGGAGATAAGCCCATCAAGTTCTCACTAACCGGGAGAGACGGCGATTCGAATCGAATTACAACTCAGTTGAGGGGGTATTCCTAACTCTCACCCTAGCATACTTAGCAAGGGTAGCCGTGGGTTACCTTTGGTACAACTCAGGAACCAAATTCGCGGGTTTGATCAGCGCCAGCGCTCTCAGGGATTACCCTTCTGCCAGGACGATCAGGACTTTTAAATCACCTGCCCTTGGACTCACGCCTACGGCTCCCCTCCGAGGCGTACTTTATACTTATCGACTCTCGGCCTGAGTTGAGCTACTCGGCTTCGCGGTCGGTCTCCAGACCCAGCCAACTAAGAGAGAGGCATGCGTTCAACATGAACAGGAAAGGCTCCAAGAATCAGTCCTTAAGCGACGCAGACGGAGTCATTGCAAACCGGCAAGCCTCCGTCCGGTCTTCATTTCAAATTAAGACTGGTTCTTTTCCACGATAGCAAATATAGCCAACCGTGCCACATGTATATTCCTATATCTCGCAGGTGACAGGAAATCACCCGACTTCTACCGCGTTTAAGCAGGGATAAGCACTACTCGAGCCTGAGCTACATAGGATTTAGGGTAACAATATCTGGACAAGGAATTGGGTAACCAATGCAGCAAGTGTTTGCATCCAACACCTAAACTTAATGCAACAATATATATATGTAACAATAATACTGTACTGTATTTCGGAAATTAGGAGGCTTAATATGCTCCGGGGCTTGCCTTTCACAAAGTTACACGGACGGTGATCCGGGCACTCAACGGCGACCTCGTCTGGCACTTCTCCTGAAGGCTGCTCCTCCTGAACCTCCGGTGTCGACTGCTGCTGCTCGCTCGGTTCCTCGAATTCCAGCAGGGTTACTCCTTCCGGTACACCTATTGCATGCTGATGAAAAATATAAATATCATGGATGCATAAGGAATGACATGATGCTCATGATGAATGAATCACAGTGAGTGTTTACGAAAGTATCACTGGACACTCGTTTACCGAGTAATTAGCTCTATTCAAATCACTTTAAGCATGTATCTACTTAACTTAAAGACAAGATCAACTTACCTAACTTGCATAACCTAAGATAAAGATGCTCATCTTCAGTTAAAGGCCTAACACCTAGGAACATTACCACAACTTAGAAATAATAAAGGTATACATAATTTAACATTTAAGTTTCATATGCATACAAGTAGTCCCTTAATTAAATCTCAACTAAAGTTCTACAACTCCAAATGACTTGCATGAGGACATTCTGGAAAGCTTATGAAATTATCTACAAAACATTTGTAAACATCAAAGCATGATTCTTATGTTAACTAACTCAATTTCCAGTAAACCTAGAATCTGTCCAGAATGACGGGGTTACTAACTTAATTATTTAATGATTGTGCAAAAGCATACTTTGATCAAACCAAGTTTACCAACTTGTTTTGCATACCTAATAAACATCATAAAGTATAGTGTCAACTTCTAAATAAATTATTTAATACCCTTTTCTAATTTATCTAGTTAATTAGGTGATTAAAGCAATATATAGTAAAACTATTCAGAAAAATCTATAAAAATTACAGTAGCTATCTCATGCTTCACATAGACTACCATAAAATTTTCAAAGCCATTGAGTAAGTATAACAGTCTACACAAAAATGATAAGGCATACTGGCTTAAAATGGCATAATTAAGAAATCCTAATGAAAAGTGTCAAGCAATAGATTTCACATTTTTCCTAGCATCATTCTAGCATAAGAATAGTACCCACCAAATTTTACCTTCACTGGATCTATAGAAAAATTATGAAAATTCACACAAGATCCACCCATTAATAAAAGGAAATTCTATAACGTAAAAACTACACATGCACTAGCTCCGAAATTTTAACCAGAGACTCTACTAAACCAAAATAGAGGACCCACAAAATTTCATAATTTTTGGGCCACAGAAACTCAAGATAAAATTCAAACAAGTTTGCATGCTTCTAAAAACACATTTCAAACTCCTATTTAATTCATCCTATTTTTCTAAAACATGTGCTCATATACTATTTTTGTTAAATACTAGACAATACTAGGAACTCAACAAAATTAGAACCATGGCATTTGGATCTATATACTAAGAAATACAAATTTTTGAATATCAATACAAATCTGTGAAATAATAAAACAAAATAAATAAGGAAACAAAACTCAGCCACAGCTGGGCCGGCCCGAAGAATCACGGCGGCCCGCGACTCACGCGCTGGCGCGGCCCAACGTGACGCAGCCCATGCTGGGCTCCCGCCTCAGCCACGAAGGCTGACAGGGAGGACCCGTGCATCAGCGAGACAGGCAGGGGAGGAGAAGGGGACGGCGGCAAAGCTCATCGCCGGTAGCTTCTCCGGCGAAGGCAAGGGTGTCTACGTGCTCGCCTCATCCTAGCGGACCTAGGGGAACCCTCATTCATAGCTATTGACGCGACAAGGAGGGGTGGCGATGGCCACGGCGGCGCTCGGCCACGGCACGGCCGGCTCCGGCGATGATACGGCGTCGCAGCCCAAATGGTTGGCGCTACGGGCTTCGGTGGTGCTCACTAGACCTAGCTACAGGCAGAGGAGGGGTGGAAAGGTCGCGCGGACAGCTGGCCGCGTGGAGCGCCAACTCCGGCGAGGTCCCGCCATGGCTACGGTGGGGGAAAATGGCGAATACGCCCTTACCGAGGCTCAATCGACTCGATTGAACGGTGGAGGTGATGGAGGGGAACACGGTGAGGCTCTGGGCGAATGGAGCAACGTGTTTTTGCAAAGGTGAACAAGCGAGGCGAAGGCGAAGGTGCGGCTGGCAATGGCGGACGGCTACGGTGGGAGGCGAGAATGCGAAACGGGACGGCGTGTGCGTCGGGCAGGCGCGAGGTGGCTTCAAGGCGCGGCTGCGACGCCAGAACGTCCACGGCGCGTGGCCTACGCGCTCAGGTGAGCGGCGACGGGTGGCGGACACGCGGCATCGAGCCTCTGAGCCGGTCGGCCACGGTGACTGACCGTTTTCTGAAAACAAACGCGATTTAGTGTTTATCGACGATGACTGACAGCACATATTCGACGATCATCAACTCCTAATCCGTGGTGATCTAGACCATGCCGTAGTTAACAAAGTTGCTCATCTACACGTTAACTACAACTCTTTCCACTGGAGCTCAAGCTGGTTTGGCTCGGTTAGGGAGATACATGGCTCCAAACATGTGTACACGAAACTGTACTACACTTTAGGACTTAGAAAAATTTGCTGAATATGAAATCAGCATGTACTTCTGACTTGTGGGCCATGTTTGACCATGTTCTAGACCTTTTCATGAGTTGACCATAAAACAACTTTTGTTCCCTGATAAATTAGCTACAACTTTGGTAAAGAGTGCACAGACATGCAAAGCCTCTAAGTTGGTCTTTTGAATCAGTCAAACAGTGAGACTCCTAGGGTCAATTCTAGTCAAACCTTCACTCAAGGGCAATTTTGTCATTTTGACCTACATGAACAATGTCCAAAAAATTACTCTAAGTGTAGTTAAGGTGCATTAGACCATGATCAACCACTTTACACAACTGTTATACCATTTCAATTGATCACATGTGATGAACAATCAAAACAAGCAATTTACCCAATGTTGCAATGAAATGTTTCAATGATAATGGCATGATGACATGGATAATGCACATGTTTATGAAATGACATGCAATTAGTAGAAGCCAAACACCTAGGGTGTTACAGCCCTCCCCCCTTAGAAAAATCTCGTCCCGAGATTTGGAAAGCGTACCATTTAGTATAGAAAGTTGGATGATTTTCCTTTAAATAATCTTCCCGCTCCCAGGTTGCATCCCGTTCACTATGATTACTCCAAACTACCTTGTATAATTTAACTACTCATGTATGAGTCACTCTTTCTTGAGTATCCAGGACTTGCACGGGCTTTTCTTCATAAGAAAGATCGGATTTCAAGTTGACTTTCCTTGTTGCTATTCTTTCCTCAGGAATACGAAGACACTTCTTCAGCTGGGACACATGAAATACCGGGAATATAGCGCCCATTTCATGGGGTAAATCGAGTTTATAGGCTACTCTTCCACTTTTCTCGATAATGCGGTAAGGTCCAACATATCGGGGCTCAAGCTTCCTTTTAATTCCAAAGCGCTTGACTCCTTTCATAGGGGATACCTTCAAATAAACATGATCACCTACTTCAAACTCAATAGGTTTTCTTCTCTTGTCAGCATAGCTCTTTTGTCTAGCCTGTGCGGCAGTCATATTCTTCTGTATAGTTCGGACTTGCTCTTCGGCTTCTTTTACAAAATCAATACCATAGAATCTTCTTTCTCCAGGTTCCACCCAGTTCAAAGGAGTTCTACACTTGCGGCCATAAAGAGCTTCAAAAGGAGCCATTTTGATACTTTCTTAATAACTGTTGTTATAAGAGAATTTAGCAAGAGGTAACCAGTCTTCCCAAGAGCCTTTGCAAGAGATAAGACAAGCTCTAAGCATGTCTTCAAGAATTTGATTAACACGCTCGGTCTGTCCTGATGTTTGCGGATGATAGGCAGAACTGTGGATTAGATGAGTGCCAAGATTCTGATGTAAGCACTCCCAAAAGCGAGCCGTGAACTGAGGTCCTCTATCCGAAACAATGGATTTGGGTACACCATGGAGACGTACCACTTGTTGAAAATAAATCTCAGCATAATTGTGAGGGTGATAGGTAGACTTGACCGGAATAAAGTGAGCAGATTTAGTTAGACGATCTACGATAACCCAGATGGAATCACAACCCTTTTTGGTAGTGGGTAATCCAACAATAAAATCCATGCTAATTTCTTCCCACTTCCAGCCAGGAATAGAAAGTGGCTACAATAGTCCGGGCCTTATGTGAATAGCCTTGACTCTGCAACAGTTATCACACCTTGCCACGTAAGCTGCGATTTCTTTCTTCATCTTGGTCCACCAATAATACAGCTTGAGATCTTGATACATTTTACTGCTACCGGGATGGATGGACAATTTAGAAGAATGGGCTTCAGCCATAATTTGATTTCTAAGTTCTTTATCTTTGGGTACCACAAGCCTATCATTAAACCAGAGAATTCCCTTGTCATCGACCTTAAAGTGCTTGGTCTCTTTCTCTTTCATCTTCCGTTTGATGTGAAATACACCCACATCCGTCTTCTGGAGCTCGATAATTCGACTTCTAAGAGAGCAATCCACAGTGATATTGTGGAGTACTACAGGATGAAGGAGGTGTGCCAGATGAAAGTCTTCACTAACTAAGGAATTGCAATGGGCCTTTCTGCTTAGGGCATCAGCAACCACATTTGCCTTACCAGGGTGGTAGTGCACTTGAAGGTTGTAGTCTTTGATCAATTCTAACCATCGTCGTTGACGCATGTTCAACTCAGGTTGAGTAAAGATGTACTTGAGGCTTTTATGGTCAGTATAGATGTTGCACACATTACCAAGCAAGTAATGTCTCCAGATCTTCAAGGCATGAACGACTGCGGCTGGCTCTAAGTCATGGGTAGGATAGTTAACTTCATGCTTTCAGAGCTGGCGCGAAGCATAAGCAATTACTCGACCCTCCTGCATAAGAACACACCCCAAACCGGTGCCACATGCGTCACAGTAGACATCAAAAGGCTTCTCGATGTCGGGTTGTGCCAATACAGGAGCAGAGGTTAGTAAGGTCCGCAAAGTGTGGAAAGCCTCTTCACACTTCGGAGTCCACACAAACTTCTCATCCTTTTGCAGTAGCCGAGTCATGGGCTTGGCGACCTTTGAGAAATCCGGGATAAAGCGACGATAATAGCCAGCCAGACCCAGAAAACTTCGGACTTCTGTGACCGTAGTAGGTGCCTTCCACTCCAGGACTTCTTGCACCTTAGTAGGGTCAACCAAAATTCCATCACCAGATAATACATGACCAAGAAAAGGTATCTTGTTCAACCAGAACTCGCACTTGCTGAACTTGGCATAAAGCTAGTTATCACATAACCGAGTTAAGACAATTCTCAGGTGTCCAGCATGCTCTTCTTCATTCTGAGAATATACCAGGATATCATCAATGAACACGACGACAAATTTGTCCAATTCCGGCATGAATACAGAATTCATCAGGTACATAAAGTGTGCCAGAGCATTTGTCAACCCGAATGACATGACGAGGTATTCGAACAATCCATATCGAGTAGAGAAAGTTGTCTTAGGTATATCTTTAGGACGAATTTTGATCTGATGGTAGCCAGACCTCAAATCGATCTTGGAGAATACCTTAGCTTTGGAGAGTTGATCAAACAGAATATCGATGCGAGGAAGAGGGTACTTGTTCTTGATAGTAACAGCGTTTAGGGGACGATAATCCACGCACATGCGTAGAGACTCGTCCTTCTTCTTCACAAATATAGCCGGACAACCCCAAGGAGAAGAACTAGGCCGAATCAACCCTTTCTTCAATAGCTCATTCAACTGACTCTTCAGCTCAGCCAACTCATTGGGTGGCATTCTATAGGGCCTTCGAGAAATGGGAGCCGTACCCGGAATGAGTTCTATCTTGAATTCTACACCACAGTGTAACAGAACCGACCAAATCATAAGAACATAAGTACAAAAACAATCACCGAAGCGATCAAATTCCTGTACTTAAGCTCCCATAATCCCGGTAGTCCGGAAATCACGAAGGATTTCAACCAACTCTCGACATACAAACCAAGATCATAATGATTCAACACAACACATCATCTGTTACAACATTTCACAAGTAGCATTCGGATTACATCCATCAGAGTTGAATTAGAATATTACAAACCAAGTTTGAGTGTGCGGAAGCAACATAGTTTAGTACAAAACATCAAGGTTTTCAAATACATTGCCAAGTCTGAGTCATGTCCCACAAAAGCATTATCAGGTACGAGAACTAGTAGAGACCGTGCCCAATGGTCTAGTCTTCATCCCCAGCTGGGAGAAGGCAGTACTTGCAGCAACCAAAGTAGAACTGGTCATCTGCAATAGGTGGGAGATAAACCCTGAGTACGAGAAGGTACTCAGCTAGACTTACCCGACAAAAACAGAAATAAAGACACCAAGGATCATGCAAGGCTTTTCAGGTGGGCTAGCTTGACACAGTTGCAGAAAAGAGCTTAAGATTATGGTAACCAATTTAAACTTAGCATCAAGCTTATCATTATTTACCTGTCCACTAGATTAGCACCTGTACTAGAGCACTCACTTATTAGGAGCAAACAGTATTAACCATAGCAGGTATAATAAGGCTGTCATCATCATATCATCATTGCCGAACCATTATGTTATTAAGTGTATCTACATTGGAGATAAGCCCGTCAAGTTCTAACTAACCAGGAGAGACGGCGATTCGAATCGAATTACAACTCAGCTGAGGGGGTATTCCTAACTCTCACCCTGGCATACTTAGCAAGGGTAGCCGTGGGTTACCTTTGGTACAACTCAGGAACCAAATTCACGGGTTCGATCGGCGCCAGCGCTCTCAGGGATTACCCTTCTGCCAGGACGATCAGGACTTTTAAATCACCTGCCCTTGGACTCACGCCTACGGCTCCCCTCCGAGGCGTACTTTATACTTATCGACTCCCGGCCTGAGTTGAGCTACTCGGCTTCGCGGTCGGTCTCCAGACCCGGCCAACTAAGAGAGAGGCATGCGTTCAACATGAACAGGAAAGGCTCCAAGAATTAGTCCTTAATCGACGCAGACGGAGTCACTGCAAACCGGCAAGCCTCCGTCCGGTCTTCATTTCAAATTAAGACTGGTTCTTTTCCACGATAGCAAATATAGCCAACCGTGCCACATGTATATTCCTATATCTCACAGGTGACAGGAAATCACCCGACTTCTACCGCGTTTAAGCAGGGATAAGCACTACTCGAGCCTGAGCTACATAGGATTTAGGGTAACAATATCTGGACAAGGAATTGGGTAACCAATGCAGCAAGTGTTTGCATCCAACACCTAAACTTAATGCAACAATATATATATGTAACAATAATACTGTACTGCATTTCGGAAATTAGGAGGCTTAATATGCTCCGGGGCTTGCCTTTCACAAAGTTACACGGACGGTGATCTGGGCACTCAACGGCGACCTCGTCTGGCACTTCTCCTGAAGGCTGCTCCTCCTGAACCTCCGGTGTCGACTGCTGCTGCTCGCTCGGTTCCTCGAATTCCAGCAGGGTTACTCCTTCCGGTACACCTATTGCATGCCGATGAAAAATATAAATATCATGGATGCATAAGGAATGACATGATGCTCATGATGAATGAATCACAGTGAGTGTTTACGAAAGTATCACTGGACACTCGTTTACCGAGTAATTAGCTCTATTCAAATCACTTTAAGCATGTATCTACTTAACTTAAAGACAAGATCAACTTACCTAACTTGCATAACCTAAGATAAAGATGCTCATCTTCAGTTAAAGGCCTAACACCTAGGAACATTACCACAACTTAGAAATAATAAAGGTATACATAATTTAACATTTAAGTTTCATATGCATACAAGTAGTCCCTTAATTAAATCACAACTAAAGTTCTACAACTCCAAATGACTTGCATGGGGACATTCTGGAAAGCTTATGAAATTCTCTATAAAACATTTGTAAACATCAAAGCATGATTCTTATGTTAACTAACTCAATTTCCAGCAAACCTAGAATCTGTCCAGAATGACGGGGTTACTAACTTAATTATTTAATGATTGTGCAAAAGCATACTTTGATCAAACCAAGTTTACCAACTTGTTTTGCATACCTAATAAACATCAGAAAGTATAGTGTCAACTTCTAAATAAATTATTTAATACCCTTTTCTAATTTATCTAGTTAATTAGGTGATTAAAGCAATATATAGTAAAACTGTTCAGAAAAATCTATAAAAATTACAGTAGCTATCTCATGCTTCACATAGACTACCATAAAATTTTCAAAGCCATTGAGTAAGTATAACAGTCTACACAAAAATGATAAGGCATACTGGCTTAAAATGGCATAATTAAGAAATCCTAATGAAAAGTGTCAAGCAATAGATTTCACATTTTTCCTAGCATCATTCTAGCATAAGAATAGTACCCACCAAATTTTACCTTCACTGGATCTATAGAAAAATTATGAAAATTCACACAAGATCCACCCATTAATAAAAGGAAATTCTATAACTTAAAAACTACACATGCACTAGCTCCGAAATTTTAACCAGAGACTCTACTAAACCAAAATAGAGGACCCACAAAATTTCATAATTTTTGGGCCACAGAAACTCAAGATAAAATTCAAACAAGTTTGCATGCTTCTAAAAACACATTTCAAACTCCTATTTAATTCATCCTATTTTTCTAAAACATGTGCTCATATACTATTTTTGTTAAATACTAGACAATACTAGGAACTCAACAAAATTAGAACCATGGCATTTGGATCTATATACTAAGAAATACAAATTTTTGAATATCAATACAAATCTGTGAAATAATAAAACAAAATAAATAAGGAAACAAAACTCAGCCACAGCTGGGCCGGCCCGAAGAATCACGGCGGCCCACGACTCATGCGCTGGCGCGGCCCAACGCGACGCGGCCCACGCTGGGCTCCCGCCTCAGCCACAACGGCTGACAGGGAGGACCCGTGCGTCAGCGAGACAGGCAGGGGAGGAGAAGGGGACGGCGGCGAAGCTCGTCGCCGGTAGCTTCTCCGACGAAGGCAAGGGTGTCTACGTGCTCGCCTCATCCTAGCGGACCTAGGGGAACCCTCATTCGTAGCTATTGACGTGACAAGGAGGGGTGGCGATGGCCACGGCGGCGCTCGGCCACGGCACGGCCGGCTCCGGCGATGATATGGCGTCGCAGCCCTAATGGTTGGCGCTATGGGCTTCAGTGGTGCTCACTGGACCTAGCTACAGGCAGAGGAGGGGTGGAAAGGTCGCGCGGACAGCTGGCCGCGTGGAGCGCCAACTCCGGCGAGGTCCCGCCATGGCTGCGGTGGGGGAAACGGCGAATACGCCCTTACCGAGGCTCAATCGACTCGATTGAACGGTGGAGGTGATGGAGGGGAACACGGCGAGGCTCTGGGCGAACAGAGCAACGCGTTTTTGCAAAGGTGAACAAGCGAGGCGAAGGCGAAGGTGCGGCTGGCAATGGCGGACGGCTACGGTGGGAGGCGAGAATGCGAAACGGGACGGCGAGTGCGTCGGGCAGGCGCGAGGTGGCTTCAAGGCGCGGCTGCGACGCCAGAACGTCCACGGCGCGTGGCCTGCGCGCTCAGGCAAGCGGCGACGGGTGGCGGACACGCGGCGTCGAGCCTCTAAGCCGGTCGGCCACGGCGACTGACCGTTTTCTAAAAACAAACGCGATTCAGTGTTTATCGACGATGACTGACAGCACATATTCGACGATCATCAACTCCTAATCCGTGGTGATCTAGACCATGTCGTAGTTAACAAAGTTGCTCATCTACACGTTAACTACAACTCTTTCCACTGGAGCTCAAGCTGGTTTGGCTCGGTTAGGGAGATACATGGCTCCAAACATGTGTACACGAAATTGTACTACACTTTAGGACTTAGAAAAAATTGCTGAATATGAAATCAGCATGTACTTTTGACTTGTGGGCCATGTTTGACCATGTTCTAGACCTTTTCATGAGTTGACCATAAAACAACTTTTGTTCCCTGATAAATTAGCTACAACTTTGGTAAAGAGTGCACAGCCATGCAAAGCCTCTAAGTTGGTCTTTTGAATCAGTCAAATAGTGAGACTCCTAGGGTCAATTCTAGTCAAACCTTCACTCAAGGGCAATTTTGTCATTTTGACCTACATGAACAATGTCCAAACAATTACTCTAAGTGTAGTTAAGGTGCATTAGACCATGATCAACCACTTTACACAACTGTTATACCATTTCAATTGATCACATGTGATGAACAATCAAAACAAGCAATTTACCCAATGTTGCAATGAAATGTTTCAATGATAATGGCATGATGACATGGATAATGCACATGTTTATGAAATGACATGCAATTAGTAGAAGCCAAACACCTAGGGTGTTACATTGAGGATGTGTCGGCTGAAGGCCTGAGGGCCTGGTAGGCCAGGGCTCGGGCTCCGATCCTTGGCGTTGTCGTAGCATCCGCTGCGTCGAGGATGATAGCCGTGATGGGCTCCTTCCCTTTTGTCACCGTGGGTGCACCTACGGGCGTCGATGGTGCTGCACACATCATGGTTGTGGCTGAGACGTTGATGTACCGGGACAGCAGAGTGCTGCCTGCCGCCTAGCGGTGTCTGGTGAACGGACGCATCCTTGGCGGGGTGTACCGAGGGCGTGCACTGGCTAGCATCGGGCTCACGTCACTGAGACAGCGAGCTTTCCGCCTGCTGTGCTGCCGCGTGCTCGAGCAATGTGCGAATCTCTCGGTGGGCCCAGTGATCCTCAGACGTCGTGGCCTCTAGGAGGCCATGAAGCAAGGCCGTCACAGCGGTGATGTTCTGGCTTGCCTGAGCGAAGTGAGGGAGAGTCCCATCATCGGTGAGGATCCTTTGGTGCACATCATGGGCCATGGGCGTGCGTGCCCACCGTCTCCACGACGCTTGATTTCCTCATTGATCTTTCGATACTCCCGGACAAGCTGTTGTCCGGCTTCATCGATCTCTAGCTTTCGCGCTCTTAGCTGCTCCATCCTTACATGAGATGGAGCCACCGCCTCCCCCTTGGTCCTAGCATCAGGGTTGCCTATTGGGGTTGCCTCCTCTCTAAAGACGCTTTGGACGTGCCCCTCGGGGGTTTGCGTCATGAAGCATTCCTAAGAAGGGTGATGGCTCCCCCTACTGGAGTCAGAGCTAGAGGACGACTCTGGTTCCTCCGTGAGGAGCCCGTGGAGTGTCTCTGGATGGTGTTCAATTGCCCCCACAAACTCACTGTCCATAGGCGGCTGAACCATGTGTAGTGCTAGATGGTGGCCAGCGGTTGCCGCAGTGTTGCGGAGGCTGAACGGCAACGCCGTCGAGGCACGCCGTGTGGAGCATTTCAAAGAGAGGGTGATGTGGCATGGGGCCTCCTTGGACGACTGGGGCCCAAGGGAGACGCCGGGCAAGCCCTCAAGCCTCTGGTAGCTGAAGTTGATAGGAGGGAGAGACTGGACGGCCATGTGGGCCAGTGCCAGCTCTCCACCTAGTGTGATGATGAAATCCAAGTCACCGAAATGCACGTGTGTGCCTGGGACCCAGCTGATTGCGTGGTTAGCCATCCGAGGCCTGATTTGGAATGTGCAAAGTCCCCTACCTGGTGCGCCAACTGTCGGTGTTTCGAATAAGCACTGGTAAGTAAATTTATATTTATGCGCATTAGGCCCGGATGGTGCGCTAATGGACACAAGATTTATACTGGTTCGGGCTGAATGTCCCTATGTCTAGTCTGTTGCTGCTCAGGTTATTAGCACCGAAAATAATTCATAGTAGGGGGTACAAATGGTCGAGAGAGGGACTGGTCCTAAGTCTCTGATGGAAGGGTCAAAAGGATTTCAAGAGCCTCATAGCAGCTTGACTGTGTGTGATGTGTGTTGTTTGTCAAAAGTCGGTCCCTTTAGTGGAGCCCTACCCCCCTTTTATAGACCAAGGGGGGGAGCAGGGGCTACAGACGGGAGAAAGAAGAAAATACCAAGGGTATAGAAGGTCCTTGGGAGGAGCCGGGTCTTCCTTTTTTCCCGTGCCTGCCCTGTATAACCTAACAGATCATGTCAGGAGTGGCGTGCTTGTTGATCTTTGTAGGCCATGCCCTAGCCTCTTTTAGCAAGTGGGTGCGTCCCATCCCACCCCTACGAGCGGCGTGTTGGATGGGGTTGTTGATCTTCGACCCCTTGGGGAGCGAACAACATGGTGATTGCTTGTTTGTCACTATAGAGTCCAAGCAGGGACCCCATCAGGAGTCCCTGCTTGGAACATAGTGGTTGTCGTATGTCCACGTCGGGTTCTTCGCCCAAAGGTTGAAGGCGGCGCCTACAACACTGTAGGGAGAAGAGCATGTGCCCGCAACACTATTCAGGCTCTACCATGCTTAGAGGGGTCTAAGCGCCCATCCTGTCATGCTCTAATGGTACTTTCCTACAGGGGTGTAGGGTATGGTTCCTGATGCGGTGTTTCGCAAGGAAGTCAGAAGCATCGTTGTCCTTTTGGGGGACATGATGCAGCTAGATCCCTTGAAACATGCCCTCAACCTTGCGCACCTCTTGGTGGTACGCCACCATGAGAGGGCTCTTGCAGGAGGATTTCATCATGACTTGGTCGATGACTAGCTCCAAGTCACCACAGACATATAGCCGCATTGCACCGAGCTCGATGGCGATGCGTAGCCCATTGATGAGGGCCTCGTACTCCACAGCATTGTTCAAGGCTGAAAACTAGAGATGGATTATGTAGCAGAGCCTACTCCCATCCGAGAAGATTAGAACCACTCCAGTCCCTAAGCCAGGCACCATGACCAACCCATCGAAGTACATCGTCCAGTACTCGTGGGTGACATCTGGGGTTGGGAGCTGGACTTCCATCCATTCGGCGATGAAGTCGGCAAGAGCCTGAGACTTAATAGCGATGCAGAGGACATACCTGATGTCATGGCCCATGAGCTTGAGTGCCAATTTAGAGATTCATCCCATGGCGTCGCGATTGCGAACAATGTCTCCCAGCGGGTATGAAGTGACGACGATGACCTCGTGATCGGTAAAGTAGTGTAAGAGCTTCTGGGTTGCCATCAACACGGTGTATAGAAGCTTCTGGACCTGGGGGTAGCGAACCTTGGTATCGGTGAGTACCTCACTGGCAAAGTACACTAGTCATTGGACCTTCAGGGGGTGTCCCGGCTCCTCCCTCTCAATGACGAGGACGGCGCTTACCATGTGGTTTCTTGCCATGATGTAGAGGAGGAGAGGTTCTCTCTATTCGGGAGCGACGAGGATTGGGGCTGACATCAGCGATGCTTTGAGGCTTTCCAAAGCCTGTTGTGCCTCCTTTGTCCAGACAAATGCATCTATCTTCTTTAGAAGTTTGTAGAGAGGCATCCCTCGTTAGCCTAGTCAGGAGATGAACCGGCTCAGGTTGGCCAAGCAGCCGGTGAGCCTCTACACGCCCTTGACGTTGCATATAGGGCTCATGTTGGAGATGGCCATGATTTTTTTGGGGTTGGCTGCGATGCCACGCTCGGACATGATGTATTCGAGCAGCTTCCCCTTTGGAACACCAAAAACACATTTTTCAGGATTCAATTGATGCTGAACCTTCGGAGGTTCATGAATGTGGTGGCCAAGTTTGCAATCAGGTCGCTAGCTTGAGTTGTTTTCACCACTATGTCATCTACATAGACGACGATTGTCAGTTTTGGCCGCTCGACTTGGTCAGGTTGGTCAGGCAGGTCAATTTGGTCGGTGAAGCATCACTGCATGCATCGTTGGTAGGTGGCGCCCACGTTCTTCAGACTGAAAGGTATGGTTATGTAACAGTTCAAACCATATGGGGTGATGAATGAGGTTGTGACCTGGTCGAACTCTTTCATCATGATCTGGTGGTAGCCTGAGTAGGCATCTAGAAAGTAGAGGATTTCACATCCTGAGGTGGAGTCGACTATCTGATCTATGTGTGGCAAAGGAAAATGGTCCTTTGGGCATGCCTCGTTGAGTCCAGTATAATCAACACACATTCACCATTTCCCATTCTTCTTTTTCACAAGAACAGGGTTGGCTCGCCAGTCGGAGTGGTATACCTCTTCGCCTATGGCCCTATGCCTCTTGTCATCAAAGCGACGTAGGCATTACTTGGTGGGCTTTGAGCCTAGGATCACACGTAGTGCATGCTCGGTGACCTCCCTTAGTATGCCCAATATGTTAGAAGGCTTCCATGTGAAGACATCTCGATTTGCGTGTAGGAAGTCGGTGAGCTTGCTTTCCTATTTGGCTAGGAGCTTGGTCCTGATCCACACTGTCTTGGTTGGGTCAGTTGGGTCGATCTCCACTGGCTCGGTTTCCTCAGTCGCATGGAAGATACTCGAGGAGGTCGGCCCATTGCAGTCGGGGACTGCTGGAGTCGCCGAATTCCCAAGCTCCGGGAGCTCGGTGGAGTTGACGATGGCAATGGCGAGCTCATAATGCTCACGGTCACACGTGTAGGTGTGCGAGAAGGTGCCACCCATGGTGATGATGCCGTTTGGTCCTCGCATCTTTAGCTTGATTTAGGTATATTTGGGGATCGCCATGAACTTGGCATAGCATGGCCGCCCCAAGATGGCGTGGTAGGACCCCAAAAAGTCCACCACCTCGAAGGTCAGGACCTCCAAGCGGAAGTTGGCTTGGTCGCCCAACGTGATGGGTAGGTCAATCTGCTCGAGTGGGTATGCCTATGTCCCTAGGATCACACTGTGGAAGGGAGAGCTCATGGGACAGAGCTCTGACCGGGGGATGCATATGGCATCGAGGGTGTCGACGTATAGAATGTTGAGGTTGCTGCCTTCGTCCATTAGCACCTTGGTGAGGCACTTCTTACGGATGATGGGGTCAACGATAAGCGGGTAGCGACCCGGTTGGGCGATGTGGGAAGGATGGTCTTTCTGATCAAAAGTGATCGAGGAGTCTGACCAACTAAGGAAAGAGGGGATGGCCGACTCGGCAGTGCACGCCTCTCAGTAGTGTACCTTGTGCTGGTGCTTGGAGTGGATGGTGTCGGATCCCCCAAAGATCATGAGGCATTCCTTGGGGTCAGGGAAGCTATCTCCATCCTTACCTACCGTGCCTCCCTTCTTGGCCACATCCTCCTTGCCTTTCCCTTCCTTTGGCTTGTCGACTTACCGTAGGAAGCGCTTAAGGAGCTTGCAATCCTTGTAGAGGTGCTTGATAGGGTAGGCATGGTTGGTGCATGAGTTCTCCATGAGCTTGTCAAAGTGGTTAGACTAGCCCTACTGGGGCTATTTGCCCACACGATCGGCAGCGGCGACCAAAGCTGGGTTGGCCGATCGACACCGATCCTTCTTGTTCTTCTTGCCCTATTTTGTGGAGGGGCCCTCGCGCTTGTCCTTGCCCTTGTCCCAACTGCTACTGAAGACCGCCCTGACTGCCTCCTCACGAGGGCATGGTTCATGGCAATGTCAAGCAGGTCGCAGGTGGTATGGGGCTTCACACAGTCGAGCTTGTGGACGAGGGACTGGCAGGTTGTCCTAGAGAGGAAAGCGCTGATGGTGTCCACATCGACGACATCAGGAAGGGAGTTGCACTATTTTGAGAACCTATAGATGTAATCCCATAGGGACTCGTTGGGCTCCTATTGGCAACTCTTGAGGTCCTAGGAATTCCCAGTACGGACATACGTCCCCTGGAAGTTCCTGATAAAGACCCTCTTGAGGTCCGCCTAGTCGCAGATGCTGCTGGGAGAAAGGAATTCAAGCCATGCCTGAACATACTCCTCCACGCATATGGGGAGGTACTGGATGATGAAGTAGTCATCATCCACTCCACTAGCTTAGTAGGCGAGCCAGAAGTCTTTAAGCCATACACCGGGGTTCGTCTCCCTAGTGTACTTGGCGATGTTGGTGGGTAGTCAGAAACACTATGGGAACGGCGCTTTCTGGATGCGGCAACCAAAGGCCTGTGGCCCCAGGCCGTCAGGGCTAGGGCCCTAGTCGTTTGGTCAGCCATCACGCCTGGGGTGCTTGTCCTCGTACTCCTTGGTAGTCCGGCCAGGGCCCTCGCCGCCCACTCTTGCCACCATTCAATGGACGTCATCATCGTGCTAAGTATGGTGCCATAGTTTGCCCTGAGCCGCTTGTGCATAGGTGGTCGGTGTGGAGCGGTCACTGGGTTGGGATGCAGTGTAGTCATGGCTTCCTACTCCACGCCCGGCAACTACTGTGGTGTGTGGATGGCGCGATTCGACTAGTGTGGCCCCAGTGCCCTAGTTGGGCAAGAGGCCACAAGCCAGTGTTCCAAGTGGAGCTCTCCGCCTACTGAATGGCGATAGTCTCCACCAGTGCTCGGAGGTTCTGGTGGATCGCCTGCTCCTAGGGGTCGGTAGGCTTGGGGAGGCCGCATAGAAGCATCACCGCAGCAGCAATGTTCTAGCTAGCCTGATCAAACTAAGGGGGTCATCCTCTCCATCCAGTATGTTACGCTGAACCTAACGGGCATGACCCCAAGCGCCGCTCGCCGGGTTACACGCATGTGGCGTGGCGTGATGCGCCGGGCATGCCGGCGTAGGTGGCGGCTAGCTCTGTCGCCTTTGTCGTAACTCCTCGCCATGCTCCTGCACATGCGCCATGGCTTATACATGGGGGTCCAAAGGGGTGTGAGTCTACAGAGACTCCACTACCTCTGGTAGCTATCCCAAGATGTCCGCCATAGCGCATTCCTAGGACAGAGGGTGGCTAGATGCCATGACATCGTTAATGCTGGATACGTCGCTTTCGACCTCGTCATCGACAAGGTCATGGAAGGAGGCGGGGGCATAGCCTGCCATCCCCACAAACTCAGACGTGAGAGGGGGCATCGTCAGCATCCTTCGTGTGGCTGAACCGCCTGAAATAACACACCTTTGGAGGCACTCGTCTTCCACCAGACACTTAGCACCCTGAAAGTAAGCTACATCGGACGGTTCTGTCGAGCGCACCCTAAGGGAGAACTCGAATAATCCACATTTTTCCTCCAAGATCCAATAATGAGAATGAGTTTACAATACTTAGTCCATTTCTTACAACAAGAGTTCTTAGAAATAAATGTCTAACGATAAGATACAAGGATCTATCTATGCCCACCAAAAGAATCCTCCACATAACAGCTACTAGTCAAGCTACACCTACAACAGGGGTAAATAAATCCTGAGTACACAAAGTACTCTCAAGACTTACCTGACTAGTGGGAATAATTTCCTGACTCCAAAGGATATGATAGGCTTTATGGTTTGCTGGGTTTCCTTTTTGCCAAAAGCAATACTAGTAGTAAATCCTTATGTATGTTTCTTATTAGCAGTCATGATTAGTTCATTATCTAACCATTCCATGTAAGCATCTGTTCTACTTTTAAGAAAGAGTTGAGCAATCAGATCCATTTCACCATCTTTCATCTTCCAGTTCTTACTACGGTGCTAGATCGTAGACAAGTCGTATCATATTACACGGTGATTCATGAATCAATGTAGCCTAGCTGGGTATTCTGAAACACATGCCTCGCTTGTACCCCAGGCACAAGCAGGACCAACCCACCACTCTCCTATCAAGGGGTCTAGGTCCCCTTCCAAACTTGGACTCCAAGCCCCCACACCTGAGTCCTAGACTCGGTATGGTGCTTAGACATCCACCATCCCCACCTCCAATTAGTTGGTCCGGAAAGAGCCAGAACCCATGATAAGAAAGCAATGAGCCTTCCCTTCTCCCATAAACAAGTATGTGCTCAGGATAATAAGTCTATGACCTGACTAGAAGCCAATGCAACGACCGGTCCTTAACCGACACGGATAGGGAAAACAGTGTAACCAAGATATGCCTCATTGGCCATGGGACACAACCTCTTACACCCACTAATACCCGTACCATATCATTGCCCAGTCTCCATTTCCTTTTCACCATTTATCATGAGAGTGATAATAATAATCACCTATTGCGAGTAACGGTAGGTTACTCACGCTACCGATAGCCTAAGCATAGCAGCTACTCGACCTATGCTAGTAGGACTCATAGGTAGGATTATCTATGCATGTAGTTTCAACCATAAGCCTGTAACGTAAATGCACATCACACACACACATATATATATATATATATATATATATATATCCAGTGATTATTCAAAATAAGGGTTATGGACTGGGGCTTGCCTTGGGTAGGTGCGGTGTCAGCTCAGTCAGTTAGTGGCAGCTCTGGGACCTCCTCCTGCATGAGGATCTCCTCCTCGTACTCCTCGTTCACCTCCTCGAACTCATGATCTCCAATGGTCACGATCTCCACCAACTCGTTCTCTACATGCATGCGATGATGATGCAACACTTAGCATTTCGGCAACAACAACTCTTAAAATAAGAATACACATGGTAAACTACTATGCTAGCTCTAATGACTAAGATACTAAGCTAAATATCATCTTCCTCAAGTAAAGTGTTGGGTTCAACTAACGAACACCTAGCTTTACAAATGAAGAATATATCTCTATTTCTACTAATGATTTAATGTATATTGGAACAAAGAGCATTTAACTACCCTTATGTTAGGTCTATTCTAAAGCTACAAAAATTACAGTGAGCACATAATAATACCATGAAGCTACTATAAATTTTTCAAAGCTAAAGCTATCACCATTTTGCCATAAAAATTCCTACAATATTTAACCTAATAATATTAAGCACTCTTAAATGATTTAATAGTTCCTAGTATCAACAAATATATATATGAACTAAATACACCAACAGATAGACCACAATTTTAGGAACTTAATAAAATTGGTTTAACAATTTTTGGATACCTACATGATTTTATATGATTTATCAAAGATCAGCTCAGAGATACAATTAAAAAGCTATTTCTAGTCTCCACGAAAAAGATAAACTCATTTCGACCAAACGCGGCCCACGCGGCACAATGCGCGAGCGCGAGCACACGACGGCCCACAGGCGTAGCCCACGCGAGGCCAACATGTAGCGCGAGGTAGCCCGCGGCGGGGGAATCCTGCGCACGCTGGCACATTAGCAAAAATGCCCCTAGACTACGAGCAAAACAATCTGCAGTCCATGTTACTATTTCTATAGACAACGACTTTCTAATGGAACCCTCGGACCATTCTCCTCTTTACAATGGCAAGGTCCTCGACCATCCCCGCACGCGCTGGCACTAGCGCTTACGCCGGCCACACGGGACCCACACTATCCTATATATGAGGCCGACGCTCACCTAGGGTTCAACACGAGATGATGGGCGGTGGTTGCATGAGCGGGGGTGAAGTAGAGCGGGCTCTCCCCGGTGGCGGACGACCCGCAACGGCGGCAACCACGCTCCGGTGAGCCACAGCACTAATAGGACGGTAGAGATAGGGAATAAGCACCATGGGCACACCACGAACCTAGCCAAAGTGGTGGTTCGGCCGGCGACTACCTGAGTAGGGTTGGCCATGTGCGCGCGACAAGCACGGCGACGAGCCGCGGTGGACACGACCGCGTCAGTGGCAGCGGGGAGGCGGTAGTGCTCCCATTGGCGTGCGCATAGTGGAGAGGGAGCCAAGGTGAGCTAGTGGTGCAGAGGAATTAGCGCGAGGCGAAGTAGTGGAGGCTAGCCACGGCACGGGCGGTGACGGGCCTTAACGGCACAGCGACGGGCAAAGCTCCAATATTGGAGCTCAGCGTGACACGAGTTAAGGCGGGGTGGGGTCGGCTAAAGAGGGGGCATGAAGGCGAAGACGCGAGCATGAGTAATTAATGAGAGGTGCTTGTTCTTTGGCTTCACCGTGACACGACATGATGGCGACGGAAACAGAGGGAGAAAGAGGGAAAGAGAGAGAGAGACGGCGTGGCAGGTGGGCTCGACTCATCCTTGCCTTGGCGGGACGTGAGCGGCGGGGTCAGGAGGTCCACGCGCCGACGCTAAGACAACGCGTGCGCGTGTCCGATCAGCATGGGTCGCATGTTGCAGTGCCATAAATGGCATGGCGACAGCGGTTTGCCCACGTGCACGCGGTAGAGGCGACACGCACAAGGCCGGCAACACTGCAGAGGTGTAGCAGACCAGCATGGACGTGACAAAGACGTGATGGCAGCGGCAGCGTCGTGACGCAAGGAGTGTCGGTAGTGTGGACGCGACGGCAGCATAGCGTGGCCATGGCGGCACCCATGGCGGCAGCGAGAGGCTGGGCAGCAGGGCGCGGGGCCAACGGCTTGCTGCGGTCGGCCTTGACCAAGCCCAGGCGGCTCGACCGACCAAGCGCGGCAGCATAGTTGACCTTGTGGGACACGGCCATGTGCGTGGCATGGGAGGGCCACACGATGACCGCGCACCCAGCGCCAACCAACCCAAGACAGTGACGCGCACGACTTTTAAAGCGTTCAACATGACCAAACGGTTGCTCCAGGAGCCAAACCAACTTCACCATGCCCAAGATGGCATATGAGACTACCAAATTGAGCTATAACACTACACCACCCATTAACCCAATCTCTCATAATAAATTGCTAAATATAGCAGTGTCTTACTGTTGGCAGCCTTAAAAATTTCTAAGTTTTTGAGCTGAATTTGATTTCCTTTTGCGATTTCTAAGCTAGTGGAAATATTAGCTAGTAATATCATGTTTCGACCGCAAGTATTTTATTGTCATCTACAAAGTTTGTACTTCCAACATTATTACGGTGACACATATATGTTCTATAGCATTTTTGCTTAATAAAAATTGGTTTTCAACCTTAAGTGATATAATAGGACTATTGAATCAACTTTCGTTTCGCATTTTTGTTGATCGTTTTGAGTTACAGAAATTGATCTACACACTTTATTATATGCATTAACACATAAACATGATGCTCATGACATATTTTAGTAAATGATTTATGGTGTAACACCGAGGGTGTTACACTTTAGAGCTCTCGTGCGCACGCGTCCACGTGCGACGTGAAGCCGTAGGGGAATCGGTCGCATGGCGGTCACGATGGGGACAACAGGGTCCCTCCAAAGAGCTGGTGGAAAGTGTTAAATAGTGAGTAAAGAACAATATGTACATCACTCACCGTGGGGTTTGAGCCCAGCATGGGCTCGAGGGGAAGCGCGAGTGTCTCGACGTTGAGGTCGTCGAGTGGCCCAAGGCCAGTGGAGGGCGCTCCTCCTCTAGTGGGCGTCGGGACAAGCACCTCCTCGCGGAGGCGGAGTACGCCGATCTGGTCGGTGACGAAGTCCAAACTCCTAAAGAGGAAGGTCTAGAGTGGCACGGAGATGGGAGGAACCCACATCCTAGCAAGTGGGAGCGTGGGAAACTCCAGCGAGCTGAAGCGAATCGTATCACTCGAGCCCGCCATGCCAAAGATGGTGGAAAGGTGGGCCATCCGATGACCCAAAGTGTGAATGCACGACGTCTTCTCCACAGATGGTGCCAACTGTCGGTGCGAAATGTTGCCGACAAGTAAATATTTGTAGTTTTGCCGTGCGATGTGATCGGATGTGGCCTAGGACGCGATGACACATGATTTATACTAGTTCAGACAACGTGCCCTACATCCTGTTTCAGTCGGTCAGTGACTTTATTCCTGAGCCTAGGTGCTCGAACTTTGCTGTGGGGATACAAACGAGTAAGGAATGAGAAGGGGGTGTTAGAGGCCCGGTCGAACTCTGAACCGAGTGGAAGAGAGTGACGGATGCTCAAACGTGCGCTAAGTATTAGAGCGTATGCTCTGTGTGTCCGAGCTCATCAACTGTGTAGTTGTCGAGCTCTAGAGTCGTTGAGCCATTTTTTTAGGAGAGAGTGCATCCCCTATTATAGATGAAGAGGATGGTCTTACAAGTCAAAGACAGAAAGGGAGAGAGTGTGTACGGGTGCTACCTAGTCTTGTTGCCCACGCCATCGCCACCTTACTGTTCATGACCTGCTGTACCTGGCAGGCTACACAGTGTTCGCCCACCTTACTGTTCATGACCTAGCAGGCTACACAGTGTTCGCCTGGGACGGCAAACGACAGCGCCCACAATACTGTTTGTGCTCTGATGCGTCTGGCAGGCTGTATAGTGTCCGTCTAACATGGCCTGATGGCACCATCCTGCAGGTGCGTAAGGCATGGCAGGGTACGGTCATCGGTATTGCGGTTGACTTAAGCACCTTACCTTATCTGCTCTGCCTGCTCCCCGGGCCCAAACCGAGCAGGCGTCCTAGTCGGTTGTTCCCAGTCAGCCCCGACCGTGTCGGTCGGGAAAGAGAGGCGAGCAAAGGTCTAGCATATCCTCAATCGGAGGAACGGGGTCGGAGTTGGACTGAGGTCCCACCGCGGCTAGGCCTTCTGGTTGGGGCTCCGACCAGGTCTCCTGGCCGGAGGTGCCGGTCGGGGACCGGATCGTGGGCCGACCTAGACGTGCGCTGTCGCTGCGCTGCCTGTTGGGCCAAGTATTGCAGAGAAGCGGGTCCATTGGGGACCCGAGTTTATGAACCTGACATGTATCTTTGCCTTCCAGAACAATTTTTTTCCTAGAAATCCTCTCTTTCTTCATGATATCTCCATACAAAGATTGAATTGAGAAGACACCATTTTTCCTTAATAGCCTAATAAAATCACCATTATTCTCTTTTAAATAAATGGGTAAAACTAAGAATACAAGACTAAGCCAATCCTTCAACCTATCACCAACTATTGCCCTCCTAAACGAAATGTTCAGAGGGTTCAAACTTAGTCCTTTGGCTACAATAACATCTTTTCTTCTCATTATTCTGTAAGATCTAGAAATTTTAGTTTCAAAGGTTCATGTACAGTCCAAAGATCCTCTCAAAATACAGTTTGGTTTCCACTATTAACTTTGAGTCTCCTTTTTTTTAATAAAAGATCTTTAGCATCCATAAGTCCTACCCAAAAGTGAGGTCTCACCCGCCGTTTTATCACTTGGGATAAACATTTGTTTTTCAAATAATTCTTTTTCAACACATCTTGCCAAAGTTTGAACAATCATCTACTGAGTAAACAATAGTTCTAACTTCTGAATTCAAGATTAAACAATAGTTCTAACTTCTGAATTCAAGATGCCCAAATCCCCATACATCTTGGCTTGCAAAGTATATTCCACTTAGCAAGTCTATACTTCTTTTTGTAATCATCATACTGTTAGAAAACACTAGATTGATATAATGTAGCCTTTTAGCTGTCAAAACAAAATAATAACTAGTAGAATGGAATACAGATTTCTTGAAAATATAACGTAATTCATAAGAATGGAATACAGTCATTAGCCTTTGCTACCCACGCAAAAATAAAGGAAGAAGAAGAAAAAGAAAAAAAAAAAACTGATTTCGAACTTGAACAATGAACACACCACTCTTTCTCCCTATCCTTCTCTGCTCAGCAGATGGGCAGGGGCTCGCCGTTCCACTCCTTGAGGCACTCGAGCAGCGGGTCGATGTGCTTGCCCTGGTTGATGGCAAGGAGCACCTTGTTGAGCTCCTCGCCGGGAGAGCGCGTCTTCTCGCCGGTGAGGTACACGGCTCCGAGCTCCTCGCGCACGAAGCGGTAGAGCGGGTAGGAGCGGCACTCGGTGATTCTGTTTGGTATCGCTGCCGTGCCGTTCTCCACAGCCGCCCGTGCGGCCTCCACAGCCTTGGGCAGCGCCGCGCGCAGCTCCTCCTCGAACTGGGCGACCTTGGCGAACACTGATGTCTCGGCGTCGAACTCGGCAGCGCCGTTGGCGAGGGCGCGCTCCACGAGCACGTTGCGAAGCTTCTTCATCAGCGGGTAGTTGGTGCTGCAGGGGTCGTCGGCATACGCGAACACCGCCTCGCGCTCGATCTCCTGGAGCAGGTCCTTCTCGCAGAAGCGGGCGACGTGGAGACCACCGGTGGAGTCGGTGCTCAGAGTCTTCTTCGCCACCGTCATCACGCAGCTCTTGACGGCGCTCTTGACGTTCTCCTCGATGTGCCGCAGGTCGACCGCCTGGCACAGGGCGATCAGGAACGTCGAGGACATGAGCTTCAGGATCTCGATGGCCTCTGCGGTCTTCCTGGAGGAGATGAGTCCGAGCGAGTTCACGTCCTGGTTGTGCTGCTCCGCGCTCTGGACGTGGTTGGTGACCGGGCTTCCCCAGGAACTGCAGCTCAGAGCAGTAGGACGCCATGGCGATCTCGGCGCCCTTGAAGCCGTAGTCCAAGCTGGGGTTGCGCCCACCGGACAGGTTGGAGGGCAAGCCGTTGTTGTAGTAGTCGTTGACGAGCTCAGAGAACTGCGCAAACATGAGCTTGCCGATGGCTGCGATGGCGAGACGTGTGTTGTCCATGGACACCCCGATGGGCGTGCCCTGGAAGTTGCCACCGTGAAGAGCCTTGCTTCGGGCGACATCGATGAGTGGGTTGTCGTTGACGGAGTTGATCTCGCGCTCAATGGACTTGGTGGCGGCACGGATAACCTCAATCTGGGGGCCAAGCCACTGCGGCGACGTGCGGAGCGCGTACCGGTCCTGCTTCGGCTTCATCAACGGGTCCAGCTCGCCGAGCTTCTTGGCAAGCTTCATGTAGGAGCTGCCCTCCAAGATGTGCTCCATGATGGCAGCCGCCTCGATCTGTCCCGGGTGGTGCTTCAGCTTGTGGGTCAGGTGGTCGGTGTACTCCGGCTTGCCGTTCATGACCTCGCAGAACACGGCGGACAGGACCTCGGCAAGGATGGCTAGGATGTTTGCCTCAAAGAGCACGGTGGAGGCAAGGCCGGAGCCCACGGCGGTGCCGTTCACCATGGCAAGACCCTCCTTGGGCTGCAGCTCGAAGAAGCCGCCCTGGATTCCGGCAATCTTGAACGCCTCTGCGGCGTTCACCTTGCTGCCATCCGGGGCGACTGCAACAGAGTTCTCACGCCCGGTGACGAGGCCGGCAATGTAGGAGAGCGGCACGAGGTCGCCGGACGCGGTGACCGTGCCGCGGAGCGGCAGGCACGGCGTGACGTTGGCGTTGAGCAGCTTGACGATCGCCTCGAGGATCTCGAAGCGGATGCCGGAGTACCCCTGGAGCAGGGTGTTGATGCGGACGAGCATGGCCGCACGCGTGGCCTCGGCCGGCAGGACGTGGCCGTCGGTGCCGGTGCCGAATGCGCCTGCGTTGAGGAACCGGATGAGCTCCCTCTGGAGAGCGCCGCCCTCCTTGGTCCTCCTGTGGGACGTGGCGCCGAAGCCGGTGGTGACGCCGTAGCTGTCGGTGCCGTTCATCATGCTGTTCATGACCCAGTCGCTGCTGGCCTTGACCCGGCCACGGGCGGACTCGTCGAGCTCGACGCGGGCCTCGCCAGCGCCGGCGGCCACGGCGGCCACCTGCGCGATGCGGAGGCTGGCGCCCTCGATCTTCACCAAGGGCTGGCGGTACTCGGCGACCATCCGCTTCACCTCGTCCAGGTGGCTGCCCATCAGCTCCTCCGCGGCCTTTCCCCAGTTAAGCGGGTCGGCGCGGGGCGTCGCCATGCACAGGGAGTCGCCGTTGGTAGCAGCAACGCGGCCGTTCTCGCACTCCATTGATGTGGGGCTGGGGTTTGAACAGAAGGCACTTGCGCCGTAAATGATTTGGGGTCAGAAGTAAGGCGATGGCCTGTTAGTCTGGATGGACAAGAGCTCGTGATGCACTGGATGGTGCTGCTCTTCTTGGAGTGAAACGGAAGGGGTTTAAATAGCGGAGGGCTGCGCCCGCGCGTCTTGGGGGTTGGTCGACTTTCCCATAACAGAACGAGTGCCGCGTTGCAAGTAAAATTTTTGGCGGGGCCGGCGGCGTGGAAAGCGTCGCGATTTCGTTTAGTGGTGGCCGGCTGAGGACGGCTCGGTCGCGCCGCGGGCGGGGTTGGTGCCCCCCGGCGCCTGCGCGGGGGTTGGTGACTGGTGTGGGCAGAGCTCCGTCCACCGTGCTCGCTTCGGCTCACCTGCCACGGTACGCTGTTAGTCGTTTCTGTTCTCTGTTTTGGTCTTGCTTTTGCACTGATTTGGGGGATATGATGGCAGCAGGCAGCAGGCAGCAGGAAGGCAACCAGGCACACTCTGTCGTATTGTGGATGCAATCAAACGCACGCATCAGGCGAGTAGATACCAGTAGTAGTTCATAATGTTTTGAAGGACCATTGGTGTCAGCAACAGTTGCTTCATTTGGCACGGAAAAAGCACGTATATTGATCTTTCTAAGGAATGTAAAACCCATTATCTTGGGGGTAGTTAGAGGTTCACTGGGGTAATCGATCACGAGTAAACGGTCAGAGTTAGGGCAGTTGGAACAAAATTTCTATGGAGCATGAGGTTTCGAACGCCTTTGTTTGAAGTTTGAACAGAGGCCTGTCAGCTGAAGCATAAGCAAATGTGCTGATTATGAGTCAACGACCCTGTAGGATTCTCCATTTGTTTGGACATATCAGATCAGATACTTGCACGTATTTTGCAACTATATAATCCTTTACTACTCGCTCCATATAATTTCTCACCGGAGTCTCTTGATTTCTTGATCCATCTTCACGCTTTAGTAACCAGGATTCAGAATTTCAACGAAATTTCACTGAAATTTCCTGAATTTCAATAATTTTGGTGGTGGCCAAAAGAAATTACGAAATTTTGTAATACGGTAGTACATGTGCTATATAACTCTAGACTAAATTCCTATTTTCTATTGTTTGTGTTATATATTCTTCTACTCAATAAATGCGTAGTCATAAATAAATCATGTCAATATTTGTTTAGGTATATATATTTTTTAAAAAAACATACTTCATGTGCAAGTTCCTAAAAAAATTCGGTGAAATTCTGGTTGAATTTCACGGATTACGGTAATTTTAGGGGTGGCCGATATTTAAAAAAAAACGAAACTGAAAACCCTGTCAGTAACTACAAAGAAGTGACTACAGGTGAAGAATTTTTTTTGATTCACGTAATGATGGTTAAACAAATTCGTGAGGCGGCTTCTTGATGCACTACTTTCCTGGAAGTTGCCATGGATTCAGTACTTCTGCATCACATGCTCGCCAGTCGCCTCCACGTGATGTACAAGGTGTGTGTGCGAACACCAGCAGGCCCTTGGTCCAGTCGTCGTCGGTCGGTCTAGTCCTGTCTTCGAGTCGTCGTCCACTGGTGTTCTTCCGTTTTCGCCCATCGGATCGTGGTCTTGTCATTGTGTATCTGGGCCGGTTCAGATGCATGTTGTCGCTGCGCTGTCTACTGGGCCAAGTATTGTAGGGAAACGGGTTCATTGGGGACCCCGGGTTTATGAACCCAACAGGAGCCCCCGAGCCCCTTTGGGGCTTCCGTGAAGCCGTGAAGGGGCTGTTGAGTTGCTGTTTTTGAGGGCGCACGGGAGTACAATGCAAGAAGATCTCTCGTTAGAAGAGAGCATCGTACGTCTCAAACAGACCCCTGTCCCGAATTCTGGATCAGAGGACGAAGAGAGGGAAGATAGCATTGTAGTGGGAGAAGAAGGATCTTGCTCCCTTGTTCCGCTTCATGCCCCGAGGTGCGGAGCAGTCCCGGGGCTGTTCACGCACGCTTTGCATGTTATTGTAAAAGCCTAGGGCTTGTGTCTTTAGCTTAATGAAAGCTTCTATTTGCTTTGTAATTCATGTGTCCATTGCGCCGTGGAGGCGGGCTGTTTATTGGAACTTCGGTGTTTTCTCCTTGGTTTGTTGTACCGCGTAGGGTAACCAAGTAGGATTTAGGCGTCCAGCCTCCACGGGGAGGATTGGCGAAGGTCGCGGAGGCGCGCCGGGGGGATATTGGCACCCAGCCCCTGATGAGGGGGACCGACGAAGGCCGTGGAGGCGCACCGAGTAGACATAGGCGCCCAGCCCCCAAAGGGGGGGGACTTGTCGGTAGTCCGTCTTCTGCCGGGTGCGCGAGAGTGCACCCGGTGGGTGTAGCCTCCGAGCTTGCAGCCGATTGGTGAGTTGGTCGGAGGCTGAGCACCTTAGTACTCTTTCTTAGGGCCGTAGACTCCTATGTTCCTGTCGGTCGGGGTGTTCGCCCATGTTCGTCCCGCCCGTGACCTGTGCGGTCGGCCGTTGGGCTTGGTAGGGGTCGGTCGAGTTTCATGCATCACCCTGTTCACGGTTTTCGCAACTGGAGGGGTTGAGCAAACGTCGCTTGCCTCGATGGCTCGAGTGACGTGCTCGGTGAGCTCACTAACGGGCATGTCCGAGTGGAATCTGGGTCCGTCGTTCGTAATGGGGTCGGCATAGCCCTCATGTTGCATTCCACTTCTCCTTAACCCGCCTCCTGGCAGATGCCCGTTTGGTCACCTGCATCTACACTAAACTAACTGATAAATTTTGCTGGAACTTTCACAAGCATGTTTCTTTCAATCGTCCATATACGGAAGTTTTAGAACCGTAGCAGGAGCTGTCACTTGGTTCATTCATGAAGTAGTAGCAACCAGCGGCATAGCAGCATGAAGGAATGTTGATTTTCTCTCCCAATAAATCAGCATCAACATAAGCCAAATTTCAGCGAAACGAACAGGGCTATTAGACTGACCAAACTACAGTTCAGTGCTCACATCCAGAACCCTCACAGCGGACAGCCGGGCAGGCGTGCACTATATACCACCACAAACCACAACCTGACAAGCCGGGAATTGTATTCTTCCCCACTCCCTTTCTCATTTGCCTGTTACACACGTTATTCACACAAAATGATCCGACAGTGCCACAGCGGCCTGCGACGGCCATGCATATAGTGGATCGACCTTGTTCGTGTTCCCCATGTGGCCGTGCAAACCAGACCACAGAACCAGTGCGACCAATGCAATGGTCCAAATAAAGCCAGAAATCGTGTGTTTTCACATGGACGTAAACCCATCAAACTTGAGGCCACGATGAGGCCAGGTCTGCCTCCATCTCGTTGCTCGAGGGCTTGAGGCCATGAGAAGGGCCCTCGATCGCGCGCTTATATGCATACCTGGCTATATGAATGTGCATTTATCTTCGGTGCAAATAGATGCATGGTTAGTTGGTTACATGCACACGACAGTGAGCGAGGAAGTACGGGACCAGCATGCATTTATGTACGGATTGGTGGCTGATGCATGGGCACGGCGGCCCTCATTCTTTGTGTCCTAGCAAGTGATCGATGGCGGTACGCAGAGTGTGAGGCAAAATGCATGCAGCGTCCATGTCAGGGCTTCCTTGCCACACCATACGTGAAGTGCTCAGGTATGCAACGTATGCTAAGGTGCCGAGGAAGCAGGCGTATGGTCCTATCTCTGCCGCCACTACCACCTTTTTTTTTTAGATTGCCACTCCCTGGTGTTAGGTAGTACCCAATGAACTGGTGTAGTGATCGTAATCAAGGGGAGAAAAACTAGCATGGCCTGCTAAGTTAAATAGCGATGGTGCTGACTGCTGACAGATGAGGCGAGAGGCGTAGGTTGGGCCATGTCAGCTGCCAATGCATGTTGGATTTCCTTATTAGTGGTCCTGAGCGAGAGGCCACACCAGAAGCTTCGCCAGCAATCCAGCATGGCTACGCATCATGCGCGGTGCGCATACATTTTTAAGCCATCGATGATAAGCTTCAACGTAAAATCACTAGAAGGGTCATCTCTACGGTAAGAACGAGTAATGGTTTGAGGAGCTCATCACCAAAAAATAATACATATAATAAAGACCCTCTTTTCACTGGAAGTGTGACGATCCGATTCAGTCTCCAGCTGGGATAGCTTACAGACAATCCTAGAGGCCAGTACCCTGTTTGCTTGATCGTATCTGCTATGCTTATCAGCCATGATATAGTGTTTTTCTCTCATAACAAAACAGCATCGGTGGGCTTATAAGCCACAGAAACGATCACACAAACAGGTGCAGAGGCTTCCCACAAAGATGGTGCAGATGGATGCAGCAACTTCAGACCACATCACACGGTCCGCGGTTGTAATAAACGTCTGCCCTGGTCCGTGGTTTACCTGCAAGAAAGGACTAAGGCAAGGAGACGCTCCCTCCCCCTATCTATTCTTGTTGGTAGCTGATGTTCTTCAGCGCCGCTACATACAGTTCAATGGAGGAGTCCGTCATCCTCTGACAGATGATGTCTGCCCCGTTTTGCAATACGCCGACGATACACTGATTGTGGTTCGTGCTGAGATTCCGGATGTAAGAAACCTGAAAAAGATCCTGGACAACTTTGCATCTGCAACAGGCCTGCACATCAACTTCAGTAAGAGTACTGCTGTGCCCATACATGTCTCCCCTAGAACCTTGCCTCGAGTCATCCGACTACTGCAGTGCCAGGAAGCGTCTTTCCCACAAGTCTACCTGGGTTTGCCACTCTCAAATTTGCAAGCCTTCGCTCCACTGATCGCCAAAGTTGATAAAAAGATTGGTTGGTTGGCAATCGGCTCTTCTCAACAAAGCCGGTCGGGTCATCCTCATTAACTCAGTGCTTGACGACCTAGCAACACATTTCATGTCTGCAATAGCTCTGCCGCAGGGTGTTCTTGACCAACTAGAAAGCAAATGGAAAGCTTTTCTTTGGTATGGCAAATCCAAGACTACTGGAGCGTGCTGCATGATCTCCTGGGAAATGGTTCGGAAGCAGCGGTCTGATTGTCTGAAGGAGGACTTGGTATTAAGAGCCTGACAACTGTGAACTCAACTACTCAAGTTTGCTTCTTAAGCTATTACATCGGCTTCACCAGCCTGGTGACTCTTCATGGGCGGCCTGGGCGAGACGCCATGTATATCTTGCCTTCATAGCTGGGGATGTAGATGGAAACCACTGGGATACCATTGAGGGCCACCTCCCAGCATATAGATGCATCACTCGGTCAATGGTGGGAAATGGAGCCTCCACCTCTTTTTTTTAGAAGGGTCTTCATATATTAATTTAGAAACATATTACAGAAATGGGACAGAATATTCCCCAGTCAATGTTCTGGAGTGCACGCATGGTAGCACAATTCTCATGCAGAACCCAGTTTAAGCATTCAAACTTACAGTACAAGGGAGTACAAGTTTGTGGTGCAGACTGTCGGGTCTTGTTTAGTTCCTTGCCCAGAAGTTTACATCCAATCACATCGAAGGTTTGGGAGTATTAAATATAGACTAAAAAATAACTAATTGCACAGATTACAACTACTTTGCGAGACGAATCTTTTAAGCCTAATTAGTTCATTATTTGACAACATAGTGCTACAGTAACACACGTGCTAATGACGGATTAATTAGGCTTAATAAATTCGTCTTGCGGTTTACCGATGGATTCTGTAATTTGTTTTTTTATTAGTATCCGAACACCCCATACGATACCCTCATATAACATCCGATATGACATCCCAAGACTTTACACCAACAAGCCCTCAGTCCCCAGGCTCTCCACTGTCGCCATTTCCGAATTGGAGGTCCTTGATAGCCTGATGCTGCAAGTTCAGCTCACCGACTCAAAAGATGTCAGAACCAGTACATTTGAAAAGGGAACCATAGCCTAAACAGTGCCAGGATTTACAGAGCCTCCACATCTGATGGCCGAAGATTGCCGGCGTTCAAATTTGTCTGGAAAAGTTGCGCCCCACCAAAGGTCAGGTTCTTCGGTTGGCTGCTACTGCACGATCGCCTCCAGTGCAGTTCAAACCTGATCAAGAAAAACATCGTCGATGAAGACATGTGTTGTATGTCGTGGCTACTCTGAAATCGGAATCCACTTGTTCGTGACTGCTCTTTTTGCAAAGGAGTTTTGGGGGGTACTTGGTTGGAGCACTGCCGATATGCCAGATGAAGCACATCTTTGGGAAATCAAGCGGCCGGTCCACGTCCCCCAACATCTGTTCTCGACCCTGATCCATCTATGCTGTTGGCATCTCTGGAAGCACAGAAACGCCATGGTGTTCAGGAAAGAGCAGCCAAGCCTGGCTCGCCTGATGATTGCGTGCAAGGAAGATTGTGAGCTCTAGCGACATCGTTTCCCCTTCAGGCTTCGGCCGCTGGCAAATTGTTGGAGCAACTTTTTTTTTTTGGTATGTAACAGTCGCACCCTCTCTAGCTTCATTGTTCCCTTTGGCCAATGGCCTTGTACCAAACCTAACGGAGCACGCGTCCGACCATTTCCCGGCTAGCCCGGAATCAATGGAAATCATTCATGTGGGGCCTCTCAACCCCCGTGGTGATTGAATAAAAAAAAAAGTATGACGATCCGAAAACTATCTCAAATAAAACTTTGCTAAACTCCACTTGTTAAGGCAACTTAATTATAGTAGAAGTGTGTAATTTAGAAATATATATAGCATACTTTATAGATATTAATCATTTTTTTGTGATAGCTTATATTAGTTTATATATAAATTTGAGAGATATTTTGTTTATTTTTTATGATGTCCAAGGTGAAAAATTTAGATACAAATTAAAATGTGTTGCTTTATGTTTCCTTTCATAATTATATTTATGGGTAATTTGAATGCAAATGTAGGAGTTATGTTGCATTACCTAATAGCGATAGTTGTGGGTAATTTATAAAAAAATATTAGCATATTATTTTAAATTATCTTTCATAATGAACGGGGTGTGAATAATTTATATACAAAGTTAGGGGCTTGTTTTGAATTATATTTTATAATGGTAGAGGTAAGTAATTTAGATACAAATTTAGGAGGCAAGTTTGAATTATCTCTATTAATGAAAAATGAGGATAATTTATATACAAATTTAGGGGATAATTTTGAATTATCTTTTGTAATGAAAGAAGGTGGATAGTTTAGATGCAAAATTAGGAGGTTAATTTATGTATTTTTTATAATGGCATATGCGGTAATTTTAAAAAATTGAATAGATCCAATTACTACTATTGATGATGATAATTAGATATATCGAATTAAAAGCCACGAAGTTTCTTGTTGGTGTTTTGAGAACCGACGAGTAAATTTAGCGCTGCCCTGCTCAAGGGAATCAATGGCTAGCACTTGAGACACAGGAAAATTATACTGGTTCGGGACGAAGCCCTACGTCCAGTGCCGGAGACTGTGAGTACGTGTTCCTCAAGTTTAAGTGCTCCAAACGGCTTACAACAGGGTGTATGTAAGTTAGGGTTCTACAGATAGAAAGTTAGAGGCAGGGGAAATCGATACTCTAGGAAGAAGGCCTGGCTCCCCTTATATAGCTGCGGGGCCAGGTTACATGCAGGAGTGTAGGGTTCTCCCGATCCGAGTGGCCAGAAGCCTGAGGGAGGGAAAAGCTAGTAAGCTTGGTCAGCAATTCTTCTGGTCTTGTCAGCACGTCAAGGCATGGTCATCGAGGGCATGCTCCCTTCGCCAAGTCATGGCGTACGGTGGTGGTACAGTGCCAGCTGTGGATGCACTATGGGAATGGTGGTTGTTCACCAACTTCACCGTATGGCATGGGCTCGTCATGGTCGTCGTGGCCTTCGTCCTAGCTTCCGTTTCTTCAGAGAGGATGAGCTTGGTGGCCTGGCGTTGACTTGGTCGAGGCTACCGATCTTTACCCTTCGCTTGCTCGCAGTTTCCCTATGAGCTTCGAGTGGTCATGGACCTCCATGCGAGAGCTAGTTTCTCACCCCACATGGGGTGAGACTGTCCATTATAACCTCGTCGGCCGAGCAATGTGCCTCGTTGAGCGTCCATGGGTAGTTCAAGTGCGACCCGATGTCCCCATACAATCGACGTGGAGTTTGGCTATGTCTCATCGAGAGACGTCTCATAAATCATCGAACTCCTATCATGTTGGTCCCCAACTGCTTTCGCAACAGCTAGAGGGCAAGATGCCTCCCCCAGAGAGGATAACCTAGGCGGCTTCGAAGCCAACGACTTGAACACAGGGGAGATGGTCGAGAGGTTTAGCACCGTCTTGATCAGAGCCGCTCGGGGCCCATCCCTTCGTGCCCCTAACTCTTTGGTGGTTGTGGACTCTTACATGTGTCGGCCTAGTCAAGAAGGAGAATAACGCGTCTGTGGCGCATGGGTGAGAAGTCAGAGGGTCGCTCTGCTCATAGATTTGGGGGCCGGTTGGCCTCCCAGGTCACACGTGTCTTAATGGTACCCCACGCGTGTGGTCGTGTGTCGTGTAGGCGTGTTTCTCAAAGGGAAGTGGGGGCGTTGCTCGCAGGTTTCTTGTAGGTGTGGTTTGCCTTCCCGGTCGTTGTTGCATAAATGTGGCAGAATTGCCTGAAATAACATGCTCTCGAAGGCGCTCATCTTCCACTAGACACTAAGCACCCCAAAAGTTAGCTACATCGGTCGGTTCCGTCGAGCACACCCCATGGAAAACTCGAATCAATCCATGTTTTACCTCCAGAATCCAATAATGAGTACGAGCTTACAATACTTAGTCCATTTTATACAACAAGAGTTCTTGGAAATTATTTACTACAATACCAGGGATCAGAGTGCGATAATTAAACAACAGAATAAAAATAAACGTCTAGCGGAAATGATACAAGGATCCGTTTGTGCTGACGAGAAGAATCCTCCACACAAGAGCTACTCCTCAAGCTACACCTACAACAGGGTAAAATAAACCTTGAGTACACAATGTACTCGCAAGACTTACCCGACTAGTGGGAATAGTTTCCCGACTCCAAGGGGTATGATAGGCAATATGAGTTTATTGTTTTCTTTTTTGTTTGCGAAAAGCATTACTAGAAGTACATCCTTAAGATCAAGTTTAATTAGCAGTCATGATTACTTCATTAGCTAACCATTCTAGGTAAGCACTTGTTCTACTTTCAAGCAAGGGTTGAGCAATCAGAACCAATTTATCATCTTTCATATTCTAGTTCTTACTATGGTGCTAGACCATAGCCAAGTCATACCGTCTCACAGAAATGGCGATTCATGAATCAATGTATCCCTGCTGGGTACCCCGAAACACATGCCCCGTTTGTACCATAGGCACAAACAAGACCAACCCATTCCACTTCTGTCATGGGGTCCAGGTCCCTATCCAAACTTGGACTCCAAGCCCCCACACTTGAGACCCGATCTCAATATGGTGCTTATACCTCCACATTTCCTCGCCTCCAATCAGTTGGTCCAAAAAGAGCTGAAACCCACGACAAGAGCGTAATGAGCCTTCCTGCTCCTATAAGCAAGTATGTGCTCAGGATAATAAGTTTATGTCCTGACTACCATCCACAGCAATGGACAGTCATGAATGGACATGGATAGAGAAAATAGTGTAACCAAGCTAAGCCCCCTGGCCGCGGGACACAACTCGTTACACCCACCAATACCCATACCATATCCCTTTCCAGTCTCCATTTTTCTTTCATCATTTTTATCATGAGAGTAATTATAATAATCACCTATTATGAGTAACGGCAAGTTACTCACGCTACCGAAAACCTAAGCATAGCAGCTACTCGAACCTGCACTAGTAAGACTCATAGGACAGATATATGTTTGCATGTGGTTTCCATAAAATTCCTATAATGTAAATGCACATCACATATATATAGTGATTATCAAAAATAAGGGTTATGCACCGGGGCTTGCCTTGGGCAGGCGTGGTGTCAGCTGAGTTAGTCGGTGGTGGCTTCGGGACCTCCTCCCTCACGAGGACCTCCTCCTCGTATTGCTCGACAATCTCCTCGAACTCACGATCATTTATGGTCACTATCTCCACCAACTCGTTCTCTACATGTATGTGATGTTGATACAACCATTTAGCATTTAGGCAACAACAACTCTAATGACTAAGATACTAAGCTGACTATCATCTTCATCAAGCAAAGTGTTAGGTTCAACTAACAAACCCTTAGCTTGGCAAATTAAGAATATGCACACCAAGCTACTAAGCTAAGCTCTAATGACTAAGATACTAAGCTAACTATTATCTTCATCAAGCAAAGTGTTGGGTTCAACTAACAAACCCTTAGCTTGACAAATTAAGGATATTTATTTATTTCTACTAGTGATTTAATGTATATTGAAACAAAGAGCATTTAACTCCCCTAATGCTCAGTCTATTCTAAGGCTACAAAAATTACAGTGAGCACATAATAGTACACTATAAAAATTTTAGGACTAAAGATACCACCAATTTACCACAAAAATTCCTACAATAATTAACTTAATATTATTAAGCATTCTCAAACGATTTAAGAACTCCTAATATCAACACATATAAGTATGAACTAAATACACCAACAGATAGATCACAATTTTAGGAACCTAACAAAATGTGTTTCATAATTTTTTGGACACCTACATGATTTTATATTAATTACCAAAGATTAGATCTGAAATTAAATTAGAAAACCATTTCTAATTCCTTAGAAAAAAGGAAAAGGGAATCTCCTTCGTGGCCCGTGCAACCCTGCGCATGCGCTCGCGTGGCGGCACGCAGATACGACCCACGCGGACACTGGCCCAAGCGGAGACGGACCACGTCGGGGAAGGCAATTTTGCAAAAGAGACCTCAAACTCCTCCCAATTTACAAGTAAGTACTAACACTATTTTCTAATTTCTCAAACCTTCTCACTTAACCCCTCGGCTTCCCTAGAATTCCCCAGCGTGCACCGCAGGCTAACTCGTGCCCAGCGGCGTGGCGAGCGGTAGCATGGGGTGGCCAGGCTAGCCACCAGAGACCCACACTGGCTCGTCGGTTAGGCCGACATTCAACTATGGTCCCACCGCCTACACCGAGCAGCAACGTGGGGCGGCCGGGACGCACTAGAGTTAGCTACGGTGGCGCGGGGCCATCCACGATGGTGGTGCGACTGCCCCAATGAACCAGAGTACCTAAGGACCTAACTGGCTAGCGAGTGAGCATCAGGATACTACCATGGACCTAGCCAAGGTGGTGGGTGGAGAAGAGGGTGACGGAGAAGGGCTAGCGATGTGCGGCCGAGCCATGCGGCAGCGCACCGCAGTGGCATGGTCGCGTCAGCGATGATGGGGAGGTAGTAGTGGTTCGGCTAAGGTGCATAGGGTGAAGAGGGAGTCAAGGCAAAGCTAGTGATACAGGTAAATTGGTTCAGGATGGGCAATAGGAGGGCTACCCTCGACCATGGCCTGACACGACCTTAATGGCACGATGGCGGGAAAAGCTCCAAATTGGAGCTTGACAGTGCCTTCTTCATGGCTAGGTGGCGTCAGGCAGCGAGACGACATGATGGTGAAGCCGTGGATGCGATGAATTGAATGGAGGTGATCGATCGTTGCGTAATTTGGTGGCACGGACGGCGGTCAGTAGAGAGAAAGAGGGAGACGAGGTCGGCAGGTGGCCTCAGCACGGCCTCGTCTTGGCGGGTTGTGATTGGTGCGATCAGGGCATCACACGCGTGGATGCAATCAAACAAGCATGTGTGTCCATTGACCTTCATGGCCCACGCAGCCATAGTGCCATAAATGGCAAGGTGACGGTGAGCTCCACCACGTGCATCCGGCAGCAGCGAGCACCAAATAGGGCCAACAGCGGGGTAGGGGTGCAGAGGGAGGCACGGACATGACGCTAAGGTGATGGCACCTACAGCGGCTATGTGGCGGCACGAGGTGGGTCGGTAGGGAAGCCGCGATGCTTGATCGTGCAAGCAACAGCAGTGGCTCCACGCGATAGAGCCAGTGGCGGCCAGGATAGGGTAGTCATAGTCGGCCACACGTGGCAGCGCGCGTGCGCACATAGAGCGATCCGTCATGGCGACATCACGCCCCCGCGACATGGTGACCATGCTCACCTGGTGAACTTGCCCAAAATCACGTATTGCGTGAATTTTAAAGCACCTATAACAACTAAATGGTTGCTTATGGACCTAAACCATCTTCACCATGGTCAAGATGGCATGTGAGGCTACCAACCCGAGCTAAAACATGAAACCATCCCTAAACTTGATTTCATAAAATAAATTGCCAAACATGGCATTGTCTTGTTGTCTATAAACTTAAAAATATTCTAAGTCTTTGAGCTGAACTTGATTCCAAGTTGCATTTCTAGGCCATTAGAAGCATTAGCTAGCGAAGTTATTTTTCAACAGCAAGGATTTCATTGTCATCTACAAAGTCCATACTCCAAACTTTATTTAAGTGCTACATATATGTTCTATAGTGTTTTTGTTCAATAAAAATTGGTTTTCAACCCTACTTGATATACATGAATTACAGAGTAGCTTTTCATTTAACATTTTTTTTGATCATATTAAGTTACAAAAAAATCATCCACACATTCTACCACATGCGTTATCACATAAACATGATGCTCATGACATGTTTTAGTAATTTGTTTAGGGCATAACACCGAGTTTGTTACAATAAATAGCCCTTTCCTCGAGTTGTTCCAATCTCTTACTTTCGCCTTCCCCTATCATTCGTTGCAAATGAGAGAAGGAAGAAGAGGGAGGGGAAGTCGACCTTCGAGGTCTACCTCGCATTTGCCGCCATTTGTAGCCCTCTTGTGCAGCCACCATCTCATCCTCTTTAGCACTGGTGCCACTTGCCTTCTATTCCGCTACTACCGCCTCGCGCGCTCCATCCTACAAGATGAGTCTATGGGTGCCATCATCGGTGATGGAGGCAAAGTTGTTGTAGCTTGTGGAGAAGGGTTTCCTTCCACCCAAGGATGTTGCGGGGTGGAGAGCTGCCATCAGCGAGCGATTTTCTTGGCCACGGTCAGGGGAGGCGGCATCCTTCACTGACTTCCATGAGCGCGGATTCAGGATCCTAGCCTCTAACTTCCTCCATAGATTCCTGCACGAGTATGAGGTTCAGCTACAGCATCAGCCACCTGATGTGGAGCTGTAGCTAGTAGGCTTTGTTGTCGTTTGTTAGGGCTTTCTCAGAATCAAGCCCTCCAAGTACCTTTTCTAGTGGATCTTTGAGATTTGTAGCTAAAAGGTGAAGGCATCTGACAACATCCTCACTCCACTGGGTGGTTTGATGATCCAGGTTCATTGTGAGCTCTCCGACTAGTACCTGCACTTGTCGTCGAAGGACTCGAACCAGGGCTGAGATAGCAACTGGTTCTACATTCTTAATGATGACGCTGCCCTACTTCCTCCTTTTTCTGGTGCCCCACCGGTCGGTGGGGAGTCCTAGAGCTAGGGGTGTGTGTAGGGCCAGCATCGCCAGGTGGACCAGGCCATGGAAGTTCTCCACGGCTAGGTGTCGGCTAGGTTGAATAGGGTCAATGTCCTTTGGACCCTCTTCGAGCACAACATCCAGTACTTGAAGGCTCGTGCGCATCTGCTGTACAACTACTTTGGGGTCAAGGACCCACTCAAGAAAGGGTGGAGGAGTTGAGTGCTGATGTTGTGAGGAGATGGGTGGTGGCCTTGGCTGCCTCCAGGACTACCATCCGGGTCGAGGGCGCTTCGGATGCGTTTTCGGTGTCCTTTCATCCAAATCTAGTGAGCTTCTTCTTGTGTTTTTGGTTTGACTTGGGGTTGTCGCTCTTGTTATGGGTTTTACCATGTGTGCTTATATATCATGTGCTAGAGTGCCACTCCATGTTTTGTCTCTCCAGCTCCAAAGGAGCCACGTGTGCCACCTAGTAGAAGGTGGACGCTAATGAGAGGAGGTGCCAAAGGCAAGAGAGGGTGCGGGAGAATGCGGAGTGGCAGAAGCGGTGCAATTGGCACTGTCTGATGGTGGAGAAGGATGACGACGAGGATGATGATGATGATGATGATGATGAGTTGGAGGTCCTCAGGAGCACCTCTAGCGTGTTCTATAGGTCTAACACTGGGTCCGGACCGAGTGGCGCCAAGCCCTCGACTGATGCTGCGGAGGAGGAGGATAGCCCTTGGAAGAACTTGGCCCCATCCCCACCAAGGGGGGTGAGCCTAAAGCATTCTCGTGCCAATGATGGTGATGGGTGTGGCTCATCGTCTCTAACTCCTACATGTCGCTCCCTGATGAGGCGCGGGACACCTAGCCTAGACTGTTGTGCCTTAGGTCGTATGCTGAAATAAAGAGCCATAGATCAATGAGAAACCTCTCCTCCGAGTGCTCCAACAGGTGACTAGGGGGTGTATCGCCGGTACCATAGGAGCCCCCCCCCTTCCCACCACTTCTCGGGCCACCATTATCGCTCTCCAGCGAGCGGTGATGGCGGCTCATGGTAGCACCCAAATGGAGTCCGTCCATAGTCCTGCCTCTCTCCTCCTCCACCACCCACCACCCCTCCTCTTCTCCTACTCCTACAGTGATTGGCGTCACCGATGAGGAAGATCCAGACCTTCCATAGTCAGATTTTGAGCCTCCTAGGCTAGATCTAGCGGCGCGATGGTGGCTCCCCCTCCTCCCTTCCGTGTGTGCGTGTGTGAAAGGTCCTTGTTTGGTTTTGGTAATTGAGTGACAACCCTAGGTAGACTAATTGTGTTTATGTGAGATACATAGGTGATTAGGCCATAGGTACATGTGTGTGAGCAACATATGCCATGGAGGTGGAAATGGCTCAGAGATGTGGCAAAGCTCACACATGTGATGATGGAGTCCATTGCACATGAGACATGACATTGAGTCATGTGATCAAGGTGGAGAGGATCAAGATATGACTTGGCTCGACAGACTAGTTGCAAGTGTGAAGGGCAAGTTGAGTGAGGACTTGGCGCTGATGGACCAAGGCAATGGTGAATAGCAAGTGAAGTCAAGATCGATGAACCAGTATGATCATGTGATGATATGAAATGGTTCATACCATTGTTGATCGTGTTGGTGCATGTGTTGCATCGATATTGGAGGAGATGGAATAGAATGCACAAGGCAAATGTATAACCTAGGACATTTCATTTCACCGGTCATAGGTATGTAGAGATGTTGATCGCCAGGTTTAGGATTGATGGCCATACTATCAAGAGGGGCAAACTTGTTTACATATTGGTCATCTAGTGCCACTCGAGTGATCTAACTTTGCATCATTGCTTGGATCGAGTGGCATGGCAAGTTGAGTGGCTAACTCCTTGAAAATGATTGTGAAAATGCTAACACACATATATATGGTGGTGTACACTTGGTGGTGTTAGCACATTTACAAAGGAAAAGAAGTTGGAGTTGAAACGGATCAACTCGATGAAGAAACAGAGGAGAAACAGGTCACTGTGAGTGATCGGACGCTAGCCTCAGCAGGACCAGTGCATCCAGTCTAGTGGAAGTAGAGAGCGCGTGGTCTCGGTCTTGTGACTAGACACTGAGTTTGAAGTGACCGGACTCAGGGTTCCAGTGTCCGGTCAATTATAAAAGAAGGTGGTGCTCTCAGGCTCGATTTGCCCTATGACCAGACTCGGAGAAGAAAAGTGACCGAACTCTAGCTGAACATTGTTCAACATTCGGTCCTACTGACTTGGCAGCACACAGAGAAGAGGAGGAGGAGCGGATGCACCGGCATGTCTGGTCATGGTGGACCAGACACGTTCGGTCAAAAAAAACTGGCTCTAGAACCTTACTGGAAATGACCGGACTCCAGTGATGGAGCGTCCGGTCACTTTGAGTAGTGCATCCAGTTGCAACTTAACCTTGAGATCGAGCTCTCAGCATTTGAAGCCAGGGATGACGTGACGGCCATCCATTGACCGAACACTGGCAGGGTGCGTCTGGTCGCCCCGAGTAGTGCCCAGTGAAGGGGTACAACAGCTCTTTTCATGTGGGGGCTTATAAATAGCCCCTTGGTCAGTCTTTGGTCATGAGCTAAGTAGAGCAGAGCACCCTTGAGCCTTGGTGGCTTGTGTAGGTGTGCTTGGGAGCCCTCTAACTCACTTGAGCTGGATAGTGTTCATCCGATCGAGTGAGTGAGCGATTCTAGTGTGATTGCATCGTAAGGTTGCATCGAGTGGCACTAGGTAATCGAGTTGCAAGGCGGTGGTGCTTGTTACTCTTAGAGGTTGCCACCTCCTAGATGGCTTAGTGGTGGTCTCCATCGAAGCCCACAAGAAGCTTGTGTGGTGCTCCGGAGAAGAGCTTTGTGAGGGGTATTGTGCTCACCCCACGAGAGCCGCGAAGAGAAACTCTAGTAGAGCAAGACGTAAAGGGCGACAAGTGGTCTGACTGAGTCAAGTGCTAGAGCTTGTGGTAAGCACTCCACATGGGAGAGTGTGACTTGTGGGTCACCACCAACAAGAGGACCGGCGGTAACCTTGGAGCTTGTCTCAACAGGGACTAGTGTGTTGGCAAGCACATGAACCTCGGGATAAAAATCACCGTGTTAACATTGTTCTTCCCATTGGTTGGCAACCCCCTTACACAAGCTTGTAATTAATTTCATATACATTGTGCTTGTCTAGTTGCTCTTGTAATTAGTTAGCTTATATAGCTCACTAGTTACCTTCTTGCTTGTGTAGCATAGAAGTAGCTCCCTTGCGTGGCTAATTTGGTTTGTGTAACCTTGTTAGTCACATTGCTTAGTTTGTGTAGCTAAGTATTTACGCTCTATAATTTGGCATTGGTTGCCTTGTTATTGAGCATTGCTAGTAAGCTTAGGTGGCTTTGTGCTTTTGCTTACTAGCATGTGTAGGAGCTCCCTTGTTGCTTGAAGTACTAGTGGCATAGGTTTGTATGACCTTGCTTCTAGAATTGGTTAGGTGAGCTCTAGCTAGCCCAGCACCTTTGTTGCCTAATTAGGATCTTTATAAGGTGCTTGTGAACTTCGATAGAGGGGTGTAGTCTTGGCTAGACCAATTGTTTTAAATTCCGCATTTGTTTTGGTTAGCCGACATGATTAGATTTAGAAAGGACTATTCACTACCCTCTTGTCTGCCATCTTGACCTTATAGGGTGGCTACATGGGACTGCCTCATCGTCTTCTGTAGCGTGGGTGGTAGCGCCGGTAGCCGCCAATCAAGCACACGCGTTGGGTGGAGGTGAACGGTGGCTCTACTGGTCCCGGCTATTACTTAGCAGTGGATCTAGGCCCTATGGGGATAGATCTTGTGCTCACATCCCCTGTCAGGGGATAGCATGGTGGCAGCAACCTGACGCCCATCGGCAAGGTGAACCCTACAGTGCCCTCAACGCAGTGCCCCTAGGTGCGCCCGGTGACATAGCTGGTGGTTAGTGGCTTTGATGTAGTAGCGCTCTAGTTGGTGGCCTTGGCCCTGCATAGGCGGTGCTGGCATGCTTGCTGCTTGCAGCCTACGCTTCGGCTACCAGAGGTGGCCATGCTCACCCACGCCGGCTGATGGCTGGTGGCCAGGGCTAGATCCAAGGTTGTGGCTGCCTGCAAGGGGCCGGCGATGGCTGCCTGGCTAGGGATAGCTAGTGTGCAGTAGCCAGTGCTGGTGGGTAGTTGGTCTCGGAGCCCACATTGGCACGACGTCAGTGTGGTGGAGACCGGGAATAATGACTTCGGCGCGCCAAGCGGCGGTTGGAATTGCTGCTCCCTACTCGCCGGCCTAGAAGCCAATTAGCACAGTGGTGCCCCCATCCCTGACCTACAGTGTTGACTACTTGCTTGGGTATCTACCCTGCCTGGCTTGGTCTAGGCTGGTGGTGGTGGCGCAGTCTGTGTCATTTTCCTTTCTAAAGGCATCGTTGAAGCTTGTAATCACCGTACGGGTTGTCGGGGCAAGTGTTTGCCGCCGTCCCATTCCTCTCACCAGAGCCACTCCTAGCTATGCTTTGCCTGCTTGTGCTTAGATTCCTCTTCACATTGGTCTATCCACCATGGATGTTGGTGTTGCCACAGTTGTTTTCTTTGCAGCGGCTACCTAGCCGCTTGTGGATTCTCGATGGATGCTTTGCCATCGTTGGTCATCTTATTCATAGCGGCTACCTAGCTGCTTGTGGATACTCGATGGATGCTTTGCCATCATTGCTGCCTGGGTGGATGCTTTGCCATGATAATCGCTACTAGCCCGCGGATGCTTTGCAGTGTTGTGCTCACGGATACTTTGCTGCATTCTTCCCGGTAGATGCTTTTCCACCATGGCTTCATCTCCCTTATTGGCAGCCTTCACGTCTTTATTCTTAGTTGTAGGACCAGTCAGCTAGGTTGTGGTGGAGGGCCCTTCCCCTGTCGCACTTCTAGCTTTCACTTGTGTTTCTTGTTCTAAACCACTCACTCTGTGGTTTTGTATTCTATGCTATGGGTTTTCCCATAGTCGCGTCGTGTACACCGTTCCTTCGGCACTCTTGCTTCTTCTTACTGAAATTCACGTGGATGCATGTTCCTAGGAAAAAAAGGCCATACCACGCTAGATGCGGCACATGATGTGGTTGGTGAACCCTGCCACCTTGTTGCAAAGGCGCTTTGATGGGAGGATCGAGGTGCGGTGGGTTCAATCATGTTGCCAACGCCTCCACTTGGCTCTCCCCTGGCTCACACGAGGCATGTCTTGTTGGTAGGAAAGGCATCATTGGTAGTTTCGCTGGTTCCTCCATGGGGCCCGGGGGCACAGGTGCGACAGAACCTATGGTGGTGCCCGTCGTAGGGGACCATGACTTTGGAGTGTGCCAAGCCATGAGTACCCCGGGCTAATGCAGATGTTTGGGGCCATGCGGAGGTGGTGGGCCTAACTGTTGGTATAAATTAATGCACACAGAAAAATCCGCAAGTGCACGGATATTATACCGATGTAGCACTTCATCAGGAGTACCCAGTTTTATATCGAACTCAAGGAAACGTGTGTGAGAATAACCAAATCTAACTTAACCCAACTTCACAATCAATGCTAGATAATAGGAGTGTAGAGACAACTGCTAAGATCTTCTAGTTCTAACTTTGGTAAGCTTTGTCTTCTATTGTTCAATTCTAGGGATATTACTAGAGAAAACACAAGCAGAGTATGTTACCTATAGTAATAAGGTCCTGCTAGGCCTACTAACAGGAGGTCGACTATAAAGGATTCAACGAGGCTATAAGAGTCACTCTTGTGAGCTACCACCGATCCGAAAAGTAGGGTACATCCATGAGTAACCAAGTCTAAGCACCATGCTTACACTACGAATACTACTTTAACCTAGGAGCTACAAGGATTAAAGTACTCAAAAGAGTCACAAACCTTAAGAACAATATGCATAAGATGCTTACTTGAATTAGAAGTCGATTACCAGAGAAATCTCAGAAGCAAGCTCAAGAAGAATTTGATTCCACTAGAGTATAAGCCGTAGAGAGAGCATCGACAGGCCAGGACTCCTCTGAAACTGATCCCTCTCACTCTATCTCTCTATCTCTAATACAAGACTAGATCATATCGAGTACTAATATTCTCTTGATTGCTAGCCCCGATCGTGGTGGAGATATGGATTAGGGTTTTTGGGTTTTTAGCTCTTAGGATCTAACTTGGCATGCCCTGGAGGGGGTGCAAGTTGTTATATTTAGGCTAGAGCATCAATCCTGAGCCCTTGGATCAAACCGACTTGAATAAACGGCGGAGATGCAATCCTTAAGGCGGTGGAGAACCGACGCAGCAAGGAGACTAACAAGTGGGACCCATAGGGGCCGGATGGCCTGCATGTGGGGCCGGCCAGCCCCACATGTTAGTGACATGGCCTCTGCTTTGGTGGAGTACCTCCTGGAGTCTTCTAGAGTCTTCCCATGCTGTTTACACGATAGAATTCCGTAATTTCCTATGACGAATAGGTCCTCCTTGGTGGTTTTCTGATTAAATCCTGCTAGAAACACAGATTCACCAAAACTCATGGAATTTGTCAGTTTAAACACCTAAGTCTACATTGGTGATCTATTTTAGCCATTTATGCAAGTTATATTGATGGTTTGTGATGAATGTTAACTACCGTCAACAAGCTCCCCACACTTAGGCTTTTACTCGGCCTCGATAAAAGGATGGATTACTCAAGACATAACCTTAGGTCAAGTCATCAACATAAAACTATTCCTAGCCATTCATGCTCTGTAGGATTCAAAGTGTCTACCATGAAACTTTTGGCGGTTGAAGAATGGAACAACTGAAACATATTACCATCTTCCTTTAGTCAAGTCAATTGGAGAAACATTTTAAGATTATTGAAAATGAAATATAGCTTACCTTCTCCTTTTTGTGGTACTCTCAAATCACTCTATATATGTGGTATTTTTGGATCCTCACCAAAGCATTGATGATTGTGCCTTCTTTTTACCTACTTCTAAAAAGCTTATGTGGAGCTCATGTAGGGATAAATATGAAAACATACTTGCATTACATATATTGTAGAGTCAAAACAAGGATTCGAGGAGAAAAATATTATACTCTTAGATCAAGATGTGCATGTGTGTGGATATGTATATGCTAGCTAACCTAATTCTACTATGCTCCTTGAAACATATCTCTCTTGATTGAAACTTAAAAATACTTTGCAAGAAAACATGGGCTATCTTATTCATCTCTTTCTTTCTCTTTTTTTAGGCGGGCATCTAAGTACCCATTGTTTTCAATATCTCAGACACTTGTCCATTTTTTCAATACTTTTCTTTTCTTTTTTATGAATAACTTTTGCATAGCCCATGCCTCTTTTTCTGCATTTGAAACTTTTCAAGAGAGACATTTACAAAAGCTTGGAGCATTCATCCTAACAAACATATTTTTGTGTCTATTCCCAATATAGGAGTAGAACATTTTTGGGTGGATCGAAAACATGTTGTTGCATACTCCTAGTGTAGGAGCAACAGATATATGTGGAGTGTACGTGATCTTGATCTTAAGAGTATGATAAGTTTCTCAACAAGGGTCACAAGGTTTGACCAAACTCAATACAATCACAAGTAGTATATGTAGAAGGTTTTTCTAGCCTATGTATGGCTTTGGTAGGACATTGCTTTACCACAAAGGAGAGGTATAACTACTCATTTTTCTTTTTGAAATAAAATTCTCCAATAACAAGATATCAAGAATCAAGTTCTCATTATTCTACTATATCTCATTCCGCAACAACTTAAGTAACATTGGGTCCCTAATAATAAGTTTCCAACAGTAGCAAGACTTCTAGGAAAAGTATCATGTGAGTCTATCCTTAAGTCATGACTGAAATAATCTTTCCTCAGATTTTAAAGTTGTTTATCAAGTGATTTTCAATTTAGTTCAAAACGGAAAGCAAGATAGGTGAAAATAGAACATATGGGCCGCAAACCTGACCGTGGACGAAGCGCGAGGTGAGGCGGCACCATGATGGGCCGACCGGCCCATGCAGGAGGCCGGGTGGCCCACTCTCGGTCCCACTCGGGTCCAACTTTAGTGAGCATGGTTCTTAGTCCATTGCTTCCCGAATTTCATGATTTTCACGATCGAATTCCGCCTTATTATCGTGGTGTGTCTCCCCCACACTTGTTTCCTATTTACCTTTATGCACAATATGTGGACACAAACACATATCCAAAAAAATAGAGAACATATAATAATAATAACAAGACTCCATTAATATATATAAGGCACTTTATTAGACAAGCACAAATTAAGCACAAACTTTTGACTAGCTAACACAAACTTCAACCATTGTAACAATCTGAGCTAGGCAAATAACCTAAACGTAATATCTTCAAACACATGACCTAAACACTCATGCCTTATAATCAACTACCTAATTCTCACTTCCTTGTCTTAGCATCAAAATGATTCAAAGCGTTAAGAATGTGTTGTAGGCTCTTGTGATAGGCGTGTTCTTCATCGATCCTTTGATCTAAGATATAAATAACATCAGAGAGATCTTCAATCTTCTTCTCTAAAAGGCTAATGGTCATTCATGAATGCTTCTCTTCAACCTCTAGAATAGCTGGTGATGCCTTTCTCTTCTTCTCCTTTGGGGGAACAACTTTGATTTGATCTGGCATAGCCCGGACTCAATCAATGGTTGTATGAGGGGTGACTGACTCATATTTTGCACATGTAACATCTCCAAACTTATTGGTCTTGACTCCAGTCAGCACCTCATGTCCCTTTGGAGGAAGGAGCTTGATCTCCTTGATCACCTTGATCAGCTTCTGGACATATAACTTAGGCTCCTACAGGCGTGGCTTGCCTTCAAGAAGTGGACGTGGTGGTGGCAGAGCAATCAACAAACGACGAACAGCTTGAGTGAAATAGGATTGGCTTGAGAGAATAGGGGTTATCTCTGGTGGAACGACGGTCAGCGCAAGTGCGTCGGGCTTCTTGTTTAGATCAGCTCCATAGGGGACGATTTGCTTGTTGGCCATTAGAATCTAGAGAGGAGGAGAGATTTGCTGCTGTTGGAGAAAGGAGGCTTTGATGGGATGGCTATGGAGGCAAGCAAGGGCTCATTTATATAGGGGGAACAACTTGTAGTAGGGGTCAAGATCTATCCATAAGAGGTCTCATAACGAGGAAAAATCAAATGAGTCGAAAAACTATAGGATTCTAGAGGGGAAAGATCTAGAAGACACAAGAGAATGGACCGAGCGTGAGGTGGCTGACTAGTGGGCCGAGTGGCCTCTAGGTGGGGCTGACCAGCCCCACATGTCACCCTCTTGTAGGGATTTTTCATGCGGCGGTTTCTAATCCCAAAAAGTATATTTATGCGTTACGAAACGTAAAGAGGATGGCAGTGGTGTAAATCTATGGTAAAATCAGAAAATCTACCTCATCCAAATCCTCAGGTGGTTTTTTAAGTTCTAGAAAGATCTTGAGACGGTGGCCATTTACCTTCAATAACATACCTTCGTCATTTTGAAGTGTTACCGCTCCATGCGATGAGGTGCTTATCACCTTGAATGGTGTAACACCTTTAATGTTATGAGCTTGCTTAGCACCAAAATTTAGGGCCAAGAAGGATTAGCTTAACAAGTTTTTGGGTTTTAAAAATTTATAACGCATGTGAGGCGAAAAACAATTTCAATGAACAAGGATCAAACATAACTTGTATTTAGTACTAAAATAAAAATTGAAGTACAAGTTTAGTAGATGGAAAGGCAACTTTAACTTTTGCAAAAATAGATCTTGTTAACTAGTGTTTTGGGAGCTCAAAAATCAAATTTGATGTTAAGATAAGCTCTTTTCATTAAGTCGGCAAACACTTGAACTATTGTTAAAATATCATTTTTGGTGAATTATATTGAGCAAAATAGTTAAATGGTGCTTAAATATTTTGCTCGTACGGGTTAGTATAAGGTATGGACTATTGCATGAAGTATTTGTTGGTTGAAGTTAACAAGGTTTAGATCTATTAAAAATTGCAACAAAAGAGTTAATGGTTACTTAGCCTCAATTGAAATCCTTAACTTTCCTAGTATGGAAAAGTAGTAAGACAATGCTATTTTGACATTTAATTTCTAACAAAAATGTTTAAACACTGGCTGCATGTTTTGGTATTGTTGATTGCATCAAAGTGAGTACATGAGCATGGTGTAGGTTGAAGTTGTGTTGGAGATCACGTTGCTCTCGTGAAATTGCCCAAACATCGTTGGAACACGCTGTAAACCTGTTGATTGGCGCTCTATTCATGAACCGACACTCCAGTGATGAACCCAAGTTGGCATCCTTGTATCTCCCTCTCTGGTTGCTCTTGGGTCATGATGATTGCTCTGCTAGCTAGCTAGTAGTGTCGACTTTAGGTTTGTAGGATTGGTTGAACTTCTGTTGAGAGGATCAACATCCTTTGCTTTGCTTTAAAATTCGTGCAAGTCATATGTCTGACCCATGCATGTAGTCACCTGGCACAGCCGCTTGACGTCGTGCGGCTGGTCATGTTTTGCGTGTCATGGTGCCGAGCTTGGCTGGCCTGTCTAGCCATGGGTGGCCATGACCCACCCCAGTGGGCCACTGTCGTCACCCTACAGCTGCTGGTCGTCACGCTGCTGCCCCACCTCACTGCCGTGCTGCTATGCACTGTTGCGCCGTGCCAGAGGGCTACCACTACGCTACACTGGTGCAACCATTGCGTGGTCATGTGGTGAGACATCATCGCGATATGGTTGTTGTGTGCCCCGCTGTCCCTGCATGCGTGCGTCTCTGTGTCCACTGAGCCGTGCGTGGGGTGGAGCCATGGTCGTGGCCATTGTCACCGTGTCGACATGGCAGTCGCCCTACCATGCGTCTCACCTACCACGAGCATGTGCTACCGCATGCCATGTCTGGGTTAGCCGACCCTAGGTTTAGGGTGACGGTGCACCTCCCTAATTTGCCATGTTTCGCTAGCCGACGCTGGTGAGCCGCATAGGACCGGCTACAGTATTCAAGTGCCCCACGTGCTGGCACACCTCTTGTCTCCATCTAGCACTACCCGATGCGCCTATTGCCCTCACTCATGTGGCCATGTCCTCACATTGTCGTACCCTATTGGGTCATGGCCAGGTTACCTCTGATGGTCCTGTGTCACATGAGGTAGCAGGGGTGATGCGCCGCCCTCGTCCCTTCATAATAACCAACTCAAAGCTTCCCAGCTCAATTCCTCGCATCAGTAATGAAAGGATCAAGATGCCCAAGAGGGGGGGGGGTGAATCGGGCTAATTCTAAATTTCTTCGCAATAAATAAATCCTACGGTTAGCCCAATTAACCCCTTGTGCCTAGAAAAGTGTTTCTATTAATCTAACGCACAGAGGACTTGCAACCTATATTCCAAACTTACTCTAGCATTACAATTCTATGAATGTAAGAACAAGTATTGAATTGCTCAAAGTAAATGCTCAAAGTAAATGGAGAGAGAGGAACACAGCGATGTTTTGCCGAGGTATCGGAGAGTTGCCACTCCCCACTAGTCCTTGTTGGAGCACCCGCGCAAGGGTGTAGCTCCCCCTTGATCCACGCAAGGATCAAGTGCTCTCTATGGGTTGATTCTTCGACACTCCGTCGTGGTGAATCACCCACAACCACTCACAACTTGAGTTGGGTCACCCATTAGCTCCGCCGGGTGATCACCAAGCTCCCAATCACCACCAAGCTGTCTAGGTGATGGCGATCACCAAGAGTAACAAGCACGAACTCTCACTTGACCACGCGAAGCCTAATGAGAACGGTGGATGCACACTTTGCTACTCTTGATTCACTAATGAGGCTACTCTCTTGGATTCTCAAATCTCAATCACCTCACTAGGACCTTGCTCTTCTTGGCACTCACAAACGTGTTTCTTAGCTATTGGAATGAGCAAAAGTAACTCCACACACGAGTGGAGCTTCTATTTATAACAAGGGCTAAAAAACAAACCGTTATGTGCCTCTGCGGGGTGACCGGATGCTCCGGTCATGTTGACCAGACGCTCCGGTCAATTCAATCCTCACACCAGTGATTAAGTGTTGACCGGGCGCTAGCAACGTCTGATCATCACTAATTAGACACGTTCGGTCGTAGATTTTCTCTTTTGGAACCTTATTGGAGTTGAACCGACACTGGACCTCAGCGTCCGGTCACTTGACCACTCAGCGTCCAGTCACGCTAGCTGCAATCTCCTTAGTCAAATGAACTGACTGGACCCTGCGACCAGCGTCCGGTCACACTGGGGCCAACGTCCGGTCAGTACTTGACCCTCCATTCACTTCCAACTCTCAATCATATGTGAATAAAGTTTGCTCCAAAGGATCTTAGGCATATGTAGGAGCTACCTAGCGCTAGTTTTGACAAGTGTGCACCACACCTAACTCACTAGACTCATCTAGGTCAAGCTACCCATCCATACCCCCCTTAATAGTACGGCCAAAGGAAAAACTAAGTCCTAAACTACTCTAAGTGTCTCTCCAACTCCAATCGACACTTTGAACTAGTCATCCTTAACCTTGTCGTCCATCCTTTGAAAATTGAAACGATTTCCATCGTAGGGGCATGACCACCTTGATTGCCCAATTGATCTCCATTACCATGACCTAACTTAATTGCCTCTACAAAACACACGTTAGTCATAGTAATCTTGTATTGTCATTAATCACCGAAACCCAACTAGGGGCCTAGATGCTTTCAATCTCCCCCTTTTTGGTGATTGATGACAATACCACCTCGAGTATGTGAAAGAGTGAGGTTTTTGACATGCTTGGTTCATATAAGCTTTTGTCAATAAGAACAAAAGGTTAGGCGAGCTTATATGAACCAAGCCAACATGATGTACTCAAAAGATATGAAATACGCATGAGTACAAGTAATAAAGCTCATTGCATCGAAGTAAAACATGGAAGCAAAGCAAATGAGCATAACACAAGTGATATGACATATAAATAGTTATGAAGTAGAGAGCACATATGTCATATATCACAATCACATAGATATCACTATCACATAGATATAGTTTAATGCATGAAGGTAAACACACGAATGCATAATAGTAATAGTGTATCACACAAATAAAACTCCAAATGTATATAATAGACTAATAGCTAACTAGGCTCCCCCTAAAAGTCGCTCCCCCTGAGTCTACATACTCGAACCCTCTCCCCCTTTGGCGTCAAACACCAAAACCTAAGGGTCGGTCGGTGGGGCTGCAGTAGACGAGCCAGGCGCTGAGGTACGAGGGGCAAGCTGGAACTAGGCGCCATTATCATTGGACCCTGAGCTCTATACTGACTGACCCTCTATGGCTGGAAGCATTGCTGAAGTGGTTTGGGTCTGAGCTTGGGCAGGTGTAGCCTGTGATGCTACTGGTATGTCTGTCGTAGGATCTGAAGATGTGACAAAAGAAGGGAGCCTCTGAGTAGTCACGACGATGGGAGTTGTTGTAGAAGGACCTAGGGCATGCATATGTGGTGGTCTAGGCATCCCTGTCAACTCGCTAAAAGATGCTTCAAGACTCCTGGAGACTGATGTGTCAGGCACAAATAGCGAGGATGACTGATCCGGTGTGAAGCCTGTCTGAAATGGTGTGAACTACAGGGCTACCACTAGCGAGGATAACCACTAGGACACCTGTACTGTCGATGAAGCAAACGACTCTAGTGGCTGTCCCTGACTCTAAAGCCCACTGGGTTGTATCGCTAGAGTCGTCGAAGTGGTACCATGCTGACCAAGCTAGGGCGAAGGCTATGGCGGTGGAGCCCCAATGGCTGTCACTACATGCTGCATGAAACCAAGAAGCTGCTACTACATGAGTAACTACTGCTGATGCATGGCCTACTGCTACTACTGGATAGCCTATTGCTACTGCTGGATGGCCTGCTGCTTCCTCTGAAACTCGTCCTAATGCGTCTAGAACTGTGCGAACGTAGCAGCAGTCTCCTGAGCCTGTCTAGCCTGGTCCTGTCTCATCTGCTCTAGTATAGCTAGCAAAGCGGGATCCATCTATGGGGTGGGTGGAGCTAAGCTGGAACTGTTGGCCTCTGCATCATGTCTGCGTGGAGGCATCTGAGGAATAGGCATGTAGTCATCGTCTGAGCTATCACTAGGCTCGCTCACCTCCTATTGTGCCGCAAGCTGCTCCTCCTCAGTAGCTGCTATGCCTCTAATGATCTCATCCTGCTGAGCTACATACTCTGGTATATCTGGACGATGGTGAGGCTGACTAGGTGCCTGTGGCGTGCTATGCCTGATCCTCTATGCCATGTTATAAGCAGGAAACTCAGTGGTGGCACCTCTGTACTCTGCAACCATCTCTAGTGACCTAACTGTCACTGCCTTGAGGATAATGAAAGTGATCCAGTGAGCATAGGGTAGCTGCCTATGACCCTGAAGCCCTCAGCTATCGTGTCCTCCATCTCAGACAAAAGAAGATCCCAAACATCGAACACTGTCTGCTGCATCAGGGCGTTGAGGAGCCATAGCTAGATACGAGTCAGGCCCTCCCTGTATCCCATCCTGGGAAGTAGTGTCCTCCTCATAATAGCCTCTAGAACTTGAGTAGTTGGAGTAAGATCACTGGGGTTCCTATGTGAGCCCTCACCAAAAGGTTCCTTGAAGCAGTGTCGCACAAGATCTATAGGGGGCACAAAACCACCATGAGGACACCTAGGAGGCTCTGTCTATCCATAACAGACCTCATGTAACTTGATTGGCTACTCCTGTAGCATCAGTATCTCTCTGACCCTCTGACTTGTCAGTCTGTAATCTCTGCCTCTGAATGCAAAGTGAATATATCTATGGTGTGGGTCAATATAGAGAGAAGCATAGAACTGATGAACCCAAGATGGAACATATAATCCTGTTCGTCCAATCAAATCTGTCAACCTCGACAGATATGCAAGGTAGGGGCAAATGTGCTCTCCAGCTACTGCGACTATAGCCTCAATGCAACATACCCGCTGAGATCTGAAAACTACTCCACTATTTAGATATGCATTATAGAAGTCCTCCTACAGGGGTGTATAGAATCCCTCTGATGCTCTTTCATCCCTCTTGGGCGGAAACCACACCTCAAAGTCCATGAACCTCAGCTACTGCACCTGCTTGGCCATGGTGGCCCTTAGGTCAAGATGGGTCACTAGAGGCGGACCCTGTGGTTGAGGCGGTGGACGAGAACCCCTGCGCTGAGTCGGCGGCCTCGGTGAGACTAGAACATGGGTATGACCAAAGCGGCATAGCTGTGGTTGGGGTGCCAGCTCTATCTCCTCAGCCTACTGGACCTGCTCACCCTCCTGAGACTGTTGTGACAGCTGTCCCTCCTATGTCTCCTAAGCTGGCTGAGGCTCCTGAGTCTACTGTGGCACCTGCTGTGACTCCCCATATGGCTGACTCTCATCAATAGCATGATGCCTTCCTACAATCGTGATAGTCCTAGGTGCACCACCATGAAGGCGCTCAACTAGCTCGATTCCAACCCTTGCTTTCGGTGAAAGCGGCTGATCTGCAATGACAACTCCACTGCGGGCACCTCCTCTCTCGGCATGCTCTATGGCCTCTACAATTGCTGCTGCTCTCGCTATCTCTACATCAGGGTGTGAGCCATCTGATCTGACTAGAACCTCCAATCATCATCTCCTAGACCACCACCAACATTCTTGGTGCGAGCCATCTGATCTAACTAGAACCACTGTGGCTGACAAGATCAACTGTCCACTGACACTTTCGAGGCTTGGCCTTGATCCTTACTCGCGAGCTTGGCCCCGAGTTAACTGACAATAGCACCTATCACCTCAACGACACCAACTCGATGCACGATGGAATAGATAGATATACGAATAAATACGATATATCTAATAGATGCGAAAACCTAGGAAGCAAGCAATTTAGATACAAAATTGAAATGCAGGGCAATGCTACCTGATGAACCGGCGATCCAAGAAGAGAAGAGAAGCAACTCGCGGGGAACCGCTGAATCGACTAGTGTTAGGGTCCCGACTTGATGAAGATCGGCGATGCAATGTGAGTCGTCGGCGAGGATTTGTAGTGGATGCACTAGCACAGAGCTATGGTGCTACCCTAGGGTTCAGGCAATGCTGGAGCAGGGGCACAGTGGAGGGCGGCACTGGAGAGAAGCTTAGTGCGGTGAGGCTTGAGCAGTGTGGGACATGGAGGCTAGGGCATGGCGTGGGCTGAGGCGAGTGGGGCTTGGCTCGGATGGCGTAGGAAGTCACGGGCGGCACGCGAAGCTGTGGTGGAGCGAAGAGGGGCTGCAGAGATCATGTCACGATGGCAGTGGGAGTAGCGCGGCGGCGATTTGGGGCTAGCGGTGTTGATGTCGGTGCGGGCAAGGATGGATTAGGTCAAAACGCCGGCGATTAGTTTAAATAGGGTGGCCCCCCAAGTCAGAAAAGGAAACGGAGATAAGAATCCAGATGCCGCACAAAATCTACTGACCGGATGCTCTAGTGGTAGCGACCGGACGCTACCACCTAGCGTCCAGTCGATTCTAGAGAGGTCCGATTCCTCTGGAATCATGACCAGACACGTTCGGTGGACACCAACCGGACGCAGCCAGAGTCTAGTCAACTTAGCCTTCGTCTTCTTCACACGATCGAACGCTGAGGCGACTTCTGACCGGACACTGAAAGATAGAGTCCAGTCACTCCTTCGCAGCGAGTTCACCTCCTGTGAACTGACCGGATGCTGGACTTCAGAGTCTGGTGCAGTGTCCGGTCACCCTTTTGCAGCAAATCTTCAATGTTCCTGTGCGCTGCCTGTTCCCAATCAAGTCCCAACTCAAATAAGATCCAAATAAACACCAGTTGGGACTAATGTGAGTGACCTGTCTCAAACCCTCATATTTTTTAAAATATTTTGCCCTAGGCTATAATTCTTTTTAAGAAAATAGGCAATAAGAGGGCAAATGGAACAAAACAACAAAACAACACTCTTGCATATGCAATACTTGTAAGTAAATCTAGTTGCTTGTCAAGTTTGATCCAAGGTTAAGCTTCTTCACACGCTTTTCGGCGGTTATCTTAACCATGTTAGACAAGCTCTATATGCATTTCCAAGAATTAATCATGTTGTATATTACAATGAATGCAAGGGACAACACAAGCTCATCTTTTAGTGAAGTTACTAAAATCAAGTACATTGAGCTCATTCCGCAATCTACAAAATGTAGCCTCATCTAGCGGTTTAGTGAAGATATCCGCTAATTGATCTTCGGTTCTTACACCTTCTAGTGATATATCATTTTTAGCAACATGATCTCTTAGAAAGTGATGGAGGATATCTATGTGCTTGGTGCGAGAGTGTTGAACTGGATTATTTGCAAGTTTTACCACACTTTCATTGTTGCACAAAAGAGGTACATTTTCTAGAACTACACCATAGTCTAGCAAAGTTTGTTTCATGTATAATATTTGTGCACAACAAGCACCTGTGGCAATGTATTCCGCTTCGGCGGTGGACAAAGCCACACTATTTTGTTTCTTGGAGGACCAAGACACAAGTGATCTACCAAGCAAATGGCACCCTTCGGATGTGTTTTTTTTATCAACTTTGCAACCGGCATAATCCAAATCGGAATAGCCAACTAATTTAAATATAGCTCCTTTGGGATACCATAGGCCAATGCTTGGTATGTGCTTAAGATACCTAAGGATTCTTTTTACGGCAATTAAATATATTTCTTTAGGATTAGCTTGAAATCTAGCACACATACACACACTAAACATGATGTCGGGCCTAGATGTGGTTAAATATAACAAGCTACCAATCATGGAACGGTAGAGAGTTTGATCAACCGGGTTACCTCCCTCATCTAGGTTGAGATGTCCATTGGTAGGCATTGGTGTCTTGATTGGCTTATATTCATCCATCTTGAATCTCTTGAGAAGATCTTTTGTGTATTTCTCTTGAGAGATGAAGATGCCTTCTTTCATTTGCTTGACTTGAAAACCAAGAAAGAATGTAAGCTCACCAATCATTGACATCTCAAACTCTTTTGACATCAATTCACCAAATTCTTGGCATGAGTCTTTATTTGATGATCCAAAGATGATATCATCAACATATACTTGACAAATGAAGATATGCCCATCAAGCTTCTTGGTGAATAGTGTGGTGTCGACCTTCCCAATGATGAAGCCCTTCTCAATGAGGAAGTCCCAAAGGCGCTCATACCAAGCTCTTGGGGCTTGCTTAAGCCCATATAGTGCCTTGGACAACCTATAAACATGATTAGGATATCTAGGGTCTTCAAACCCGGGAGGTTGATCAACATAGACTAGTTCATTAATAAAGCCATTTAAAAATGCACTTTTCACATCAATTTGATATAGTTTCATTTCATGATGTGATGCATATGCAAGTAGGATACGGATGGCTTCTAATCTTGCAACCGGTGCAAAGGTCTCTCCAAAATCCAAACCTTCAACTTGGGAGAACCTCTTTGCAACTAGTCTTGCCTTGTTCCTCACAACAACACCTTGATCATCTTGCTTGTTGCGGAACACCCACTTTGTTCCAATGACTCTTACACCTTTTGGTCGCTCTTGAAGAGTCCAAACTTCATTGTGAGTGAAGTTGTTCAACTCTTCATGCATGCCATTGATCCAATCCGGATCTTTAAGAGCTTCTTCTATCTTGGTAGGCTCATAGCAAGAGACAAAAGAGTAATGAGCAATAAATGAAGCAAGTTTTTGGGATCGAGTCATTACACCCTTTGATGGACTCCCTATGATGAGATCTTGTGGATGATCTTGTAGGAGAGGTGTATTTCTTCTATTGACCACTTGAGGTGGAGGTTGTGGAGCATCAACATCTTGTGATTGTATCACCATTTGCTCATGGGAGACATGAGTATCTTTATTTTCTACTCTCCCATCTTTTTCATCATCTTGTGGCACACTTGATGAAGAAGGTTGATCAATGACTTGTACATCATCTTCATCATCTTTTGGCTTGATGTCTCCCACCAGAATATTCTTCATAGCCTCCCTCAATGGTTCATCACCTACATCATCAAGATTCTCATGTGCTCCTTGGGAGCCGTTAGATTCATCAAATTCCACATCATATGTTTCTTCAACCAAGCCGGTGGCATGATTAAATACTCTATATGCATTGGACTTTGATGAGTAACCAATAAGAAAACCAATATCACCACGTCTTTGGAACTTCCCTAGGTGTTGTCTCTTTTTGTAGATGTAGCATTTGCAACTAAACACCCTAAAGAAGGAGACGTCTGGCTTCTTCCCATTGAGCAACTCATAAGGTGTCTTGCCAAGGAACTTTTGAAGGAATAGGCGATTGGATGCATAGCATGCGGTGTTAATTGCTTCCACCCATAGAGCTTCGGGGGTGTTGTACTCATCAAGCATTGTTCTTGCAAGAGTGATCAATGTCCGGTTCTTCCTCTCAACTACACCATTTTGTTGAGGAGTATAAGTTGCGGAGACTTCATGTTTGATTCCAACTTCATCACAATAGGCTTCAATGTTTATGTTGTCAAACTCTTTGCCATTATCACTTCTAATCTTTTTGAGCTTCACTTCAAATTTATTTTGAGCTCTCTTGGCAAACTTCTTGAAGCAAGATGCAACTTCAGATTTGTCATGAAGAAAGAATACCCATGTATACCTTGAATAGTCATCAACAATCACAAGACAATAAAGATTTCCTCGCAAACTCTTGTATGTTGTTGGTCCAAATAAATCCATGTGAAGGAGTTCTAGCACTCTTGTGGTTGACATAAAAGCTTTGGTTGGATGAGTATTTGCAACTTGCTTGCCAGCTTGACATGCACTACAAAGCTTGTCCTTCTCAAACTTCACATCCTTCAACCCTCTCACCAACTCATTCTTCATTAGCTTCTTGAGTGAGCTCATGCCAACATGAGCAAGTCTTCTATGCCATAGCCACCCAAGTGTTGTTTTGGTGAATAGGCAAGTCTTTAAGTTTGCATCTTCAGAGGTAAAGTCCACTAGATATTGGTTGTTGTATCTAAATCCTTTGAATATCACTTGATTATCATCTACCTTGGATACAACAACCTCCTTCTCGGTGAACAAGCTTTGGAAGCCAAGATCACACAATTGTCCAACGGATAGCAAGTTGAAGCTCAATGAAGCAACATAAAGCACATTGGAGATGGAATGATCATTGGATATTACCACTTTGCCTAATCCTTTAACCTTTCCCTTTGAGTTATCTCCAAATGTTATTCTCTCTTGTCCATCTACCTCTTCATCTAGTGAGGTGAACATACAAGGATCACCGGTCATATGTTGAGTGCAACCACTATCAATAACCCAATGACTTCCACCGGTCTTGTAGTTCACCTACACACAAGAGATTCAAGCTTTAGGAACCCAAACTTGTTGAGGGCCCTTCACCTTCTCAACAAGTGACTTAGCCACCCAAATCTTCTTAGGCCTATTCTTGTTAGGGGGTCCTAAGAACATGACTTTCATCTTTCCACTAGAATCCTTTCTAAGCATGTAGTGAGCATTGAAGGCAAAGGGTCTAGCATGCTTGGGCAAGGGTTGTGGTGGTGGAGTTTGGCACTCATGAGCAAAGTGGCCTTCTTGTCCACACTCAAAACATCTCTTTGGCTTTGGCTTTGGCTTTGATTGTTGTTGTTGAACTTGAGCCTTCTTCTTCTCTACACTTGCCACATATCCAATGCCACTTCTATCCATCTTCATGACGATGTTCATGAGTAGCTCACTTTGGAGATGCTTGCCTCTTGTAAACTTGCTCAATCCCATCTTGAGATGCTCTTTCTCCATCTTGAGCTTCTTGTTCTCTTCCTTGAGAACATCATTGTTCTTCTCTTCCTTGAGCTTCTTGTTCTCTTCTTTGAGCTTCTCATTCTCAAGGATCAACTCTTCATCATGATCAAGAGTTTCTAGCACAATGGTGTTGTGGCTTATCATCTCTTCAAGATCTTTCATGAGCTTTTCATTTGCATCCTTGAGCTTGACATATTCATCATAGTCATTGCACTCAACCACTTTCTTGCCTTTGCCACTAGATCCTTGCTCAATGCTCTCATCAATTAAATCATCACATGATGTAGCTATATCAATCTTAACAACATGGTTAGTAGCATCATGTGGCTCATTTGGTAAAAATTCTTGAGCAATAACAAGAGTATCATAATTGATCTTTAGAGTTGTATATTCATTTTTAGCTTGTTGTGGCTAGTGATGAGCTCATTGTGCACCCACTCAAGTTTATCATGTTTGTCTTTAAGCTCTTTCTTAGAAGATTTTAGCTCCTTGAGTTTGGATGATATAGCATCATTTGTCTCTTTAAGCTCAACATTAGCCTTTTCCAATGTATCGCATTTTGCTAAGAGTGAATCATTTTTAGCATCAAGCTTTTCATTTTTAGCTCTACTCTTTCTAATGATCTTAGTGTATTGTCTTAGTATTTTGACAAGATCATCATATGAAGGTGAATCATCATCATCGCTATCGCTATCATCATCACTAGCTTGCTCATCATCACTACTATCATCATTATTAGTTACCTTGCGTTCACCCTTGGCCATAAGGCATAGGTGTGTAGAGGATGATGGTGATGGTGGCGGTGAAGATGAAAGATCAATAGCAATGGTGGCCACCTTCTCATTTTCACTATCATCATCGGATGATCCACTAGATGAATCAATGTCCGTGAGCCAATCACCGACGATGTAGGCCTTTCCACTTTTCTTCTTCTTGTAGAAGTCCCTCTTTTTGCAATCTCTCTTCTTGTATGGCTTCTTCTTCTTCTTCTTCTTCTTCTTCTTCTTCTTCTTCTTCTCTTCTTCTTCTTCATTGCTTGAGTCATCTTTCTTGCCCTTGACCTTGTTCTTGAACTTGTCTTTCTTAGGCTTTGTACATTGGTGTGCTAGATGACCAAGTTCACCACAATTGAAGCAATCCATTTCGGACATTGGCTTCCTTCTAGAGCTTGTGAAGAACTTCTTCTTCTTGCCGTCAAACTTGATGCCACACTTGTTTAGCATCTTGGTGGCTTTTCTCACCATGAGCAAGATCTTTCATCATCATCTTCTTCATCACTTGAGCTCTCATACTCAAGTCTTGCTTTGCCCTTCTCTTGGCTAGCTTTGAATGCTAAGTCCTTCTCTTTCTTATTGGCAGAGGATGAGCCATCTTGTGGCGTGATGTGCATGTACATCTCATGAGCATTGATCTTTCCCAAGATTTGTGTCGGTGTAGCGGTGGAAAGATCACCTTGATGTAGCACGGTCACAATATGCCCATATTTGTCAATGGGGAGGACACTCAAGATCTTTCTCACAACATCAGATGGTGATATTTGAGTAAGTCCAAGCCCATTGACTTCCTCTACAAGAACATTCAAACGTGAATACATCTCATTAGCACATTCTTTTGGAAGCATCTCAAATGAATTTAGCTTTTAATTACAAGATGATAGAGTTCCTCATGCTCACTCTTGGTTCCCTCATAGAGTGCACAAACGTCTGACCATAGTGTATGGGTGTCTTTGTGGTTCCTTACGTGGTTGAACACATCTTTGCAAAGGCCTCTAAAGATGGTGTTTCGAGCCTTTGCATTCCACTTTTCATAATTAACCTCATCACCTTGTAAGTGTGTAGCATCCCGAGGTTTTGGGAAGCCTTGTGAGGCAGCTCTAAGTATACCAACATCTAGAGCTTCTAAGTACGCCTCTATGTGGATTTTCCAATATGGAAAGTCATCTCCCTCAAAGATAGGAGGAGGTCCATCCCCGTGAGACATCTTGCTCTAAGCGATTAAGCTTAAAAACGTGAGCACGAGGCTCTAATACCAATTGAAAGGATCAAGATGCCCAAGAGGGGGGGGGTGAATTGGGCTAATTCTAAATTTCTTCGCAATAAATAAATCCTACGGTTAGCCCAATTAACCCCTTGTGCCTAGAAAAGTGTTTCTATTAATCTAACGCACAGAGGACTTGCAACCTATGTTCCAAACTTACTCTAGCATGGTAATTCTATGAATGTAAGAACAAGTATTGAATTGCTCAAAGTAAATGCTCAAAGTAAATGGAGAGAGAGAGGAACACAACAATGTTTTGCCGAGGTATCAGAGAGTCATCACTCCCCACTAGTCCTTGTTGGAGCACCTGCACAAGGGTGTAGCTCCCCCTTGATCCGCGCAGGGATCAAGATGCTCTCTATGGGTTGATTCTTCGACACTCCATCGTGGTGAATCACCCACAACCGCTCACAACTTGAGTTGGGTCACCCACAAGCTCCGCCGGGTGATCACCAAGCTCCCAATCACCACCAAGCCGTCTAGGTGATGGCAATCACCAAGAGTAACAAGCACGAACTCTCACTTGACCATGAGAAGCCTAATGAGAACAGTGGATGCACACTTTGCTACTCTTGATTCACTAATGAGGCTACTCTCTTGTATTCTCAAATCTCAATCACCTCACTAGGACCTTACTCTTCTTGGCACTCACAAATGTGTTTCTCAGCTATTGGAATGAGCAAAAGTAACTCCACACATGAGTGGAGCTTCTATTTATAACAAGGGTTGAAAAACGAACCATTATGTGCCTCTGCAGGGTGATCGGACGCTCTGATCAGTTCAATCCTCACACTAGTGATTAAGTGTTGACCGGACGCTGGCAGCGTCCGATCATCACTGACCAGACGTGTCCGGTCGCTTTTAACCCTCACTGGAACCTTACTGTACTCGACCAGATGCTGAACCCCCAAGGTCCGGTCAGTACTGACCGGACGCGTTCGGTCGTAGATTTTCTCTTTTGGAACCTTACTGGAGTCGATCGGACGCTGGACCTTAGTGTCCAGTCACTTGACCACTCAGCGTCCAGTCACGCTAGATGCAATCTCCTTGGTCAAATGAACTGACCGGACCCTACGGCCAGCATCCGATCGCACCGGGGCCAGCGTCCGGTCAGTACTTGACCCTCCATTCACTTCCAACTCTTGATCATATGTGAATGAAGTTTGCTCCAAAGGATCTTAGGCATATGTAGGAGCTACCTAGCGCTAGTTTTGACAAGTGTGCACCACACCTAACTCACTAGACTCATCTAGGTCAAGCTACCCATCCATACCCCCCTTAATAGTATGGCCAAAGGAAAAACAAAGTCCTAAACTACTCTAAGTGTCTCTCCAACTCCAATCGACACTTAGAACTAGTCATCCTTAACCTTTTCGTCCATCCTTTGAAAACCAAAATGATTTCCATCGTAGGGGCATGACCACCTTGATTGCCCAATTGATCTCCATTACCATGACCTAACTTAATTGCCTCTGCAAAACACATGTTAGTCATAGTAATCTTGTATTGTCATTAATCTTTGAAACCCAACTAGGGGCCTAGATGCTTTCAAGTAAGAAGGAGAGGAAGTTAGTTAGACTCCCCACTCTCATCGGGTCTAGCTGTGGTCTGGCCATGGCCAATTTCGGATTTTGCTCACCACCGGTCATGTGCACCGCCGTGACCAAAGGGTTGGGGGTAAGGCCTGTAGGAGTGGTAATAGTTCAATTGCTTGTAACCCTGAGTTCGCTATGACTCCTTCCATCCATTGCTCATGTTATTTTGGCCAGGGTGCTCGTCGTCAGTGGGGTGACGCACCGATGTCCATCGCAGAGCGCTCCCACCTCGCTTGGTCGCACTTGGCCAGACCGTCGCAATGCTCCTTTGCTTGAACCGTCGGTAGGGCGTGCAACACGGTGAGCTACTAATGCTTCTCCACCATCTCTACCTTGTAGTGAGGGCGTAGGATCATCAAAATAGTCATGCCACCACCACAAATAGTCGCTCACAACTGTAGCCCGAGTCCCTAACTACCACCCATCCTTACACGTTTAGATGTAGATGGTGGTCGGTCCCTTAATTCCGTCGTACAGAGCCTAGTTTGCCTAAAATAACCGCCTTGTGCCGTCGGCCACCGCGTCGGTGCGCGCGAGGATCCTAGGGACCTCCCCATGGTAAAGGCAAAAACATCCGAGGGTTTGGTTGCAAAGTTACTAATGGTTGGAATAGTACGCATAGTAGTCATGTTATTATCTAAAAGCATGGGGGCTTTTCTACAAACCCACCATTGCGCGGGTGCCCCGGCCTTGGGCCGATGTTGGGCTGCCATGACGTGCGCGCAGCCATGCCGCGCTGGGCTACCGGGCCTGAGAGGGTTGTTGGTGGCTTTTCTTTTTCTAATGTATTTTCTAATTTAGTTTCTATGGTAAACTTGTAAATTCAGTATAAAATTTTGTAGTTAATCAAAAATTGTGAAACCAATTTTGTTAGTTTCCTAAAATCATGATCTATCTGCTAGTATATTTTGTTCACATAGTTATATAATTAATTTGAGACACTTAATATTGTAAAATATAAACTTGTAGGAATTGTTGTGATAAATTGGTGATAGTGTTGGCTCTGAAACCTTCACAGTAAATTCCTAACATTATTAGGTGTTCACTATAATTTTTGTAGCTCCATAATAATTAGTTTGCTAAGGTAACTAAATGAGCCCTAGTTCAAAAATATATGTTTAAGCAATAAAATGCTGGAACACCTTGGGATTTTAAAACTAGAACATTTTCCGAGAAACAACGCCTTCTTTGACAATGTGGATACATAGACTAGTACATTAGTCATTAAAGCTAGCTCATTAGCTTGTGGAGTGTAATCATATTTAGAGTTGTAGTTGTCATTGAATATTTACAACTCTGCGTTGCATCCACGTATATCATAATAGGAACAACAATGGATCATGAAGTCGACCAAAGTAGCAAAAAAGATGATGCCTTGATGATCGTGCCACCATGATGGAATGCTAACTTTTGGTTATATCTTACCTAGGCAAGTCCTGGTGCATAACCCCTATTATTCTGCACTTTATCTTATGCTTGTGCATTAACTTTTAAGGAGTTGAATGAAAACCACTTGCATATATATCCTTATCCTTTGAGTCCTACTAGTATGTCAGGATCATGTAGATTGCTATGCTATAGGATCCGATAGAAGTCGAGTGATTACCTATCACTCGCAAGATATAGGAAAGGTATTATTGTTACTGTCACATGGAATATATATATGAATGATAATAGGAGACCAGGTGGAATGGTACTTTGGATCTGGACTTAGTTAGGCATTCAAACGAGGCTCGGATTGCACTTGTTCTACCTGTGTTGATTGAGGACCGTTCGTTACTTTGGATGGTAGTTAGGTCACAGACTTATTATCCTGAGCACATACTTGCTTATGGGAGTGGGAAGGCTCGTTACGCTCTTGTCGTAGGTTCTGGCTCTTTCTGGATAGACTGATTGGAGGCAGGGAAATGTGGAGGTCTATGCACCACACTGAGACTGGGTCTCAAGTGTGGGGGCTTGGAGTCCAAGTTTGGATGGGGACCTAGACCCCATGACAGGAGTGGAATGGGTTGGTCTTATTTGTGCCTAGGGTACAAATGGGGCGTGTGTTTCAGGGTACCTAGCTAGGATATATAGGTTCATGAATCATCATGTGATATGATACGACTTGGCTATGGTATAGCACCGTAGTAAGAACTGGAATATGAAAGATGGTAAAATGATTCTGATTGCTTACGACCTGCTTGGAAGTAGCATAGGTGCTTATGTAGAATGGTTAGTTAATGAACTAATGATGACTGCTAATAAAAATTGAATATAAGGATGCATGTGTAGTAATGCTTGCTACAGATGCAATAACCCACAAGCTAAATAAGCCTTGCATATCCTTGGAGTCTTTATTTTCTTTCTGTCGGGTAAGTCTTGCTAAGTGCAATCGAGTACTCAGGGTTTTATTCCCCCCTATTGCAGGTGATCAGAGGATACTTAGAGCTGACTCTTGTGTGTGGAAACCTCCTGATGGGCCCAGAGAGGATTCCTTTCATGCTATGACCATAGTGTTTATTTATAACCCTTACTAAAGGTTTTTATAAGAAAAGATATAAAATCCGATAGCATCTCTTGTATAAAAATGTTCAGCATGTTAATGCTCCACCATGTCATTAAATTAATCCTACTTCCTCTATATCTTTGATAACATTGTTATATTCTGCTATTATAATAAATTGAGGTAATATTTTGATACTGTAATAAAGTGATGTAAAAATGACTTAATAATGTTGTAAGCTTTATCTCTCATTTATGATCCTGGAGGGAAAATGTGGATTTTTGAGTTCTCTCTTGGGGTGTGCTTAACGGAACTGCATAGTTTAGTGTCCTCTCTTGAGTACTTAGTGTCTAATAGAAGACAAGTACTCCTGGGGGACATTGGATTAGGCAATTCTACCACTGGTGGTATTAGAGCATAAATGAGAAAATAAAGCTTCAAAATCCTTTTCTAAATAAAAATTTGACAACCTACTTTTGCAAAAAGTTAGGGCGTTTAACTATGAAGTATATAAGTAGCCCTATTGCTATAGTTAAGCATCTAGAATAGGTTTAACTAGGCTTTCTCCGGTGGGCTGACTCTCGCATACTATACGATCTTTAAGTCAGTCGCGCTAAGTATGAGACTGTATTGCTGGTAGATGCATCCTTCATAGATGTCACGCAAGTCGTATTGTGCACGACTGACCCAACCTTGTTTAGAAGTTATTGCTGCCCTGTAGCTTTGTGTTTTGTGTTTGCCTGTGGTTCACGCCTATTGTGACCCACATCTCCCCATACTCCTTTCTGCGCTCTTGTCAGATCCTGTAACACCCTAAAATTTCATTTGCAAATTAATAATTAAATTTGAGCCATTACTTGATTTTCTATGCATTTTAACCTAGGCCAAATAATAAATTTTGGTTAATTAAAATTAACTATAAGGTTTAAAAACATGTTTGTTGCATTCATGCTGAAGTATACTATTTTTGGTTGAGTGTACGGCTAGGTTGTTTGAGGTTAAATTCAAATTTCATTTGAATTTGATCAATTTTCAAAGCTCTAAAAATAGGAAAGGATTTTCTTTTAAAAAATTTCTTCTTTCTCCTATCTAGCCCAACTCCAGAATTGGCCCAGGTTTCTTTTTCTTTTTCCTTCCCGATCCTGGCCTGCTCAGCGGCCCGCTCCGTGCCTTGGCTTCGCCCCGCATGCGCGCGCCTGTAGTCCACCCTGCGGCCCAGTTCGGCGCACTCGGCCAAGCTCTGGCCTACTCCGCGCCCACGCTCGAGTGGCCGCTCTCTTCCCCTCACTACACGCCGGACCCGGCCGTCAAACACGCCTCCCTCCTTTCCTTCTTCGCCGTTCGGTGATGGCATCACCATGCAAGGCAACACGCCACCGCGCTCGCGCCAGAATGGAAGGGATTAAAAATCCTATGATTCGCAGCCCGCTGCGCTTACTTCCTTCTACCACAATGCCACTCACTACAAAACACTAAGCTGAGCCCATCCCTCTCTCCTTTTCCCATTCACCATTCGAGCTCTCACCGTCGCACGGCAATCTACCGCTCCAATGCCCAATCAACGATGCTGATGCACCTCGGAGCTCCGTAGTGACCCACCGCGACCGTAGTTGCCTTCATCTCTATGGCAGAACCTCCTAAGTTATAGGGCCCACATGCACCTATCACTGTCCGACGACCTTTGACATTTATGCATATGTTTCCAATAACTTAAAAAGACTGTCGGGTGTCCTCGGGGAACCCCGAATCATCCACGATTTCCGAGCAGGATCACGTTACAGAGTCATTGCAGTATTACAACATTTATTCAAATATCAAAACCAGAGTAAAAACAGCGGAAGTCTTACAATAACATAGTTTACAAACCAGTTGTTTCAAACCTTACAAACTAAGTTCCATAATTATTACAAATCATAGTAGTAGTGGAGTGGCATAATTAACATATACTTAACACACAAAATAAACATCCTGCCCAAGGATCACACATTTAATTCTCATCGTCAGAACGAACGATAGTCATGCAGCATGATCCAAAACAGATCTGCTCATGAGGCTCACCTGCAACAAGGGGTCAACGAACCCTGAGTACAAAGGTACTCAACAAGACTTATCCAAAATCTTAACTGATAAACTCAGTAATGCAGGCTCAGGGATTCAAGGTATAGCTTTAACAATGATCAAAGTTCTTTTGCGTAAAAGCTCTTTTAATAAAACTCTTTATATAGAAAACTTCTCTAGAATTATATACAAAGCTGACACGATCCGCACTGAGATCATGAAACTTCATATCCAACCTCTTCACAAACCTTATTTAAGTTTTGGTTATTAATTCTACGATGATGAACAGTGAGTTGAGTCTCCATAACCGAGGAGCAACGACGATTCGAACCGATTAAGCCCAGCTGGGGATTCCAGACCACACGACATATGCAGGTCCCCGACTCACATATATCAACCTACCCTCGGATCCTCTAAAACAAGAATGGGTCCGCGCCACCCGAGAATACAGCACACCTCAAATCCGGCCACATTCCAGCCACGAGGGTACACACTATTCCCGCCATCTCTCCACTCCCAGTGCGCGAGTAGCCATTCTTGTAATAGAATTGCCAAGTTCAGGCTTACCGGAGTATGTGGTTAGTACTACAAATTCTCACCTCATGCAATTCAACAACGGACGTGCCTTAATCGACACAGGTGGAAAGAACCCGCTCACAAGACCTCCATGTCTTGTGGCTCACACTCACCGAGTCCGCCCGGTCTAGATTTATTACTCCACATTCCCATATCACATGTTAACATAGTTAACCAGTGTTCCATTAGTAACTTGCAGGTGGCAGGTAGTTACCCGACCTTCATTGTTCTACGCATGGCTAAGCAAAACTAGGCATATACGAATTTAAAACTGGTAATATGGTAAATATGGAATAATAAGGGTGGTAATGCAACAATTAGGCTTTTACTTAACTCCTAATCACTTAATGCAGTAACGGAAAGCAAAAGCGAAATTAATTTATAAAACACAAGGTAGGGTTGTATGCATCCGGGGCTTGCCTTCGTTGACGGAAAAGTCCGATTCCTGCGACGTTACACAAGTATTTGACCCGACCTCAACAGACGGATTAACCTCTTCAACAGCTTGATTAACTACCACGTTTTCACCTTCGTTCACTATACGTAATAACAATGCCATGTTTAATATGATGCAGAATTCGAAACATGATGCTCGATGAGGGATGAAAAATTAATAATTTGAATACAACTTTCCTTCGCGGTACAGTTGCAAGTCAAACAAACTAATTCTTTTTCGTAAACACATACATCAACTGCCAAGGATCATTAACAACAAATGACCCAAGGTCATCACTCAATCCAAAATTTCAAACAAAACCTAAATCACTAAAGGTTACTATTTGCTTTTATGAATTAATTATTTAATTCAAAATTATGAAATAAATCAACTTATTCTATTTGAGCCCAAAATTTTAGTACATGTTCATTACATGTTAACTAAGTGGCAAAACAAATTTCATAATTTTTGGATAAATAAATAAGCCTAGAAAAATCCTGGAAATCCATTTATGAATAAATTGAGCAATTTTTATCACATTTAAAACTTACTGAAAAACATTATTTCATATTTTTCTTAAATACTATACATCTCAGAGAAGTCACACAAAAATTTTCATAATTTTTGGAGCTCTAAATAAATCTACACAAAAATAACAAAAACATACACTATTCATTCAAATCTGAAAATAGAAAAATCCATTTGAACGTTGAGTCGCTGACATCGGACCCCACCTGTCATCTTCTACCTCCCGCGTGTTGACTACGACGATGACGGCGCTGACCGGCGCAAACTCACCGACGGTGAGCCCAAAGGCGACGGTCAAGGTACCAAAATGACCACATCATCACGGCGCATCGACTGAAGGCACTAGCTAGACGAATTACTACGAGTTACGAGCTTGGCGTCGGCCATGGCGGATGCGGTGGCTCGGCGACGTTACGCCGGCGAAATGAAGCCGAAAACGGGGAAACAGAGGGCATGGGAAGGTCCAGTAGCTCACCACGAACACGTTCAAGCAAGAATTAAGGCCGGAGAAGTAACGTAGACACGGGTCGACGTGAACAGCAACGGCGGCGGAGCAAGGATCGTCGGTGACGGTGTGCCGGCGACTGAAGTGGATAAAACGGCCAAACAATAGTGAAATGAGCACTACGGCATCGAGACGAAGCTAAAGGGACATCAATCAAGGGCAACGGCTCACCGATGGACTCTGGCCACGAAGATGCGCATGCGACGGTGAGGTTACCGGCCGCGAGGAAGAAGGCGATGAAACTCGAGTTCCCGGTGAAGACAAGCCAAATTGGTGGGTCAGATGGACATGCAAGGTTCAGGCGGAGCTGGGACTAGCTTAACAGCGACGGTGGAGCACGACAACGACGGCACGGGCTCGCCGGAGATGGAGTAGCGGCGACGGGAAAAACAGAGAGCGAAGAAAGAAGAACGACGGCGGCTCCAGAGCTTTATAGGGCAGCCAAGGAAGCGCAAGGAAGCCATGACGCAGCCTTCAGCGCGCCAACGCGACGCCCAGACGGCCACGCGCGTGACTGGAAGCAAGCCGAAGATCGCCGCCGGTGTAGCCTGAGCGGTGAGTACTGTTCACAGAAATTACAAGTTTGCCATTCGCCAAATTTCACAAATTACTCTCAAATTTTCATAACAACTCAAAAATCTCCAAAAATAAAAGTTGTTCAAAATCAAAAGTTCTACAACTTTGCTTTTATAACCATCTCCTAATTCGGTCTAGATTTTGAAATGAACTTTTGAATTTGAATAGGGAAATTTACCGAATTACGCCTTTTTGATTTACTCAAAAATTTTCTAAACAACTTGAAAAACTCCAAAAACAAACTTTGTATAACTTGCCAAGCTCTACACTTTTGCTTTTGGGCCCAAGCCCAAAATATGCTTAGATTTTGAAATGGATTTTTAGGGTAGGGTTTACATGTTGAAACGCGGGGTTTTCTCGAAAAATTCAAAACCCAGTCAAACTTTGAACTTGAGTCAAACAATACAATTCAACACTCATTACACAAATGTAAACTTGTTTTAGTAAATGCACATCAAAGTTTTCACCAAATGCCAAATGCTTTGCAATGCATATGATGACATGTCAGATTTTAACATTTAAACACCCGAGGTGTTACAATCCTTCCCCCTAAAAGAAATCTCGCCCCGAGATTCAAAGCCATAGGGTAAGTAATGGAAAAGGAAATGTGTCGCAAGAACACATACAAACTCTGTCCATAAAACAGCTAAGGTTACTTTTACAAAACACAATATGTACCACCGAGCTCAACTAACATTACTCGATTCTATATTGACGCTAAAAATTTGGGAAACTTTTCTAACAAGTAATCTTCTGATTCCCAAGTAGCTTCCTCTTCTAAATGTTGATTCCATTGTATTTTATAGAACTTGATTGTTCGTCTTCGAGTAACACGATCTTTCTGATCTAACACTCGGATAGGATATTCGGAATAAGTTAAATCCGGTTCTAGTTCCACTCCTTCAACTTCAACATTTTGTTCCGGCACTCGGAGACACTTCTTCAATTGAGAAACATGGAACACATCATGCACAGCTGCAAGATGTTCAGGTAATTTCAAACGATATGCTACTTTTCCATACCTCTCTAAAATTTGATATGGTCCAATATATCGGGGGTGCCAACTTTCCTTTAACACCAAAACGGTTAACTCCCTTCATTGGTGATACTTTCAGATATACAAAATCTCCTTTGTTAAATACCAATGGTCTCCGTCGTCTATCCGCATAACTCTTTTGGCGGGACTGAGCTATCTTCAAATTACTCTGTATTTGCCTAACCTTGTCTTCTGTTTCTTTCACAAGATCAACTCCAAAGAATCTTCTTTCTCCAGGCTCAGACCAACTCAATGATGTTCTGCATCTACGACCATAGAGTGCTTCAAATGGAGCCATTCTAATGCTTTCCTGATAACTATTGTTGTATGAGAACTCGGCTAAAGGTAAGCATTCATCCCACTTTTTGGAATAGTTAAGGACACAACACCTTAACATATCTTCAAGTACTTGATTGACTCTTTCAGTCTGTCCATCAGTCTGCGGATGATAAGCTGTACTGTACAAAAGTTTAGTACCCAACGAAGAATGCAATTGTTTCCAAAAGTTGGAGACAAACTGTGTACCCCTATCTGACATAATAGTTTTGGGTATTCCATGGAGACTCATGATTCTTGCTAAGTACATTTTGGCATATTGGATCATAGGATATATTGTCTTGACTGGAAGAAAATGCACTGACTTAGTGAGTCGATCTACAATAACCCATACTGAGTCAAATCCCTTTGATGTCTTGGGTAGACCAACAATAAAGTCCATGCTTATGTCCTCCCACTTCCAAGATGGAATAGGTAATGGTTGTAATTCACCAGCAGACCTCAAATGTATAGCTTTCACCTTTTGACAAGTATCACACTTTGCTATGTATCTGGCAATCTCTATTTTCATTTTAGTCCACCAAAATCTTTGCTTCAAATCATGGTACATCTTGTTACTTCCCGGATGAATGGATAACCTAGTAGCATGTGCTTCATCTAGAATTGACTGCCGCAACTCAGGAACTTTTGGTACCACCAGGCGATCCTTGAACCACAACACATCTTCATTGTCAATGCTAAAGCATTCCGCTTTTCCATTCTTGACTCTTTCCTTAATATGGGCTATACCCTTGTTTTCCTTCTGAGCAACAATAACTTGATCTCGAATAGTGACTTCAACAATTATGTTGGTCAAACTTCCTTGTTGAACTACTTCTACATTCAACTTTTCCATTTCTTGACATAAATTCAAACCCATTGTTCTCACTGTCAAACAATTGCAATAACTTTTGCGACTAAGAGCATCTACAACCACATTTGCTTTACCAGGGTAATAATGTACTTCCAAATCATAATCCTTAATCAGTTCTAACCATCTTCTTTGTCGCATGTTCAACTCTGACTGAGTAAAGATATACTTTAAGCTTTTGTGGTCTGTATACATATGACACGTATTACCAAGCAGGTAATGCCGCCAAATCTTTAGAGCATGAACCACAGCCGCTAACTCCAAGTCATGAGTCGGATAATGTTCTTCATGTTGCTTAAGTTGCCTAGATGCATAGGCAATGACTCGGCCTTCTTGCATTAACACACATCCAATACCAATACCTGAAGCATCACAATAAACATCAAACGGCTTCTCGATGTCAGGTTGGGCTAACACTGGCGCCGTAGTCAATAGTCTCTTCAAAGTCTGGAAAGCCTCTTCACAATCTGATGACCAGACAAACTTAACTTGGTTCTTTAACAATTCAGTTATGGACTTTGATATCTTTGAGAAGTCTAGAATAAACCGACGGTAATATCCCGCCAAACCCAGAAAACTCCGAACTTGATGAACTGTGGTTGGCGGTTTCCAATCAAGCACATCCTTCACTTTGCTAGGATCAACTGCAACTCCTTCGGCTGACAAGACATGTCCAAGAAATTGCACTTCCTTAAGCCAAAAATCACACTTGCTGAACTTGGCATATAGTTGATGTTCTCTCAAGTGGGTCAGAACAATTCTGAGATGTTCTGCATGTTCTTTCTTATTCTTGGAATATACTAAAATGTCATCAATAAACACCACTACAAACTTGTCTAGCTCCGGCATGAATACTGAGTTCATAAGATACATGAAATGAGCTGGAGCATTTGTCAAACCAAAAGACATTACCAAGTATTCATATAACCCATATCTTGTGGTAAATGCCGTTTTGGGAATATCCTCAGGCTTTATCTTGATTTGGTGATATCCTGATCTCAAATCTATCTTGGAGAAAACTTTGGCTCCGGCCAGTTGATCAAAAAGCAGATCTATCCGAGGTAATGGATACTTATTCTTGATGGTCACTTCATTCAATGGACGATAGTCAACACATAGCCTCAGGGTCTCATCTTTCTTTTTCACAAAAATTGCCGGACATCCCCAAGGTGAAGAACTAGGTTGGATAAACCCTTTCTTAATCAATTCTTGTAACTGAGTTTTCAACTCGGCCAATTCCTTAGGTGGCATCCTATAAGCTCTCTGAGAAATCGGAGCTGTTCCAGGTTGTAACTCTATATTGAACTGTACATCCCTATCAGGTGGTAGACCGGGTAAATCTTCAGGAAACACATCCGGAAATCCACAGACTACCGGAATATCTCTAATCTCTTTGACAACAGTTGCACAAATCTTACTCACTGATCTTCTTAGGGTTGGAAGTTGGATAAGAAGTTGAGAATTACTATCAGGCAAACTCACTCTTAAGGTCCTATTCAAAGCATCTATAACAGCCTTATGCTGATACATCCAATTCATTCCCAAGATTACATCTATATCCTGATCCTTAAGGATAATCATGGTAGTGGGAAAAATATGCCCACCCAGGTTTACGGGTACCTGGTATACCATCTCCTTAGTACACAGACGTCCCCCGGGCGACTGTATAAAGAAACTTTCCTTTGTTGCCCCAATCGAAATTTCATGCTTCACGACAAATGTTCTATTGATGAATGAATGCGATGCGCCAGAATCAAAAAGTATAACTGCAGGGTGATTGGCAATAGGAAACATACCCATCATCACTGGCTCCCCTTCTAGAATTTCTCCAGCTTGAATATAGAACACCCGTCCTGTCTTCCTCTCATCTTTGCCCTTCTGAGCATTCTGATTGGGATTCTTGTTTGGTGCCTGACCCTGTTGTTGATTGGCAGGAGCCTTCTGATAATTTTGATTAGCCTGCCTAGGATATGGACATTCCCTAGAGAAATGACCAGTCCTTCCACAATTATAGCACGGATAGTTGTGACCCTGGGATGTTGGAGTATTGCCACCAGGAGCATTGGTTGACTGTGAACTCGGATAGGTTATAGCAGGACGGACATTTGACTGTTGCCCGGCTTGGAACTGCGGCAGACGATAAGGAGGACGATTATGATGTACTAGATGATAAATCACCCTTTGCCTCTTCGGATTTCCCCCAAAAGATCCAGACGGCACACTCTTTTTCTTTTTGAGCTCCTTGTGCTGCCGATACTTTGATTCTGAAGCAATTGCAATATTTACTGCCTCATGATAAGTGACATTGGTGCAAGTGGTCATCATAGTCTGCAACTTGGTATTCAGGCCTCTCATAAACCACCTCTTCTTCTTGACATCGGTATTGACATGTTCGGTTGCATATTGGGACAGATGATTAAACCTTCCCACATACTGCATCACGCTTTGATCTCCTTGTTTCAAAGCAAGGAATTCATCTAGCTTCATAGCCATTACTCATTCAGGGATATAATGGGCTCTGAAGGCTGTACGGAACTCAACCCAAGTTATTGGAATGCCAGTTGGTTGCATAGCCACTAAGTTTGCCCACCAAGCACTTGCTGCTCCTCTAAGTTGTTGGGCGGCAAACGTAGGTTTCTGATACTCTGTGCATGGGATAAGGTCAAATTTCTGCTCCATGGTTCGAAGCCAGTCATCAGCCTCCAATGGTTCATCTGCCTTGGTAAACACTGGGGGTCTTGTGTCCGTGAAATCAACATATGTAGCCTCCTGTCGGTTATGGTGGCGTCCACGGTTTCTGTACATCTGATTCTGATTACTCTGAGCCATCTCATGAAGCAAATGAGAATTTTCAGCCGTCACATTGACGAGTGCAGTTATAGCATCAGCTAAATTGGTTGGAATTGGTGGCGGATCAGGAATACCGTCCTCATCTTGTGAAGTTCCTGGAATAAACGAACCCCGTGTACGACGCATCTGCTCATAACAAACCAAACTTTATTCACATATCTTATTGAATTGTACCATAGCTTACTCTAGACACATTTCATGGAGCTTACTAATGTACAAACAAACCTACGGGTACAAAAACAGAACTACATAACTTAACTAAAGCTACTATTATACAACTCTCCTCCTTTCCTCAATTTCTTCAAACTTCAGGCTCGGTATCCATTCCGGAATTATTACCGCCTTCATCATCACTTTCATCGATCATTACTAATTCTTCAGGATCTTCTTCTTCTTCCTCTCCCGATTCATCATCATCGGCAAGGATGACACCGGGGTCCATGGCATCAGCTTGAGGCTCATGATTTGGATTCAGTAGATTGCTAAGCCTATGAACTTCCTCATGTAGATAGGTATTATGTTCTTCTAAATCTTCTACATAGAATTCTAGCTCATGAGTTCTAGCTCTAGCTACATTTTCCCTGTGCCAAGCTTCATTTTTTCCCTCCACCGTACGAACTAACATACTTTCGCAGTTCCTATGCGCGGTGGTGAGCTGCCTCAATTGACCCTGTAATTCACCTATTTGTATAACATCCAAAGCCCTATCTCTAGTAGATTGTGCTAACTCTGCGGAAATCCTCTGTATCTCTGCCTGAGGATCAGGCCTAGTACTGCTACTGCTAGCACCATCATTTCTAGGGGCAAGTTGGTGACAAGGAACTCCTTTAGGTCCGGTGGACTTACGGGGCGTCATCTTGGCACGAGCCATACTGTAGGAAACCAATTTAATCCAAGTAAGACCATTTGATCAAAATCCAAAGAGTAGCTAAGATGGATTACATTCCTCAGACCAGTCTCACTACTTAACTCCAGACTAAGAGGTGAAGGAAGTAATGAGTGAATTAGTCATGATGCATGAATCGTTCTTACGAACAAAAACATCAAAGTTTATAATGCATATAAACAACATTTATTTTTATATAGGGCATAGTATAATTACTACTCCACCACACAAAACATTTTAACCAAATAGGGAATGGTGAGAAAGAATTAAGATAAGTCAGAAGCAATTTGGACCAAATTATCAAGTTAAATTTAGTCATCCCAATTCATTTTGAAGTTTTCGTAAAACAATACAGCAAAACCTTGTAACGAATGCTCTGATACCATTCTGTGGCAGAACCTCCTAAGTTATAGGGCCCACATGCACCTATCACTGTCCGACGACCTTTGACATTTATGCATATGTTTCCAATAACTTAAAAAGACTGTCGGGTGTCCTCGGGGAACCCCGAATCATCCACGATTTCCGAGCAGGATCACGTTACAGAGTCATTGCAGTATTACAACATTTATTCAAATATCAAAACCAGAGTAAAAACAGCGGAAGTCTTACAATAACATAGTTTACAAACCAGTTGTTTCAAACCTTACAAACTAAGTTCCATAATTATTACAAATCATAGTAGTAGTGGAGTGGCATAATTAACATATACTTAACACACAAAATAAACATCCTGCCCAAGGATCACACATTTAATTCTCATCGTCAGAACGAACGATAGTCATGCAGCATGATCCAAAACAGATCTGCTCATGAGGCTCACCTGCAACAAGGGGTCAACGAACCCTGAGTACAAAGGTACTCAACAAGACTTATCCAAAATCTTAACTGATAAACTCAGTAATGCAGGCTCAGGGATTCAAGGTATAGCTTTAACAATGATCAAAGTTCTTTTGCGTAAAAGCTCTTTTAATAAAACTCTTTATATAGAAAACTTCTCTAGAATTATATACAAAGCTGACACGATCCGCACTGAGATCATGAAACTTCATATCCAACCTCTTCACAAACCTTATTTAAGTTTTGGTTATTAATTCTACGATGATGAACAGTGAGTTGAGTCTCCATAACCGAGGAGCAACGACGATTCGAACCGATTAAGCCCAGCTGGGGATTCCAGACCACACGACATATGCAGGTCCCCGACTCACATATATCAACCTACCCTCGAATCCTCTAAAACAAGAACGGGTCCGCGCCACCCGAGAATACAGCACACCTCAAATCCGGCCACATTCCAGCCATGAGGGTACACGCTATTCCCGCCATCTCTCCACTCCCAGTGCGCGAGTAGCCATTCTCGTAATAGAATTGCCAAGTTTAGGCTTACCGGAGTATGTGATTAGTACTACAAATTCTCACCTCATGCAATTCAACAACGGACGTGCCTTAATCGACACAGGCGGAAAGAACCCGCTCATAAGACCTCCATGTCTTGTGGCTCACACTCACCGAGTCCGCCCGGTCTAGATTTATTACTCCACATTCCCATATCACATGTTAACATAGTTAACTAGTGTTCCATTAGTAACTTGCAGGTGGCAGGTAGTTACCCGACCTTCATCGTTCTACGCATGGCTAAGCAAAACTAGGCATATACGAATTTAAAACTGGTAATATGGTAAATATGGAATAACAAGGGTGGTAATGCAACAATTAGGCTTTTACTTAACTCCTAATCACTTAATGCAGTAACGGAAAGCAAAAGCGAAATTAATTTATAAAACACAAGGTAGGGTTGTATGCATCCGGGGCTTGCCTTCGTTGACGGAAAAGTCCGATTCCTGCGACGTTACACAAGTATTTGACCCGACCTCAACAGACGGATTAACCTCTTCAACAGCTTGATTAACTACCACGTTTTCACCTTCGTTCACTATACGTAATAACAATGCCATGTTTAATATGATGCAGAATTCGAAACATGATGCTCGATGAGGGATGAAAAATTAATAATTTGAATACAACTTTCCTTCGCGGTACAGTTGCAAGTCAAACAAACTAATTCTTTTTCGTAAACACATACATCAACTGCCAAGGATCATTAACAACAAATGACCCAAGGTCATCACTCAATCCAAAATTTCAAACAAAACCTAAATCACTAAAGGTTACTATTTGCTTTTATGAATTAATTATTTAATTCAAAATTATGAAATAAATCAACTTATTCTATTTGAGCCCAAAATTTTAGTACATGTTCATTACATGTTAACTAAGTGGCAAAACAAATTTCATAATTTTTGGATAAATAAATAAGCCTAGAAAAATCCTGGAAATCCATTTATGAATAAATTGAGCAATTTTTATCACATTTAAAACTTACTGAAAAACATTATTTCATATTTTTCTTAAATACTATACATCTCAGAGAAGTCACACAAAAATTTTCATAATTTTTGGAGCTCTAAATAAATCTACACAAAAATAACAAAAACATACACTATTCATTCAAATCTGAAAATAGAAAAATCCATTTGAACGCTGAGTCACTGACATCGGACCCCACCTGTCATCTTCTACCTCCCGCGTGTTGACTACGACGACGACGGCGCTGACCGGCGCAAACTCACCGACGGTGAGCCCAAAGGCGACGGTCAAGGTACCAAAATGACCACATCATCACGGCGCATCGACTGAAGGCACTAGCTAGACGAATTACTACGAGTTACGAGCTTGGCATCGGCCATGGCGGATGCGGTGGCTCGGCGACGTTACGCCGGCGAAATGAAGCCAAAAACGGGGAAACAGAGGGCATGGGAAGGTCCAGTAGCTCACCACGAACACGTTCAAGCAAGAATTAAGGCCGGAGAAGTAACGTAGACACGGGTCGACGTGAACAGCAACGGCGGCGGAGCAAGGATCGTCGGTGACGGTGTGCCGGCGACTGCAGTGGATAAAACGGCCAAACAATAGTGAAATGAGCACTACGGCATCGAGACGAAGCTAAAGGGACATCAATCAAGGGCAATGGCTCACCGATGGACTCTGGCCACGAAGATGCGCATGCGACGGTGAGGTTACCGGCCGCGAGGAAGAAGGCGATGAAACTCGAGTTCCCGGTGAAGACAAGCCAAATTGGTGGGTCAGATGGACGCATAAGGTTCAGGCGGAGCTGGGACTAGCTTAACAGCGACGGTGGAGCACGACAACGATGGCACAGGCTCGCCGGAGATGGAGCAGCGGCGACGGGAAAAACAGAGAGCGAAGAAAGAAGAACGACGGCGGCTCCAGAGCTTTATAGGGCAGCCAAGGAAGCGCAAGGAAGCCACGACGCAGCCTTCAGCGCGCCAACGCGATGCCCAGACGGCCACGCGCGCGACTGGAAGCAAGCCGAAGATCGCCGCCGGTGTAGCCTGAGCGGTGAGTACTGTTCACAGAAATTACAAGTTTGCCATTCGCCAAATTTCACAAATTACTCTCAAATTTTCATAACAACTCAAAAATCTCCAAAAATAAAAGTTGTTCAAAATCAAAAGTTCTACAACTTTGCTTTTATAACCATCTCCTAATTCGGTCTAGATTTTGAAATGAACTTTTGAATTTGAATAGGGAAATTTACCGAATTACGCCTTTTTGATTTACTCAAAAATTTTCTAAACAACTTGAAAAACTCCAAAAACAAACTTTGTATAACTTGCCAAGCTCTACACTTTTGCTTTTGGGCCCAACCCCAAAATATGCTTAGATTTTGAAATGGATTTTCAGGGTAGGGTTTACATGTTGAAACGCGGGGTTTTGTCGAAAAATTCAAAACCCAGTCAAACTTTAAACTTGAGTCAAACAATACAATTCAACACTCATTACACAAATGTAAACTTGTTTTAGTAAATGCACATCAAAGTTTTCACCAAATGCCAAATGCTTTGCAATGCATATGATGACATGTCAGATTTTAACATTTAAACACCCGAGGTGTTACAATCTCTCTATTTTGGTATTGAATCACTTGGATTTACCCTCACCCATGCCCTTTTTCTCTCTCCAGCCACTATCGCACGTTGCCAGAACCCGTGGTGCCTTCTCAGACGCCATGAATGTCTTCTCCGGACCCGCGGTAAGCCGCTCATACTTCTTGTGCCTTCTTTTCGTTAGTTGATGCCCTAGAGCACCGTATTGGCAAGCTCCAGTCGCACCAGCCATGGCACCGCCGTGGGTGCTGTCGCCTTGACGTGCTCCCTATCTCTGTTTTGGTAACTGACCGAGTTCACGAGATCTCGTGCTATGCATCCATGTGTTTGGTTTGATCTGGGGTGGCTCAGAACGCCGTATCGGTGTTCGTCGTCGAGCTTGACTCGCCATCGGCCATGGCGGGCTCGCCGGGGCACTATGCAGGCAGTGGGGGGATCTCCCTTTCATTCCTTGCTATCGGATCTACTCGGACGACCGAGATTAAAACATACCCCTTTGGTGTCATGACCGGTCCACCATGGACCCGTGGACACGGTCCACAGTGCTGCATCAGTGCACCCACCGTAGGCGTGGTGAACCACACCAACTAGAGGGCGCCACATGGCTGTCCAGTCAGCAACCACAAGGGTCAACCTGTAGTCAGCCGGACTCTTTTCCAATTTAGCCCCTCGGTTTTCAGTGAATCAACCCACGGTCTAGTACAGTTCAAAAGAATTACTTTTTAGTCCTATTTTTATTCGTTTTCACCCCTGTAGTTTTAGAAAACAGTGCACGCCATCCAAAATTCATTTAAATTAAGATTTTATTAGTTTAAATTGAAATTTGAGTTCAGATTATTTATAGAAATGCCATTGAAATTTGTTTTATGCATATCTTTTGCATTTTAAGTCTGATTTGGGTGATTCTTTCGCTCGTGTGTTTGTAGCAGTACATAGATTAGTTTTATGAGCTTTTCTATCTATGTTTTCACTATTTGGTGTACTGTTCTAATAGAAGTATCTTTGGATGCATGTGATGATTGGAATGGATGCTTGATTGGTGAATTGGAACACGTTTAGAGGGGGATCAGTTCGAGGTTTTTGAAGAGCAGTCAGGTGACCAGCAATACCAAGATGAGAACTTTGAGGAAGGCAAGTGTACCATAGGCCCATTGTACCTACGAACTCTACAATTCAGTTACATGCATGTGTCTAAATTTGAATTACCTTAAGGACTTTACCTAGATTACTACTTGCACCACATATCCTTGATACCTATGGTTTGGGATGCATTTTGGATAGATGCTACAACGCTCAACATAAAATAATTGTTAAACATGACTAAAGGTAATATGCAATGTGATAAAATGGAGCTTTCTAGCAATAATTAGGGGGCTAGAGTACGTGGTTGAGTGCTCTAGTGCCTCTCCATAAGGACTTAATCCTAAAGCGGCCACCCAGGAGGTTTCATACAACCCTGAGTGTCATATGGCTCTGACTTTAACCTGTTACCTAGATTGTACTAGCTCGTATGTAGCTTTTCGTAAGGGCAAGAGGGGGCACTAGTTGGTATGTTTCATTTCCTGCTAGGGTGTGTACCATGCCGCGACCACGCGTGCCACTCCTAGAGGAGGGCCACATATGACTAGATAGCTGAAACCTTAGCAGCTATGACTTGTTAGTGCGACTAGCAAAGGGTTACATAGTGAAGCCCTCCTTCCTAGGTAGAGGTGTTGTGGGCTTTGCAAACCCCAGCATTGGGAATCACGGCTCGATGGGTAAAGTTGTATAATTTTTGTAGAAATATTTAACCTGTTATAACAGTCGTGCTCATGGATACGAGCGATCTGGATCCTTCATGATTAGTGGTTACTATGGATGGTTGGGAAATTGATATAATCTTGATTATTCACTATTATCACTTGGGTTGGGTTTATTCACTAAAGTAGTGATTCAGGATGCTAAAATTTGACCAACTAAAATTACTAACCGCAGTCAAACCGTGTCTAGCATTTGAGTCTCATAGATCCCTTTGATATACTTGCCAAGCATGGTGAGCTTACACTTGTTTTACATTCAATGAAAATCCTAGATGGGTAATAGATAATACATATAAAGAGTTTCCAGAGGATGTCCAGGACTACTAAATTGATGTTCACCAGTTGGAGTCCCTTTGGTAGTTTAGGCTTGGTATTCCGCCTTGTGTAATAACGTTGCCAATGAGCAAGACTATGTGATAATAGTATGATGAGATATGTGATGTAATAAAGTACTTTACTTTGATATTATTACAATTTGATGGTATGTGTGTTTGGACATCCTGGGCGCACATATATAAGTACTTGATTTTGCTATGCAAAATTGGGTGCAACAAATTGGTATCGGAGCTATAACTGACTGTAGGATAATCAATCTAGTTAGAAATGGACGTTTTTAGGATCACATTATCTTTATTTTGCTACCTTTAATTTACTATAAAATTTTTGCTTATATCCTGTCTTGTGTCTATTGCAAAAATTATCTTATTCTAATACTCAACATTTTCAATCTTATAGATGGCCCGCACCAAGCTGACACCCCACAAGCGTACCATGGTGGTGCCAACAAGGAGGACGAGGTTCATGCTTGGCAAGCGCGTTCCTACACACCTAGTGGAGGCTTTGAGGAGCATGGAGGAGGAACCACCTATGGAGGTGCCCATGGAGGAACCTCTGGAGGACCAGAATGCGGATGAACCCATGGATGAAGAGACTGAAGAGGGGCCCTTGTATGAGGAGCCTATAGAGATAGAAGAATCTAAGGAAGAGCCCATTGAGGAAAATGAATAGGGTGGTGAGGATGGAGCTGGTGACCCTAATGATGGTGATGATTCTAACAATTTTGATTATGATGATGGGGGTAATGGAGATGGTGGAGATGATAGTGGAGGTGATGGTGGTGATGGTGATGGAGATGGAGGAGATGGTGGAAATGATGGTGATGATTTCCATGATGCATTGCTGGCTCAGGGGTGGACCACGGAGATCCACTATGATTTATAGGGAGACGCATACTACCACCCCAAGTTTCTCTCACTTGTACATCGCTACCACACTAGATGCACTATACAGTACCGGATGGAGCATTGGACCCACCCCGACTACACTGGCTTCTAGGAGACAGAGGTGTACATCCGCGAAGGGAGTTGGGTGTGCTACATCCATCGTGCTATCACTGTAGCAAGGAGGTCCTGACATGGAGGCACCAGGTATTCCTACTCAATCGACCCCAATGAAGAGAGGAGGCTTTGGAGACCCCAATATCAGCACCAACATCGACCCATAGGAGGATTTCCCAAAAATATGTAATAAACACGCATAGATGTGCGAGAGAGTGTTTAGTTTCTTTTCTTTTCTTTTAATGGTTGAACAATTCTTACTTGAGTGGTTGGATCATTGTCATGATGGACAATGTTTGATTTGGATTTTTTACATGATTGTGATGACTTGTGGGCAAGACCACAGTCATTTAGCTTAAGATTAAGGCTTAAGGATAATATGAATAAATAGTTGGGTTTCTTTTTATCTTGCTGTCCATTCTGTATCATTCTGAGCAGTCCACTTTTATTAATTCATATCTCATGTTCTAGAGGTCGAATGGTCATGAAAATTTTATGGAGTTAATTAGACTTCTACATCTTTCTTTTGGCTCTATAATCACCTCAATACCTATTACAAATTGTGAGATACAGCTGTTGTAAGTTGATGTTTCTGTGCTGTTAGAAATCTGGAATAGTAATACTTGTCGTCTGTTTTTTCCTTATTAAATGACAGAATCTGAGAATGTGTTCTAAATAAAAGTTGTAGAGAATTTCATAAGATTTCCATAAAGGTAAAACTCACATTCAGATGATAAACATATAGTGAAATATGCTCATTTTACTGCACTGCTGTCTGTCCAACTCGTTGGAAAGTTCAAAACAATTATCTTCTTGTATATATATATATATATGTATATATATATATGTATATATATATGTATATATATATATATATATATATATATCTTGTCTTGATCCTATGATACCTACTCTCATTAGGTCATTATCTCTTAAAGGTTATATATTTTGGACATGTGAGACTTATATGATGTATCTACAGATGGTGAACACCAGGAGGAACAACCAAGGAGGTGAGGACTTGCTGCCACCACCCCCTATCACTATGGAGCAACTGATGATGATGCAAACTCAATTGCTTCAGCAGATGGCTCAGGTTATGCAGAATAATGGGAATGGGAATGGAAAGGCACCCCCTCAAGTTAGAGACAAGAGGGGAGAATTTCTGAAGGGACATCTACCTGTCTTCAAGCATTCCATTGACCCACTCCAAGCTGATGATTGGCTATGTGCAATTGGGAGGCAACTTGAGATTGCATAGTGTGATGACAAAGAGAAGGTTTTGTATACTTCTGAATAGCTACAAGGGGCTGCACTTGACTGGTGGGACTCTTTCCGCTTTGGCCGTACTGAAGCTAATCCCATCACTTGGCAAGAGTTTCGCAATGCCTTCTGCTCTCATCATGTGCCTACTGGATTGATGAAACTCAAGAAGAAGGAATTATTGGCTCTCAAGTAGGGGAGCATGTCTATTGCGGAGTATTGTGACAAGTTCATATAATTGTCACGGTACGCACCTACTGAAGTGGAAGACGATGAGAAGAGGCAGGAGCTATTCATGGAAGGTTTGAATGATGATCTCCAGTACCAACTATTGTCCCATACTTTTGCTAGTTTCCAGCAGCTAGTGGACAAGGCCTTGGTTATAGAGAACAAGCGCCGCCAAATGGAGGACAAGAAGAGGAAATTCTAGGGGCAATAGCCCAGGAGTAACACTCGTGTCCGCACTGCTCCTCAGCAAGCTTACCCATAGCAGCGCTATCAGGGTCAGTCAAGTTTGAACAACCGCAACTAGCAACCACAGCGTGCACAATAGTATAAGGCACCAGTCTAGTGCCAGCAACAACCTAACAATGCTCCTATGAGGAATAATGTCCCCAATGCTCCACAAAAGAATGACGCACCAAAGGTGCCAAATGCAGTTAATGATAACATATGCTTCAACTGTGGAGAACTAGGACATTACTCCAATAGATGTCCTAAGAAGACGGCTAATATGCAGCAAAACTATGTCCAGAGAAAGGTGAATCATGTAACTATAGAGACAGCTCAGGAAGCACCTGATGTGGTGATCGGTACGTTTCCGGTCAACTCAAACTCGGCTACAGTTCTTTTCGATTCTGGTGCTTCACATTGCTTCATAGCATATACTTTCATAAAGAAGCATGGTATTACCATATGTGTTATGAAGAGACCCATGTTAGTAAACTCACCTGGAGGGGAAATGAAAGCAAATTGGATATGCTTAGCTGCTAGTCTCAACATAAGAGGGGTCGAATTTCAAGCCAACCTTGTAGTCATAGACTCATCTAGAATTGATGTTATCTTGGATATGGATTGGTTGAGGTCCCAAAAGGCAGTTATAAATTGTGGGAATAGTTCCATGAATCTAACCACTCCATTTGGAGAGAAAGTTAAGTATGTGGCAACATAGTCAGTCTCGGAAATCCACCGGGTTAATCAATTGGAGGGCACAACCATAGAGGATATACGGATAGTAAATGAGTATCTAGATGTCTTTCCGAGGAGATACCAGGTATGCCACCTAAACGAGATATTGACTTTATAATTGAACTTTTACCTAGAACTGCACCCATAGCTAAAATACCTTATAGAATGGGGTGAATGAATTAGCAGAACTTGAGAAACAGATAAGGAAACTACTAGATAAGGGTTATGTCCAACCTAGTTCTTCACCTTGGGGTGCACCAATACTATTTGTAGAGAAGAAAGATGGTACTCAAAGAATGTGCATAGATTACAGATGACTTAATTAGGTCACAATTAAGAACAAGTATCCACTACCTAGAATTGATGACCTGTTTGACCAGTTGAAAGGAGCTTGTGTGTTTTCCAAGATCGACCTCCGATCTGGATACCATCAGTTGAGAATAAAACATTCTGACATTCCCAAAACCGCATTTGTGACCCGATATGGATTATATGAGTTCACAGTCATGTCTTTTGGTCTGACAAATGCACCTACTTACTTCATGTATTTGATGAACAAAGTATTCATGGAGTACCTTGACAAGTTTGTCATTGTGTTCATTGATGATATATTAGTCTACTCTAAGAATGAAGAAGAACATGAGGAACATTTGAGGCTAGTATTGTAGAAGCTTAGAGGACATCAGCTCTATGCTAAGTTTAGCAAATGTGAGTTTTGGCTAAAAGAAGTATCTTTCCTTGGCCACATAATCTCTAATGGAGGAGTAGCAGTAGATCCCAAGAAGGTTAGAGATGTGTTGAGTTGGAAGCCACCTCAGGATGTTAGTGAGATTCAGAGTTTCCTTGGAATGGCTGGGTACTATAGGAGATTCATCGAGGGATTCTCTAAGTTAGCTAAACCTATGATTGCTCTGTTAGAGAAGAATGCTAAATTTGTATGGTCTAAGCAATGTCAGGATAGTTTTGAGGAGTTGAAGAAGAGACTGACTTCTACCCCAATGCTCATCTTACTTGATCTTACCAAAAGCTTCTCTATCTATTGTGATGCCTCACGGCAAGGTCTAGGCTACGTTCTTATGCAAGAGGGTAGAGTTGTTGCCTACGCATCTAGACAACTGAGAAAACATGAGTTAAATTATCTGACTCATGATCTGGAGGTAGCAGCTATGGTACATGCTCTCAAGATTTGGAGGCATTACCTGATTGGTCATAAGTGTGAGATTTATACGGATCATAAGAGTTTGAAGTATATATTCACATAGTCATATTTGAATTTGAGGCAGCGCAGATGGCTAGAGTTAATTAAGGATTATGATTTGGAGATACACTATCATTCGGGAAAAGCTAACGTTGTGGCAGATGCCTTGACTAGGAGGAGTTATGTGAACATGTCCTATGCAACTCAACTACCTAAAGAGTTGTGTGAGGAGTTCCAACACCTGAATTTGGGTATTGTGGCTAACACTAATTTGGGTATTGTGGCTAACACTATGGAGTTAGAGGTGGAACCTACTTTAGAACAAGAGATTCATAAGGGACAACTGAATGATGAGAAGATCAAAGATATTGCTGAACGTATAGTGATTGGTAAAGCCCCAAGATTCCACATGGATGATCAAGGAATAGTATGGTTTGGAAAAAGGATTTGTGTGCTAGAAGTGAAGTCTATTAGAGAGTCTATTTTGAGGGAGGCTCATGACTCGGCCTATTCTATACACCCGGGGAGTACTAAAATGTATCTTGATCTTAAAGAGAGATATTGGTGGTATGGACTAAAAAGAGATATAGCTGAACATGTGGCCATATGTGATACATGCCAAAGAGTAAAGGCAGAGCATTAGAGGCCAGCAGGTTTATTACAATCTATGAAGATACTCGAGTGGAAATGAGAAGAAGTTGGAATGGATTTCATAGTGGGATTACCCTATACATAGAGGGGATATGACTCTATCTGGGTAATTATAGACCATCTGACAAATGTAGCACATTTCATTCCTGTCAAGACAACTTACTCCGGTGCGAAATTGACAGAGCTATACATGGAAATGATTGTATGTTTACACAGAGTACCGAAGAAGATTGTTTTAGATAGAGGTACATAGTTCACATCTCATTTTTGGCAGAGGTTGCATGAGTCCATGGACACAAAGTTGAACTTTAGCTCAGCTTATCATCCTCAGATAGATGGGCAGACCGAGAGAACAAATCAGATTTTAGAGGATATGTTGAGAGCTTGCGCTTTACAGTACAGGACAAGTTGGGATAAGAGTTTACCCTATGTTGAATTCTCTTATAATAATAGCTACCAAAAAAGTCTCAAGATGGCACCATTTGAAGCGTTGTATGGTAGAAAGTGCAGGACACCACTATTTTGGAATCAAATGGGGAAAGTCAAGTCTTTGGACCAGAAGTTCTACAAGAGGTAGAAAAACAGGTACAAACAATAAGGCAAAACTTGAAGGCCGCACAGTCTCAACAGAAAAGCTATGTTGACATGAGAAGAAGGGATTTGGTGTTTGAGATTGGTGATTTTGTTTATCTCAAAGTTTCACCTATGAGAGGAGTTAAGAGTTTCCATACTAAGGGAAAGTTGTCACCCAGGTATGTGGGACCCTTCAAGATCATCAATAGGAGAGTAGAAGTTGCTTACCAGCTGGAATTACCGGAATAGCTCTCAGATGTCCATGATGTTTTCCATGTATCATAGCTTAAGAAATATTTGAGGGTACCCAACGAGTAGTTACCTTTGGATGATTTGGATATTTAGAAGGATCTTTCATACAAAGAATATCCAGTGAGAATTTTGGAAACAACTGAGAGAATCACAAGGAGTAGGATTATAAGAATGTGTAAGGTTCAGTGGAACAGGCATTCTGTAGATGAGGCAACCTAGGAAAGAGAGGATGATCTAAAATCTGACTATCCTAATCTTGAATCATCTGAATCTCGAGGATAAGATTCATCTTAAGGGGGTAGGTTGGTAACACCCTAAAATTTCATTTGCAAATTAATAATTAAATTTGAGCCATTACTTGATTTTCTATGCATTTTAACCTAGGCCAAATAATAAATTTTGGTTAATTAAAATTAATTATTAGGTTTAAAAACATGTTTGTTGCATTCATGCCAAAGTATACTATTTTTGGTTGAATGTAGGGCTAGGTTGTTTGAGGTTGAATTCAAATTTCATTTGAATTTGATCAATTTTCAAAGCTCTGAAAATAGGAAAGGATTTTCTTTTAAAAATTTTCTTCTTTGTCCTATCTAGCCCAACTCCATAATCGGCCTAGGTTTCTTTTTCTTTTTCCTTCCCATGCCTGGCCTGCTCGGCAGCCCGCTCCATGCCTTGGCTTCACCCCGCACGCGTGCGCCTGTAGCCCACCCCACGACCTAGTTCGGCATGCTCGGCTTAGCTCCGGCCTACTCCACGCCCATGCCCGAGCACCCGCTCTCCTCCCCTCACTGCATGCGGGACCCGGCCGTCAGACGTGCCTCCCTTCTTTCCTTCTTCACCATCCGATGATGGCATCACCATGCAAGGCAACACGCCGCCACGCCCGCACCAGCATCGAAAGGATTTGAAATCCTATGATTTGTAGCCCACTGCGCTTGCTTCCTTCTACCGCAACGCTGCTCACCTACAAAACCCCAAGCCAAGCCCCTCCCTCTCTCCTTTTCCCATTCACCGTTCGAGCTCTCACCGCCGCCCCGCATTCCGCCGCTCCAGTGCCCAATCAACGACACCAACGCACCTCGGAGTTCCACAGTGACCCACCGCGACCATAGGTGCCTTCATCTCTCTGTTTTGGTATTGAATCGCTCAAATTCACCCTCACCCATGCCCTTTTTCTCTCTCTAGCCGCCGTCGCACATCGCCAAAACCTGTGGTGCCTTCCCGGACGCTGTGAATGTCTTCTCCGGACCCACATTGAGCCGCTCGTACTTCCCGTGCCTTCTTTTCGGTAGTTGACGCCCTAGAGTGCCATATCAGCGAGCTCCAGTCGCACCGGCCATGGCGCCGCCATGTGGGTCGTCACCTTGATTTGCTCCCCATCTCTATTTTCGTACCTGACCGAGTTCGCGAGATCTCATGCTACGCATCCATGTGTTCAGTTTGATCTAGGGTGGTCCGGAACACCGTATCTGTGTTCGCCACTGGCCATGGTGGGCTCGCCGGGGCACTGAGTAGGCAGCGGGAGGATCTCCCTTTCATTTAGCACCATCAGATCTACTCAGACGGCTGGGATGAAAACATACCCCTTCGGGGTCATGACCGGTCCACCATGGACCCGTGGACACGGTCCACAGCGCCGCGTCAGCACACCCACCGCAGGCGTAGTGAACCGCACCAACCAGAGGTCGCCACATCACCGTCAAGTCAGCAGCCACGTGGGTCAACCTACAGTCAGCCGAATTCTTTTGCAATGTAGCCCCTCGGTTTTTAGTGAATCAACCCGTGGTCCAGTACAATTCAAAAGAATTACTTTGTAGTCCTGTTTTTATTCATTTTAGCCCCTGTAGTTTTAGAAAATAGTGCGCGCCATCCATAATTCATTTAAATTAAGATTTTATTAGTTTAAATTCAAATTTGAGTTCAGTTTATTTATAGAAATGCCATTGAAACTTGTTTTATGCATAACTTTTGTGTTTTAAGTCCGATTTGAGTGATTCGTTCGCTCATGTGTTCATAGCAGTACATAGATTAGTTTTACGAGCTTTTCAATCTATGTTTTCACTGTTTGGTGTACTGTTCTAATAGAAGTATCTTTGGATGCATGTGATGATTGGAATGGATGCTTGATTGGTGAATTGGAACACGTTTAGAGGGGGGTCAGTTTGAGTTTTCTGAAGAGCAGTTAGGTGACCAACACTTCCAAGATGAGAACTTTGATGAAGGCAAGTGAAGAAAAGGCCCCTTGTACCTATGAACTCTACAATTTAGTTACATGCATGTTTCTAAATTTGAATTACTTTAAGGACTTTACCTAGATTACTACTTGTACCACATATCCTTGATACCTATGGTTTGGGATGCATTTTGGATAGATGTTGCAATGCTCAACATAAAATAATTGTTAAACATGACTAAAGGTATTATACAATGTGATAAAATGGAGCTTTTTAGCAACAATTAGGGGGCTAGAATACGGGGTTGAGTGCTCTAGTGCCTCTCCATAAGGACTTAATCCTGAAGCGGCCACCCAGGAGGTTTCGTACAACCCCGAGTGTCATATGGCTATGACTTTAACCTATTACCTAGATTGTACTAGCTCGTATGTAGCTTTTCGTAAGGGCATGAGGGGGCACTAGTTGGTATGTTTCATTTCCTGCTAGGGTGTGTACCATGCCGTGACCACGCGTGCCACTCCTAGAGGAGGGCCACATACGACTAGACAGCTAAAACCTTAGCAGCTATGACTTGTTAGTGCGACTAGCGAAGGGTTACATAGTGAAGCCCTCCTTCCTAGGTAGAGGTGTTGTGGGCTTTGCAAACCCCGGCATTGGGAATCATGGCTCGATGGGTAAAGTTGTACAATTTCTGTAGAAATATTTAACCTGTTATAATAGTCGTGCTCATGGATACGAGCAATCTGGATCCTTCATGATTAGTGGTTACTATAGATGGTTGGGAAATTGATATAATCTTGATTATTCACTATTATCACTTGGGTTGGGTTTATTCACTAAAGTAGTGATTCAGGATGCTAAAATTTGACCAACTAAAATTGCTAACCGCAGTCAAACCGTGTCTAGCATTTGAGTCTCATAGATCCCTTTGATATACTTGCCAAGCATGGTGAGCTTACACTTGTTTTACATTCAATGAAAATCCCAGATGGGTAATAGATAATACATATGAAGAGTTTCCAGAGGATATCCAGGACTACTAAATTAATGTTCACCAGTTGGAGTCCCTTTGGTAGTTTAGGCTTGGTATTCCACCTTGTGTAATAACGTTGCCAATGAGCAAGACTATGTGATAATAGTATGATGAGATATGTGATGTAATAAAGTACTTTACTTTGATATTATTACAATTTGATGGTATGTGTGTTTGGACATCCTGGGCACACATATATAAGTACTTGATTTTGCTATGCAAAATTGGGTGCGACAAATTGGTATCGGAGCTATAACTGACTGTAGGATAATCAATCTAGTTAGAAATGGACGTTTTTAGGATCACATTATCTTTATTTTTCTACCTTTAATTTACTATAAAATTTTTGCTTATATCCTGTCTTGTGTCTATTGCAAAAATTATCTTATTCTAATACTCAACATTTTCAATCTTATAGATGGCCCGCACCAAGCTGACACCCCGCAAGCGTACCATGGTGGTGCCAACAAGGAGGACGAGGTTCATGCTTGGCAAGCGCGTTCCTACACACCTAGTTGGTATGTTTTCTTTCCTACTAGGGTGTGTACCATGCCACGACCACACATGCCACTCCTAGAGAAGGGCCATATACGACAATACGACTAAAACCTTAGCAGCTACGACTTGTTAGTGTGACTAGCGAAGGGTTACATAGTGAAACCCTACCACACTTCCTAGGTAGAGGTGTTGTGGGCTTTGCAAACCTCAGCATTGGGAATCACGGCTCGGTGGGTAAAGTTGTACAATTTCTGTAGAAAATTTTAACCTATTATAATAGCCGTGCTCATGGATTTGAGCGATCTAGATCCTTCATGATTAGTGGTTACTATGGATGGTTGGGAAATTGATATAATCTTGATTATTCACTATTATCACTTGGGTTAGGTTTATTCACTAAATTAGTGATTTAGGATGCTAAAATTTGATCAACTAAAATTGCTAAGCGCAGTCAAACCATGTCTAGCCTTTGAGCCTCATAGATCCCTTTGATATACTTGCTAAGCATGGTGAGCTTACACTTGTTTTACATTCAATGAAAATCCTGGATGGGTAGCAGATAATACATATGAAGAGTTTCTAGAGGATGTCTAGGACTACTAGATTGATGTTCACCAGTTGGAGTCCCTGTGGTAATTTGGGCTTAATATTCCACTTTGTGTAATAACGTTGCCAATGAGCAAGACTATGTGATAACAGTATGATGAGATATGCGATGTAATAAAATACTTTACTTTGATATTATTACAATTTGATGGTATATGTGTGTTCGGACATCCTGGGTGCACATATATGAGTACTTGATTTTGCTATGCAAAATTGGGTGCGACAGATCCTTGCCCTACAGCCGTACTAGTTATTAATGGCCTTAGACATCGCTCGCCTCAAACGCACAAAAAATGTGGTCGATTCATTTGTAGTGGCCCACGTAGGAATCGTAGGTGGACTATGCCAAGACCACTGACCGCTCTACCATTATAAACAAGGCCTGGCCTAGCCATTGGGACCACCACTTGGTGCACTCTAGCTCGCCTAGCTTTTCTTTTTGCGCAAGCTTTCTGCTCAATCCTTCCTTGCAACCACCCACCAAGAATGGCAGGAGCCTGGGTTAGCAGTTACAGCCTGAACACTGAGGGTTTTCCCAAAATCTTGTATGCCACCCTGCAAAAACTTAGGGTCAAGGATCATTGTGAGTATGAGGGCCATGAGTATGAAAAGCATGACATTGAGTGGTGTGAAGTTACCATCTATATTGGGAAGAGTGAGGAGTTCCCCAACATCACTGAGGCCTGGAATGTGACCATAACTGGGTTTCGCTTCATCGACACCTACCAAGTTGTGGCCCACAAAGCCTTGCAATACCTTTGCCAGATCTATGAAGAGCCCATTGCTCGTACCCCCCATGAGGTTCTTTCCACCTTTGGAAAAGAATCAATGGGTATGGAGGGCTCGCATGGAGTCTTTGCAAGGGCGAGATACACAAGAAGACAGTCCAACCATGGTGCACTTGACCACATACCTGCTTGCTCTAGATGAGCAGTATGACTAGCAAGCCTTGGAGCTGAGGAAGTGCCTTCGACGAGCCAAGGAAGCCAAGATCTTCTCTAGGATGCTCCAGGTGCAGCTCGCCGAAGCGCAAGCTAGTATGGCAGCTGTAGAGAGTCATGAGACTACCATGTTGGAAGCCCTAAAGGAGGCCGAAGATCGACATGCCCATTAGTTGGGAGAGGCCTACCTTGTCACTAGGGCCAAGCGTAGGATGTTGGCCGCTGAAAGGCAAGATCCCTTGATCTTGGAGGGAATCTCTGTCCACCCACCGGAAAGAAGGAGAACCGGTGTTACAGTACCGCCAACACCCCCACCCTCAGAAGTGTTAGAAGTAGAACCCTTGCTTCCCCTCACTAAGCCACTGCCAAGAGAGAAGGCAGATCCATAGCCAGGGCGGTAGAAGAATCCGTCAAGCCTAGGAATGAAGATGTGTGGTCCGACAAAGTAGATTAGTTGCCTTGGGAAGATGTACCCATAGTTAGTGGTGTTTTTCATCGCTGTCCTCTAGTATTGTAGTCTTTTCGTTGTATTTTATCTGTAGTTATTGAGATCGTCTGGTCATAAGGAAGGTGAACTATGTGTCAACAATGGGAGAGTGAATGCCTGTATGTTGCACCAGTATAAGGATGTTTGGAATGTGCATTTTATTTATGTCGTTGTGTTTATGTCGTCCATCTATCCTTAGGTCTCATTAGACGTGCTTAGGGTTTTCAAGGGTGACATTAAGTGGGTTACAAGAAAGCCACCATCCAGATGCTAGCAGACTGACCATGATGGGATAACATAGGACACTGTATCAACTAATTGTGGATGTCCCAGCAGAGCACTTGAATCTCTTTAAATCAAATCTATTGTAGGATTTGAATTCCTTGTCCCTTGTTGCGAAAGAAACCTTTGTTATCCAAATCTTTCCTTGCAATACTACTCTGATTCTATGGTCTATGACCCCACCGCCTTCATTGCATGTAAGTTGGTATTAGTTACCTGGTTAATAGCTTATGGTGCCATGACGAAACTGAGGACCCTTGTGGAATAGCTGCCACGGAGGACACTACTCGACACGCGCTAGTATCGAGGTTGTTGGCAAACATCTTTACCAAGTTATACCGCCGTACCGCTCTTGACACCAAATATTCTTCTTGGAAATATTCGGGTGTTCAAACGGGAAATCCACAACGGGTCGATGAAATAGTGTTCCCCAAGGTAAACAAGAGAATATGGTTTTGGAGGAAGAATGTATGTCATGATCTCAGTTCATACAAAAGGTTGGCACATATTGTGAACAAGGAAGGAAAAGAAAAGAAGTGCAACAAGGAAAAGTTAGTTCTTGGGTAGTCGGGAGTGAATGGAAAAGACTGAGTGGACGTCATGTCCCAAGCCCTATGTCCCGCTCGACCGTGCTATGCATGCCAGTCACTATTGCCGCGTGCCCTGTGGATGCCATCAGTGTCAGGGACCATTAGCACCCTATCCTCATGTAACCACAACATTATGCCGCATCCACTAAACTCATGCACTGTGCGTTTTCCCCCTTTTCCCAACATCATGTCGGCTCTTGATCCTCACCCTCATCCCCGTACTGGACCCCCTCCTATTTTCCTCTTTTGGGGACATGGCCACTGCACGCCTCCTCGTCGAGAGAACCCCTCTCCTCTCCTTTTTCCTCCCTCCACTCAAGCTCACACAGGAAGCGCACCTTTATCGATCCTCTCCCCACCTCATGACCACCAGTGTTTCCCTTCCACTCCGCCTGCACTTCCCGGTGCGCTGCACCACCACCTCCGTTCACCACTATAAGAAGCCCTTGCTCTCCTCTTGCATCCCCATCCCCCTCGAATCCGAAGCAGAGCTATGAGATACAATCATCGTTCATGGAACTAGGGTCGTCAGCTGAGGTGATTGCATAATCCAAGAAGAAGAAGGGATCTGGTTTTTGTCGAAGAAGTTCAAGTCCACCTTTGATTAGTTGGTCTTAGGGTTCACGATGTTCGAGTTCTCAGTCTCTTGTTTTTGGATCTGTTGGACATACGCCATGTTTTGGATAATCATTTTCTTGTTGTTTCTCCATTGTCCCTGTCTATCTCAACTTTTGGATTAAGCCTAGGTTGTACTAGGTTGCTCTTAACCATGTATCTCTAAATCCCTATGTGGTTTAGTGTTCGACGTTCTGTAATCTTCCATGTAATTTTAGATCTACGAAGTGCAATTGCATTTTCCCTTTCTGATTCTTGTTTTGGATCTTGGGACGAGATTCTTTTAAGGGGGGAAGATTGTAACACCCCTGGTGTTATGAGCTTGCTTAGCACCAAAATTTAGGAATAAGAAGGATTAGCTTAACAAGTTTCTGGGTTTTAAAATTTATAATGCACGAGAGGCGAAAAACAATTTCAATGAACAAGGATCAAACATAACTTGTATTTAGTACTAAAATAAAAATTGAAGTACAAGTTTAGTAGATGGAAATGCAACTTTAACTTTTGGAAAATAGATGTTGTTAACTAGTGTTTTGGGAGCTCAAAAATCAAATTTGACGTTAAGATAAGCTCTTTTTGTTAAGTCGGCAAACACTTGAACTATTGTTAAAATACCATTTTTGGCTAATTATATTGAGCAAAATAGTTAAATGGTGCTTAAATATTTTGCTCTAATGGGTTAGTATAAGGTATGGACTATTGCATGAAGTATTTGTTGGTTGAAGTTAACAAGGTTTAGATCTATTAAAAATTGTGACAAAAGAGTTAATGGTTACTTAGCCTCAATTGAAATCCTTAACTTTCCTAAGTATGAAAAAGTAGTAAGACAATGCTATTTTGACATTTAATTTCTAACAAAAATGTGTAAACACTAGCTACATGTTATGGTGTTGTTGGTTGCATCAAAGTGAGTACATGAGCATGGTGTAGGTCAAAGTTGTGTTGGAGATCACATTGCTCTCGTAAAATTGCCCAAACATCATTGGAACTATTTGTAAACCTGTTGATTGGTGCTCTATTCATGAACCGACACTCCAACGACGTACCAAAGTTGGCATCCTTGTATCTCCCTCTCTGGTTGCTCTAGGGCCATGACAATTGCTCTGCTAGCTATCTGGTAGTGTCGACTTTAGGTTAGTAGGATTGGTTGAACTTTAGTTGAGAAGATCGGCATCCTTTGCTTTGCTTTAAAATTCATGCAAGTCATATGTCTGACACGCGAGCATGGTCCCCTCGTGTAGCCGCCTAGCATCGCATGGCTGGCTACATTCCATGCGCTGTGGTGCCGAGCCTGGCCAGCCTGTCAGGCCATGGGTGGCCATGACTGGCCCCATTGGACCGCTGTCATCGCCCTACAGCAGCTGGCCATTGCGCTGCTACCCCACCTCGCTATCACGCTGCTATGCACACCGCTGCGCTATGCCAGAGGGCTGCCACTGTGCTACACCGGTGTAGCCACTGCGCGGTCACGTAGCGAGACGTTATTGCAATATGGTTGTTGTGTGCCCCGCTGTCCCTGCATGCATGCGCCACCGTGTCCACTGAGCCACGCACGGGGTCGAGCCATGGTCGTGGCCATTGTCACCATGTCGACGTGGTAGTTTCCCTACCCTGCATCTCACCTACTATGAGCACATGCTGCCACCCACCATGTCTGGGTCAGCTGACCCCAGCTTTAGGGTGATGGTGACACCTTCCTGATTCAACCTATTCTGCTAGTCGACATCGGTGAGCCACTCGGGCCCGGCTACCTCATTCAAGTGCCCCGTGTGCTGGCACACCTCTTGGCTTTGTCTAGCACTACCCGATGCACCTATTGCCCTCGCTCATGTGGCCATGTCCTCGCATTGTCGTACCCCATTGGGTTGTGGCCAGGTTACCTCTGAAGGGGCCATGTCGTGTGAGGTAGCAGGAGCGATGCGCCATCCTCGTCCCTTCATAATAGCCAACTAAAAGCTTCCCAACTCAATTCCTCACGTCAATAAGTAGTAGAGGAAGTTAGTTAGACGCCCCACTCTCGTCGGGTCCAGCGGTGGTCTGGCTGTAGCCAATTTTGGATTTTGCTCGCCGCCGATCATGTGCGCCGCTGTGACCAGAGGGTTGGGGTTAAGGCCTATAGGAGTGGTAACAGTTCAATTGCTCGTAACCCTAAGTTCACCATGACTCCTTCCATCTGTTGCTCATGTTATTTTGGCCAGGGTGCTCATCATCACATGTGGCTAGACCATCGCAGCGCTCCCCTGCTTCAACCATTAGTAGGGCATGCATCATGGTGAGCTACTGATGCTTCTCTACCATCTCTACCTTGCTATGAGGGCATAGGCTCACCATAATAGTTGTGTCGCCGCCACGGATAGCCGCACACCGTTGGAGCCCACGATAGTGCGCCTCCGAGTCCCTAACTGCCATCTATCCTTGCAATTTTAGATGTTGATGGTGGTCGGTCCCTTAATTCCGTTGTAGAGAGGCTAGTTTGCCCGACGTAACCGCCTTGTGCCGTTGGCTGCCGCGCCGACACGCGTGGGGATCCCAGGGTCCTCCCTATGGTAAAGGAGAAAACATCTGAGGGTTTGGTTGCAAATTTACTGATGGTAGGAATAGTACATAAAGTAGTCATGTTATTATCTAAAAGCATAGGGGCTTTTCTACAAAGCCGCCATCCCGCGCGGGCACCCTGACCTTGGGCTGTTGTTGGGCCACCACGACGTGCGCGCAGGCACACCACGCTGGGCTACCGGGCCTGGGAGGGTTGTTGCTGGCCTTTTCTTTTTCTAATGCATTTTCTAATTTAGTTTCTAAGGTAAACTTGTAGATTCAATATAAAATTTTGTAGTTAACCAAAAATTATGAAACTAATTTTGTTAGTTTTCTAAAATCATGATCTATCTACTAGTATATTTTGTTCACATAGTTTTATAATATTCTTAGGAGTTATATAATTAATTTGAGATACTTAATATTGTGAAAATATAAACTTGTAGGAATTGTTGTGATAAATTAGTGATAGTGTTGGCTCTGAAACCTTATTAGATGTTCACTGTAATTTTTGTAGCTCCATAATAACTAGTTTGCTAAGGTAACTAAATGAACCCTAGTTCAAAAATATATGTTTAAGCAATAAAATGCTGGAACACCTTGGGATTTTAAAACTAGAACGTTTTCCGGGAAACAATGCCTTATTCGACAATGTGGATACATAGACTAGTACGTTAGTCATTAAAGCTCGCTCGTTAGCTTGTGGAGCATAATCATATTTAGAGTTGTAGTTGTCGTTGAATATTTATGTCTCTGTGTTGCATCCATGTATATCATAATAGGAACAACGATGGATCATGAAGTCGACCAAAGTAGCGGAAAAGATGGTGCCTTGATGATTGTGTCACCATGATGGAATGCTAACTTTTGGTTATATCTTACCCAGGTAAGCCCTGGTGCATAATCCCTATTATTCTGCACTTTATCTTATGCTTGTGCATTAAGTTTTAAGGAGTTGAATAAAAAACACTTGCATATATATATATATCCTTATCCTTTGAGTCCTACTAGTATGTCAGGATCATGTAGATTGCTATGCTATAGGATCCGATTGAAGTCGAGTGATTACCTATCACTCGCGGGAGATAGGAAAGGTATTATTGTTACAGTCACATGGAATATATATATGAATGATAATTGGAGACCGAGCGGAATGGTACTTTGGATCTAGACTTGGTTAGGCATTCGAGCGAGGCTCAGATTGCACTTGTTCTGCCTGTTTTGATTGAGGACCATCCATTACAGTGGATGGTAGTTAGGTCATAGACTTATTATCCTGAGCACATACTTACTTATGGGAGCAAGAAGGCTCGTTACGCTCTTGTCGTGGGTTCTGGCTCTTTCCGGACAGAGTGATTAGAGGTGGGGAAAGGTGGAGGTCTAAGCACCACACTGTGACGGGGTCTCAAGTGTGGGGGCTTGGAGTCCAAGTTTGGATGGGGACCTAGACCCCATGATAGGAGTGGAATGGGTTGGTCTTATTTGTGCCTGGGGTACAAATGGGGTGTGTGTTTCAAGGTACCCAGCTGGGATACATAGGTTCATAAATCGCCATGTGATATGGTATGACTTGGCTATGGTCTAGCACTATAGTAAGAACTGGAATATAAAAGATGGTAAAATAGTTCTGATTGCTTACCACCTACTTGAAAGTAGCATAGGTGCTTATATAGAATGGTTAGTTAACAAACTAATGATGACTACTAATAAAAATTGAATATAAGGACACACATTGAGTAATGCTTCGTATAGATACAATAACCCATAAGCCAAATAAGCCTTGCATATCCTTGGAGTCTTTATTTTCCTTCTGCCAGGTAAGTCTTGCTGAGTACAATCGAGTACTTAAGGTTTTATTTCCCCTATTGCAGGTGATCGGAGGATACTTAGAGCTGACTCTTATGTGTGGAAACCTCCTGGTGGGCTCAGAGAGGATTCCTTTCATGCTTCGACCGTAGTGTTTATTTATAACCCTTACTAAAGGTTTTTATAAGAAAAGATGTAAAATCCGATAGCATCTCATGTATAAAAATATCCACTATATTAATGTTCCACCATGTCATTAAATTAATCATGCTTCCTCTGTATTTTCTTTAACATTGTTATATTCCATTGTTATAATAAATCAAGGTAATTTTCTAGTACTGTAATAAAGTGATGTCAGAAATGACTTAAGAATGTTATAAGCTTTATTCTCTCATTTATGATCCTGTTGGAAAAATGTGGATTTTTGAGTTCTTCCATGGGGTGTGCTCGACGGAACTACATAGTTTAGTGTCCTCTCTTGAGTATTTAGTGTCTAATGGAAGACAAGTTCTCCTGGGCGACATTGGATTAGGTGGTTCTACCACAGGGTCCTTCCCATTTGCTCTGAAGTTTTTCATACCTGAATAATTTAACCCTGGAATTAAAAAGTAATACCTTATCTCTGGGGCATTATGATATGCTTTTTCACGTCATTCGTCAAGCTTAGAGAGTTGCATCTTCCTCTTAGTTCCTACAGCTTCAAAGTCCATGTTCCATCGCTTGACGGCCTAGTGAGCCTTGAATTCTAGCTTAACAGGTAGATTGCGGGTCTTCCTATAGCCCAGTTGATATGGTGACATGCCCAATGGTGTTTTATAGGCCATTTTGTAAGCCCATAGTGCATTGGGTAGTCGATCTTTCCATGCAGTCCCCATCTCGTTGACCGTCTTCTGCAGAATAGTCTTGATTTGTTTATTTGATGTTTTTGCTTGGCCACTTGTCTAAGGGTGGTATGGAGTAGCGACGTTGTGATGGATTCCATGCTTTAATAAGTAATTATGAAAATTCTTGTCAGTAAAGTGAGTGCCTCCATCACTAATCACCATCCTTGGAACTCTGAATCTAAGAAATATTGTTTCTTCAAACATCTTCTTGGAGTTCCTTGCATCAGCAACTCTACATGGCATGGCTTCAACCCACTCGGAGGCATAGTCAACTGCCACCAAGATGTATTCTTAGTTCTTCAACTTTGGAAAAGGCCCCATGTAGTCGATTCCCTAGACATCGAAGGGCTCGATCTGGAAGTTGTTGGTGAGTGGCATGGCATCTCTTGAATTGATATTCCCGTGCCTCTAACACACTCCACATCTCCAGATGAAGTCTTTTTTTATCTTCATACATGGTTGGCCAAAAGAATCCACTTTGCTAGATCTTTGAATGAGTGCAGAATGCACTATAATGTCCTCCATATGGTGATGAGTGACATTGTTCTATGATCTTAATGCCTTCCTCTATCGGTACACATCTCCTGAGCAGGCCGTTAGAGCACACTCGGAAGAGGTACGGTTCATCCCATATGTGGAGATGACTTTTAGAGATAAGCTTCCTTTTATTCTCCCCTGGTGGTACATAACCTACAACCATAAAATCGACAATGTTCACGTACTAGGGGTCCGATTTTGAGACCTTGAAGTGCATGTAGTCCCACAGCGAACATTGATGGGCAGTTCCTGCGAATTCTTAAACTACATTCTGGACAAGTGATCGGCAACAAAATTTTTCTACTCCCTTTTTATCTTTTATTTCTAAGTCAAATTCTTGGAGTAACAAAATCCATCTTATTAATCTGGGTTTAGCATCTTTCTTAGTGAGCAAGTATTTCAAGGCAGCATGATCAGTATAAACAATCACCTTAGCTCCTACTAAGTAAGATCTAAACTTATCAATAGCAAAAACAACAGCCAGGAGCTCTTTTTTAGTTGTTGCATAATTAAGTTGAGGTCCTGTTAGAGTTTTGCTAGCGTAAGCAATTGCATCATGCTTCTTATCTTTAGTTTGTCCCAAAACTACCCTCACAACATAATCACTAGCATCACACATAATTTCAAAAGGTAGCGATCAATCAGGGGGTTGAATGATTAGTGCAGAGATGAGTGCTTTCTTAATAATATTAAAAGATTTCAAGGATGCATAATCAAATTCAAAGGGAACATCCTTAGCCAAAAGATTTGTCAGCAGACTAGCAATATGTGAAAATATTTTATAAAGCGACGGTAAAAACCAGCATGACCAAGAAAACTACAGATCCCTCTGATATTTACGGGAGGAGATAACTGTTCAATTACTTCAATTTTAGCTCTATCTACCTCAATCCCTCGTCCGGATACCAAGTCTCCAAGCACTATGCCTTCTCTAACCATGAAATGACATTTTTCCCAATTAAGGACTAAGTGCTTTTCATCACATCTTTACAAAACCTTGTCTAAATTTTCAAGACAATCATCAAAAGTTTTTTCATAAATTAAAATGTCATCCATAAAAACTTCCATGATTTCTTCAATCATATTAGAAAATATAGACATCATGCATCTTTAAAAACAAGCTAGAGCATTACATAATCCAAAATACATTCTACAGTAAGCATAAGTTCCATATGGACATATAAAGGTGGTTTTGCTTTGATCATCTAGATGGATCGGAATCTGGTGATAACCTGAATACCCATCAAGAAAATAGAAGAAAGAGCGGTTTGCTAGTCGCTCCAACATTTCATTAATGAAGGCCAACGGAAAGTGATCTTTCTTTGTTGCCTTGTTAAGTTTTCGGTAATCAATGCACATTCGCCATCTAGTGATGGTTCTTTGGGGATTAATTCATTATTTTCATTTTTAACAACAGTCATGCCTCCCTTTTTAAGCACAACTTGAACAGGGCTTACCCACTCACTATGCGGTACGGGATAGATGATCCCGGCATGTAGAAGTTTCAAAACCTCTTTCTTAACTACCTCTCTCATCGCATTATTAAGCCTATGTTGGGGCTCTCTAGAAGGTATAGAGTCAGGATCTGTAGAGATGCGATGGGTGCAAAGAGCATGGCTGATTACCTTAAGGTCTTGGAGTGAGTAGCCAAAGGCAGAACAATGCTTTTCTAAGACAATTAGCAAGCGGAGAGATTCTTTCTAGGAGATTTTATCACTTATAATCAGATAAATCCAGATCATTATTAAGAAAAGCATATCTAAGACCAGAAGGTAGGGGTTTAAGCTCAATGATGGGCGTAGGTGGTTCCATCAATTCATCTAAAGGTTCAAGCTCTATGGGATTTTTGCCTTCCTCCTCGATGAAGAACTATGCATCATCTTCAAAGTTGGGTTCGATCAAATCATCAAGAGATGCAACCTTAACCTCTTCTATTGGGTCTTCCTTAGGAATTGGCTCAGTCTCAGCATTTAGAGAGTGAGTGATGGGTATAGAAAGCTTAAAGTTTTTCCCGAGTCTTATTTTCAACTTCCCTGTTTGTCCTTCTTGGATGAGTCTTTCAATTGGTTGTCCTATCAACAGGTCAAACTCCATAATATCAAATATATAGAAGCTCAGATGAACCTTAGTTCCTTATACCTAGATAGGAAGGACATACAATATCTCCAAACTTGGGAGAATGTGTCCTGAAAGACTTTTCAATAACTTTGTTATTGGGGTTAAAGGCATGTGTTTCAACAAATCATGAACAAAAGATGCGGACATGATATTAACACCCACAACTAGATTATAAAGAGCATCGAAAGGAGCTTAGTTGATTTGGCAACGAATGGATGTAGAAGGTGAATCTAAATGAATCACATCACAGGAAAGCTCTTATTCTTCTAACCATTCATTGCTTATAATGGACACTAGCCCTTTCATAGTCTTTTTAAGGAAAGCTTCCTCAGAAGGGTCTAAAGGTTCTTCATAAGATGACTTCCTAGACTTCTGGGGTCTCCTCATAACATGGTAATTCAAGGTATCTCCATATTCATCAAAAAGTTTAACCTCGAATTCAAACATGAAATCTGAAATCGGAGTTTTCTCCTTTTTTGGTGGTTCAAAATCTGGGACAACTAAAGCTTGTGATGGGTTAGCTAAAGATTCTGGTTCAGCTATCTAAGGTTCCTCCTCTAGTGGCTTCTCTACTTCTTCAGGGGTGTTTTCTACTATTTTTGTAAGAATGCTTCTTCCTGAATTGGCGGAGACATGCAAGAACAAACCGCCTAGAGCCGTATTAAGACGCTTAGAGGTTTTCCAATCAAGACCCATATAAAAGTGTTGAAGAAGAATGGGGTCTTAAATGGCTAGGTCAGGGCCAATATTAATAAGGGTATTAAGGCGTTCCCATGCCATGCTTAGGGATTCTTTTTTTTGTTTAAAAGATAGAATCTCTAGATAAAGGTTGACTACCTTGGAGATGGGAAAGAATTACAAGCAAAAGCTAGAGCATAAGGCTTCTCAATCTCTTTGTCTACTCCATATGGTGAGATTATACCAACGTTTAGCTTTTCCCATCAAAGAGAAATGAAAAAGCTTTCATCGTAAGGTTTCGTCTGACATGCCTGCAATACGTAGGCATGCATAGGTTTGCTCAAACTCATTTAGGTGGGAGTAGTGGTTTTCATTATTTTTGCCTGAAAAGAATTGATCTTGAACCATGTTGATTAACACATGGACGTAGCTCATAGCTAGGTGTTAGGATAGGCTTTAAAGATTCTTGTGGCTGTAGGAGTGCGCTCGTGGGTACACCATATTGGTAGATGGGGGTGGATTCTAGATCCATGGTAAAAAGAAAGGAAAAATAAAAGAATAATGATACAAGGTTAAGCTAGATTTAAAGTTAACTCAGCAACCGTTTCTCCGGCAATGGTGTCAGAAATGCTTATTGGTATAAATTAATGCACACAAAATAATCTACGAGCGCACGGATATTATACCGATGTAGCAGTTCACTGGGAGTACCTAGTTTTATATCGATCTCGAGGAAACATGTGTAAGAATAACCAAATCTAACTTAACCCAACTTCACAATCAAAGCTAGATAATAGGAGCGTAGAGGAGTCTGCTAAGATCTTCTAGTTCTAACTTCGGTAAGCTTTGTCTTCTATTGTTAAATTCTGGGAATAATACTAGAGAAAACACAAGCAGAGTATGTTACCTATCGTAACAAGGTCCTGCTAGGCCTACTAACGGGAGGTGGACTACAAAGGATTCAACGAGACTATAAGAGTCACCCTCGTGAGCTACCACCGATCCAAAAAGTAGGGTGCATCCACGAGTAACCGAGTCTAAGCACTACGCATACACTACGAATACTACTTTAACCTAGGAGCTACAAGGATTAAAGTATTCAAAAGAGTCACAAACCTAAAGAACAATATGAACAAGATTCTTACTTGAATTTAAAGTCGATTACCAGAGAAATCTCATAAGCAAGCTCAAGAAGAACTTGATTCCGCCAGAGTACAAGCCATAGAGAGAGCACCAATAGGCCGGGGCTCCTCCGAAACTCTTCCATCTCTCTCTATCTCTCTATCTCTAATACAAGACTAGATCCTATCGAGAAATAATCTTCTCTTGATTGTTAGCCCTAATCCTGATGGAGATATGGATTTGAATTTCTGGCTTTTTAGCTCTTAGGATCTTACTTGGCATGCCCTGAAGGGGGTGCAAGCAGTTATATATATGTTAGAGCATCAATCCTGAACCCTCGGATCAAACCGACTTAAATAAACGGCGGAGATGTAATCCTTAAGGTGGTGGAGAACCGACATAGCAAGGACACTGACAGGTGGGACCCACAAGGGCCGGGTGGCCTGCATGTGGGGCCGGCCAGTGACATGCCTCTGCTTTGGTGGAGTACCTACTGGAGTCTTCTAGAGTCTTCCCACGCTGTTTACGCGACGAAATTCCGTAATTTCCTTTGACGAATAGGTCCTCCTCGACGGTTTTCTGATTAAATTCTACTAGAAACATAGATTCACGAAAACTCATGGAATTTATAAGTTTAAATCCCTAAATCTATATTGATGATCTATTTTAACCATTTATTCAAGTTATATTGATGATATGTGATGAATATTAACTACCCCCGACACCTACGCCTACACCCCAGGCTCTGCGCCAGGGACCGTCCAGGGCCGAGGGCTCCGTAGCTACAGAGGGGTGCGGCCCGGAGCATGCCAGTGCGGAGGGGAGGCTCCCCGTACCGGGGTATGTGGGCGCAACGTCGAGCGAGGCGACGCCCACCATGGTTATCACGCTCGACAAGGCGCATGGCCTCCGTTGCGCTAGGGCGCTTCGATAGGTATGTCATTTCCATGTGTCGTTCCTGCTGTTGGGGTTGACAATGCTAGTCATCTCCTTGTTGTGTCACGATCCAGGGCCTTCGTTGCCGGAGTTACCGTCCAGCCGGCCTCGGCGGGCCTTGCGAGGGCGCCGATTCAGTTGGAGCCGCCCGGGAGCAGGGGCACAGCCGAAGCGACGGTGGCCCAGATGCTGCCCCTCGCGAACTTGCTGTCAGCCCCCACTGAGAGTTCCCGCGCAGCAGACGACCGAGCTCGCGCTAAGCGGCAGCTGCGTCTACGACCGTGATGGGAGCCCCCGAAGCCAGAGCGTTTGGGGCTGCCGTTGCTGCGGAGGACGCCGCGAGTGCAGAGGTCAATGCTGTCCTTGTGCCCAGGGATGGGGCCCCGGAGGAGTTGGCGCTCATCTGCCGCAGGGGGCAGCTTGCGTCGGGTGGACAGGACCACTTTGTCTGGCCGCACCCCACGGATCCCCGTAGGGCTTTGTTCGCCGTGGATGATGCGGCTATGCGGGACGCGTGGGCTAACGCCTCGAGAGGCAACGAGGAGGTTCGGGTGAACCTGTCAAAGATCCGTGACACGCTTGTCGTGGCCACAGAGCTTACCTCGGACGCCATGCTCTCAATGGCCGGTGACATGCTTGCGATCGGGCGGGTAAGTAGTTTCGCCTTGTTATCCTTGGGATCAGCGTGTTGGTGATGATGTCAATGGAGCCATCTGAGTGTGTCTCACTTGCTGCAGCAGCTGATGGAGACCTCGATGGACAAGTCGAGGTACCAGAGGCTGGCCTTCTAGTCGTAGGCGGGTGGTGCCATAGAGCGCAATCGCCTGGGCGAGGTGGAGGTGGAGGCGCGGTGCCTACGGGTAGAGGTAGAGAGCTTCCGGAAGGCAGAGGAGACTCTGCGCGAGGCCTTGATCTGCGCCTCTCAAATGGTCGAGTGCACGTAGAAGCAGACCGAGGAGCGGGAGGTGCTGGCCCGGTCATGGGTCGCCGCTCTAATGTCCTAGGTGGAAGAACTCAAGGCGGCGATGGTTGCCTAGGAGGGGAGCACATCGCAGCGGCTGCCGCTCAGGACGAGGCTGAACAGGGCCACCAGCAACTTGAGGAAGAGTGTCGGGGCCTCCGGGCTGATTGCGCAGGTAAGTCACCCCTCGCTTGAGCCCGACTCCCACTTAATTATTGTGTCGACTTATGTTTTGGTGGCTTTCTCAAATCTGCGTGCGAAGGCAATCTCTGACCGGGACGAGGGGATGCGGCGAACCAGAGCCCAGAGGGCGTAGGAGGCCACCACTGAGCTATCGTCCCTGACCGTCTCCGCACGGGCGCTCTGTGACCGCGTGCTTGGTGACTGCTGGGGGAACGCTCAGATGGTAGCTCGCCTAAACGAGGCCCATCTCTGAGTGAATCCCCAAATTTCCGAGGCGGTCTTCTTTGGAGCCCTTGATGCCCTGGCGTCGGTTGGTGCGCACTTCGATGCTGTTGACTTCGAGGTGGTAGGGCAGGGATACCCACCCCCCCCCCCCCCCCCCCCCCCCCCCCCCCAAAACCAGAGCGCCGCCGAGATCGATGCGATCACCGATACCGTCACACTAAGCCCGTAGGCCCTGGCCAACCAGGTAGCACCGGCCGGCGTCCGCATCCAGAGCCAGGCGCACCCGGAGTAGAAGACTATTTTGTTTTGATCTGCTCTAGCTAGTTGTGATGTAATGAACGATGTTTGTAAAGTAAGGTTCAAACTATGCTAGCACACTAGCATTTGCAATTTTGAGTTTGTTTTGAGTTCGTTGTATCCTCGTTCCTCGCGTTTGAGTCAGAATCACGTTTTGTTGCTTTGGTCCTTGTGCATGGGTGCGTGACTTTTCCTGGGGGCTAGCCCATGGGGCTAAGGGCGTGTTTAGTTGCCGGCTACAAGTTGCCATGCCATGTGTGGCGTCGTCGAACTTAGCTCTTCAGGCTGTGGCTCGCCACCATGCAAACGAAGGCGACGCCGAAGGTTAGGCGGTGTATTTGGCCGCCACAGGTTTGGCGTGCTTTTGTACTAGAGACAGTTGTGGCAGCCACAATTTAATTGGGAACCAAACACCAGCCGCACACCTGGTGGCCGCCGCAGTCCATGGCGTGATGGAGTTGGCACGGAACCAAACGCTAGCCATGGTCCTGTGGCTGCCAGAGCCGTGGCGTGGCGAACAGCGGCCGCCAACCAAACACGCCCTAAGTCTTTGCGTGGCCTGGTGACACGACAAAGAGGTTGGAGGCTGAGTTGCGGATCCCTTTCAATGTGGAGGGCAAGAGAGAAAAGCTATCCAGTTTTTAGAATGCATTCCTTTCTTTATTTCCCTTTCAAATCGCTTGAGCCATTGTCCTGTTTCCTTTCCAGCTTGTGCGCAGGTGCGCGACTTCACCTGGGGGCTGGCCCATGGGGCTGAGTTTTCTGCGATCCAATGGTGCGATCAAGATGTCTAAGGTCGAGTCGCTAGTTCGTTGTGATGCAAAAGGAAAATGAGAAATGGAACAACAGTAGGTCGTGTGCACCCATGTAGCCCCCCACAAGTGAGACGTGTCGACTGCTCGTGCGTGTCGGCACAGGTCACTCGGACCGAATTTTTTACTATTTGGCCCTTTTTTTTAAGTTTCTCACAAATAGACCTCTGGCAGAAAGAATTCTGGAAATGGATCCTTGGCTCGGCGCCAGAGTGAGTGGCGCCGAGCTCGGCGCCATGGTCACTGGCGCCGAGCTCCTGGGCACGGGGAAATGGCCTGCCAGGGGCTCGGCGCCAGAGTGACTGGCGCCGAGCTCGGCGCCGTAGATCTTGGTGCCGAGCTCGGCGCCGTTCACTTTGGCGCCGAGCCCCGTAAATATCTGCCGCGCCGGCCTTTCTTCTTCTCCATCTCGCCCCTGCCCGCGCCGTCGCCGCTCCACCGCCGCGCCCGCGCCGCGGCCGAGCCCGCCCACGTTGCTGCTGCTCCGGCGACCGAGCCCGTGCCCTCGCCGCACCGCGTCATCTCTGCTGCTCCGGCGGCCGAGCCCGCGCCCTCGCCGCGCCGCGCCGCCGCCGCTGCTCCCTCGCCCGAGCCCGCACCGCGCCGCCGTGCCCTCGTGCTGTTGCCCGTGGTTGGCTGCAGCGCCGCGCCGCCACGCCCTCCACCGCTGTCCTCGCCTTAGCCTCGCCTTGGTCTCCACCGACGGCCTCGGCCTCGCACCGCCTTGCCCCCTCCACTGCCGGCCTCGCCCCGCCTTGCTGACGTCCACCGCCGCCCTCGCCTTGCCCCGCCTTCCGCGCCCGTCGAGCCGGTCCGCGACCGCCGCGCGCCACCTCTGTCGTTGGCCGCGCCACCGTGGCCCCGGATCTTCGCCTTGACCTACGCCCATCGTCCGTCGACCCGGAAAGGTAAAAAATATAAATATGCAATATACCTATTTAGTTGGTGTTTGTTATTTACTAGTTATACTGTGATGACTTAGTTAGTTGATTTAGTGAGATATATATGTAGATAGATAGAAACATAGATACATTGATAAATAGATATAGTTAGATAGCTACTTAGATATGTAGTTATATTTATAGTTAACTACATATGATCTAGCTATTTAGTGAGTACACCATAAATATATACGTAGTTATTATCTTGATTACTTAGTTTGTAGTTAGAAAGTACTTGTTAGGTACTATCTATCGTCTAATTTGGACTAAAGTACATGTGTTTCGTTACGTTTTTGAAATAGATGGATAACCTATTGACCATATATCATGGAGGCACGGTTGAAAGTGATCGCTATGGATATGTTGAGTTTCTTGACATGCAAAGCATGCCTGTGTTATTCAATGATAGGCCTTCATTTAGTGAGATGGTTGCAAGGGCTCGGGAGGAGCTGCATTGCTTTGGAAATGATGACATTGCAGTTGATGGTATACTGCACCTAGGTTGCCCTCCGAACATCTTCAGGCGAATGATCTCAATTGGTTGTGCGGATCAGTGGGACAACTATGTGAGATCGGCTATGAAGAGCCAGCTGCAATGTTTGGACGTGGTTATGCGTCGGGTGTTAGTTGATCCAATCCCTCATGGGTTTACCCCAGCAATGGATCATCTGGCACACATCGGCCCTCCCATTCTGGAACCTTACCTGCATGTGCAGATTGCACCTATGGTTCCTAATGCTCAATCTGCCCCCAATGCGTTATTTGGAGATGGTTGTCATACTCATATTTTCGTGGCAGATCCTCCTTATGAGATCCCTTTGACACAGAATCATCCGAGTAAGTGTCTTAACTGCATGGTTTTTGGGAGTTTATCCCGTTCCTTACATCTATTTCTTTTATTTTTTCCTCATTTCTGTAATAACATTGCAGGAGACATTCCTGAGAATATGGATGTGCCCCATGTTGCTGCGCAAGTACACTTTGGAGATGGATTTCGTGGCTCCAATAATGTTGAAATTATGAATGATTCGGAGCCATATGAGATGGCTAGGGCTCTTGATTCTGATGATGATTGTCCTGTTGGAGAGCTGACAGAGAGTGATATTGAGATGATGAGGTGTATCTTTCCCGACCACCGTGATCCTAGAGTTCATGAGTTCAGTGATCTTGCTCATTCCGATCTGGTGTTTGTAGAAGGACGTGATGATGAGCTCCTAGAAGCTCCTGAGGCCGGTCCTAACATGGTAATTGAGGAGGGGAGGGTGTTCAATGACCTCCCTGCTTTGAAGAGGTGATTGCAGGCTTTTGCAGTGATACGAAAGAGGCCTTACAGGGTATTGCATTCATATGTGGAGCGCCGTTACATAGTTGTGTGTGACAAGGAACGCTGCCCGTGGAGGGTTTGTGCAAGGAAGCAACAGGTGACCAGAAAATGGAAGATCACAAAAGTTATTGGGCCACACAATTATGCTGACCATGAGCTGACACTGAGGCATCGGCAGTTGATATCTACCCTCATTGCCAAGCGGTTGATGGGAATTTTGCAAGGAGAACCCAACATGAAGGTGAGAACAATTATCAGGACCGTTGAGGCGTTGTATGGAGGATATGTGATAACTTATGGTAAAGCATGGAGGGCTAAGCAGCGAGCGTGGACGATGATATATGGGGACTGGGAGGATGGGTATGAGCAGCTGCCAGTTCTTTTAAATGCAATCAAAGCGGTGAATCTAGGCATGCATTATGAGTACATCCCAAAACCTAATGCATGGAAGGATGGGAGGCAGATATTTTTCTGTGCCTTCTGGTGCTTTCCTCAGTATGTCGAGGCCTTTAGGCACTGTCATCCTATCTTCTCCATTGATGGTACATTCTTGATTGGCAAATACCAGGGCACACTTCTTATAGCCATATCCTGTGACGCGAACAACAAGTTGGTTCCTTTGGCATTTGCTTTGGTTGAGAAGGAGAACAATGACAGTTGGGGATGGTTCTTAAGGCTAGTCTAGATACACGTGGTTGGCCCTGGTAGGGAGGTTGGCGTCATATCTGATAGGCATCAGGGCATACTTAATGCCGTGAAAGAGCAGTTAGAGGGGTATGCACCTTTACACCATCATTGGTGTACTCGACACCTTGCCGAGAATCTACTATGGAAGGACGATATCAAGAAAAACTTTGATCTGTTCTAGGAGGCTGCTCGACAGCTTGAGGACAAGTACTTTAGGGAAAAGTTGGAGCAGGTTAGAACCGCATCAAATGTAGAAGGTAGACAATGGCTCACAGGTTTGATGAGGGATTTGGAGAAATGGACGAGAGCTCATGACGACGGTGGCTGGAGGTACGAGTTTCAGTGTAGCAACATGGTAGAGTCATTCAATAAGTTGCTATTGGGGATACGTGGTATGCCCATAAATGCAATTGTTCAATTCACCTTCTATAAGCTTGTTGCCTGGTTCAACGATAGACACGCCCATGCATTGCAGTTGAGGAGTGATGGAGAGATATGGGCTCCGAAACCAAAGGCACACCTAGAGAAGGCAAGAGAAAGGGCTAGCACACATGAGGTTGCATGCTTTGACCATGCCACAGAGACTTATCAGGTCGAGCATAGGGGCGGTACAATGTCCGACGGCGAGGTCCAAGAGTCGAGGATACATGTGGTTGTCCTCCAAGATTTCAAGTGCACTTGTGGTAAACCAAGGCAATACCACTTTGTATGTTCGCATTTGGTGGCAGCAGCTAGGCATCACAACTATAATATCGAAAGGAGGATACCTCACGAGTTCAGTGTCAACACGCTTGTGAACACATGGAGCCCACGCTTCGTGCCTCTCCGGGACCCTAGAGAGTGGCCTCCATATGATGGGCCGAAGTACATTGCGGATCCAGCTTACCATTGGAACAAGCGTGGATCAAGGCAGAGGACGAGGCATAGGATGGTTATGGATCAGATACCCGGAAGAACTAGGCGTGGGAGAGGAACTCCATTTGTTACTGATCCCGAGCAGTACGAGTGCGGCAAGTGCGGTAGACTTGGCCACAACTCATGAAGTTGCCGTTGGCAGATTAGTGAGGTAGGACTATTGGTTTATAGTATTATTTTATATTTGTCTTATCATATATTTAATTATGCATGTCTCAATTTATGCTTGTATTTGTGTCAATTACTTATACATTTATAAGCTCATGTTTCATTGTACATTGCAATTCTAATTCATTCACTTTTTTGTAGGATGGAGCAATTCCACCTGCTCGACCCGACATATGAGGAGACCCACTATGGACGTCTCGTTGCGCTGGGGCAGGTAATAATCTATAAGTTTTATTCATACATGTGTTCATGAAGTAACATGTGACTATGCTATATTCGATGTAGGACCTTCCGCACCTTCATTCTAGGACCCATAGTGGGTTCTTGGACATTCGGTACGACGATAGGTACACTCCTTTCCTGCAAAGAGCTGGCCTGGATGTCATCTCCTTTCAGGTTCATCGTGGGTTGCCCAAGTTCAACTTAGCGGCGATAACTGTGTTGGTAGACAGGTATTAAAGTGAATCATTGCCTCCATTCATGGCCATTTGTTCATGCGATTGACTTTTTGACAAGTAATCTTGCTTGGTCTTAAATATAGGTGGCGGTCGGAGACTCACAGCTTCCACCTACCTTTCGGGGAGATGACAGTCTCGCTTTAAGACTGTCAGAAGATGCTAGGCCTAAGGATTCATGGGAACCCAGTCACCGGGCAGTGCAGGTCAGAGGGCTGGAGAGCACAAGTGGAGGCCTTCCTTGGGCGTGAGCTTGGTGAGCAAGGGGCTCGCACTTCTAAAGTTCCCATCTCATGGCTACGTACAGAGTTCGCACAGTGCCTCGAGGAGGTAGATGAGGAGATAGTTGGGTACTAATGCCGGGCGTGGATCCTACACCTTTTTGCTTGCGTTCTCTTTCCCGACGCGACGGGTGACAATGCGTCCTGGATGTGGATCCACTACCTCAGTGACTGGGACCAGGCGGGTCAGTACAGTTGGGGCTCTGTAGTCTTATGTTTTCTATACCGGCAGCTGTGCGAGGGGTGTCATCGGTCTACGGCGAACCCATCACTTGGTGGATGCGTGTACATGTTACAACTTTGGATGTGGGCTCGTTTTCCAGTTGGTCATCCAGAGGTACTGGCTCATCGTGAGTGGTTCCAAGGTCAGCCTCCAAGTCACCAGCCGACATGGGCGTACCTTTGGGACTAGGTCAGGGTTTCGCACATAAGGATAGACCGGGCGTACATTGAGTACACGAACGAGCTAGATTCGCTGACGACGTCTAGTGTAAGTAAATTTTATTTTCCATGCTACTTTTAAAAGGATTAGTATACCATCTAACATCTTATTTGGACATGTTGCAGGTGGAGTGGGAGCCGTATGGTGGAGAGGACGCACTTCCTTTTCAGCTAAGCAACGTCTATGGGGCCGACGACTACTTCTATAGGATGAGGTGCCCTCTAATCTGCTTCTATGCTGTCGAGTACCACCTGCCAGATAGGGTTGCACGCCAATTTAGAGTGAGACAGCTTTGGCCTATGCCTCTGTTCTCGACTAGCGTTGACTTACACAAGTAAGTGTTTTGATATTTCAAATGTCTCATGATGATGGTCCATTTCTTATAATATGGTGCCACGTACGTGGATTAATGTAACGATGACATACTTGTAGGTTGGATCGTCAGAGGAACAAGAAGATTTTTGACTGAAAGAGGCACCACCAGTCCTACATTAAGGAATGGGAGGAGATGCATAACAACCTGGACGACAACAACAAGACGCACACGAACCGTGAGTTCAGGCAGTACCAAGCTTGGTACCAGCGTTCGACACGGTGCAGGCTCAGGCTACAGTGGACCGAAACTAACTACGCCGACATCAAGTCCTCCGATGATGAAGACACGATGTATGACCGGTCCACTCGTGTAGAAGGCAGGTGGAGGCAGGACCGATCTTGGACAGAGTGGTAAGCCAATCGCCTTATTTTGTTACGTTGATTTACATAACAATACATTAGGCGTTCTTGGACCGACATTAGAGGTTATCTATTGTAGTTATTGCAACCTTCAAGCCGTATAACCCTTATAATAAGTTACATTCTTGTACAAAAGAAAACAAAACTAAATGCTATCTGTTCAGAAGTCTTATTATTGAAAACTTTGTTGCAGGGCAATACACTGAGAAGCTCAGTTGAAGAGATCGAGCGTGTTTGGCCGAGAGTCAATGATGACTACATACTTGGCTTCCTAGATGTAAGATTAAAAATATTCTTTCAAACAAATCATTAACACGTTATATTCTTTCAGTTAACATAGTTTTGTACAACAGAGGCTATCACGTCATCTACGTCGTGCGGCTGGTCATTGTGGTTGCTGGACAAACATGACGCATGACGTGCACGATCCTTCCACAGGAAGAGGAGGCTTGGGTTCCTCTAGTCAAGCAGTTACAGGGGACGGGGATGAGGACGAGGAGGCCGACGACGATGATGACATGGACAAGAGGCACGATGAGCTTGGGCCCTCTCAGCTCCATGACGCTCCATCGACTCATCCTACACCGCCTCTAGGCACTAGGCGACGCCGTCCGCGTGACCCTTACACTCTAGGCACCAGCGCTTTGGGTCACAAGGGTAGGGGCAAGAGTAGGAGACAGTGAGGGATGTGGTAGGTGTTACTATGAACTATTGTGAATTTTGTATTTACTTTTCTATAACTATTCGGGACTGTATGGACATTGTGGACTATTTGGACTTTGCATGACATATTATGTTGGTTGTGATATTCGTTGTGGTTGCATTATGCTTGTTGGATGATTAAATGTTTAGAATATATGTAACTGTGGATGCTCCTAATACAAGACCATATCTTGTGAATTTTTTGCGTGAACCTTTAATCATGCTACACTTGTACAAAGGCACAAATGTAGTACACAGATTAACTATAAATTTATTACGTGTATAATCCAGGAATATTTGTACATACGCTGTGTAGAAGAATCTAGGATTATCAAGCAACAGTGAATGAATCTATGCTTTTCATACAATAAACATAGACTTTTCATATACACGGACAGCATCGAATTATCACATCACTAATATAGACTTTTCAGATACACGGACAACATGCAAGGAAGCACAACTCAACTCTATCTCCACCATCCATCTTATGACTGTTTGATCCAAGGGCTGAGGTGAAGAGGCACACGGATCGCTGACATGGCACATTGACAGGCCTCCATTCCTCCTCTCAACCTATAAATAACCACTCACTCCCTCTCATTCACACAAACAACAAGGAAGAAGAACACTCCTCAGCATTTGCTTTTGTTGTAGTACCAATGTCTGGAGGGTCGTTCAGAGGGAGAGGAAAGGGGAAGAAAACTACCTGGGGGTGGGAGGGTCCTCTTGGTCCTAATTTCTTTGAGGAAGCTCTTTATGAGAGGTTCCTAATTGAGAGCAAAAGTGATTTTACCAAAGAGGCACCACTGAGAGGATACGATGAAAGGAAAGAAGAGTGGCCAAAATGCATGCATGGTGAGGACTGCCTAGTGCAGATGTTCACCGAGGGAATAGATGGAGGTCGTCGTTTCTTCAAATGCCTACGAGCATGGGTAATTGCTATTACTATTTGTTTCTTCAATATGTTTGTCTTGTATATCACTTACACGACATACTTTTTGTAGTCTTCCTTGGCCGAAGAAAACTATGGGTTCAGTAGGTGGGTCGATCCTCGACCTATTTGTCCGCATGTGGAGTACATCTACTATCTACAAGACCATATCTTCGATCTAGAAAGGGAAGTTAGCAGCGGTTACAAGGACAACGAACAGGACGACAACAACAATGGTGCCAATTCACAGGAGGCACTCTGTAATGATCCATATTGCACCTGCCCTAACCACAAGAAAAAAGGGGCCTCCCCCGTCACCCCCGCCACCACCACTAACAACAACGAGAGGCTACTATGGAGAAGGTGCAACACAATTTGCTATGTGGCCACACTACTAGGATGACTTTATCTTTTTCACATGTACCCAGGTTTATTTACCTAAGGCATGTTAGGTTTAATTACTGAAGGCATGGTTTTATTAACTAAGGCATGTTAGGTTTAGTCAAAGAAAACTCTGTACCCAGGTTCGTTACATGTAGTCACATGCCATTTAATGTGTTTCGTATGTTGATTTCTATAATGCCGTATGTCGTTAACTGTTTTTTGCAGCACATGTTCAAATGGAAATACGCCTGTATCATTAAGCGGAATATTAAGACCATTGATAATGAAAACAACTACATAATGAAAAGTTCGATACTATGCCACATTACACAACATATTAATACTACAACTAAGTGCCGACAGTAGACATAGGGGCAAACGCACTTCCAAATCCTCAGTCTGAAACGTACTGAGTAAGCAACTCATCATCCGAGTACTAGTCCTCTACTACAACTCTGTTGCTGTGACTAGGCTCAACTGCGTTGCTCTGACCTACCTGTCGTTTGTAGTAAGCGGTCTCCACTTCATCTGCGGCTGCTGTGGCCTGAGTGAAGAACGCGTCATTATCCTCCTCTGCCTGTAAGCCTGCCTCTGCTAGAGCGATGAGCTCACTTAGTCTGCCAGTGTCGTCGTTAGCCTCCTGCGCCTGAATGCCTGCCTTTGCTAGAGAGATGAGCTCGCTCAGTCTGCCAGTGTCGTCCTCAGCCTCCTGCGCCTGTATGCCGGCCTCTGCTAGAGCAATGAGCTCACTCAGTCTGCTAGTGTCGTCCTCATCCTTGTCTCCGTCATCACACAACACAATCGGTGATTGAACGGTGCGACCAGCTCGTGATCTATGGCCATCTAACTTCTTCTCCTCATACCTTGCATGAGCCACCTCTGCAGCATGTTCCCTGCTGCAACCAATCTCTTCATGTATAAAATGCAATCAGTTAGCAACGCGATAATATTACATTTAAAACCAGGCAATGAAAAAAAGGTTTTCAAGCACTCACTGGCACATAATGTAGCAACATGCTCATTCAAGACCTGCATATGTACTCTTGTCTCCTCCCTTGCCTCATTCCTTGCCCTCTCCTCCACTAACGTCGTCTGCCTCTCCAATCCCCATTTGTTAAGCCCAACATCGATCGGGTCATAAATACCACGCTGTCTAGCAAACTCACACATCTTTTCTTTGTGATGTTTAACGAATAGGTTGACGTAGTCAGGTCCATATCCCCTCTTCCGTGCAATTACTTGCCTCTTCTTCAGTTCATCCAAGAACTTAGCTTGACCATCATAACATTCCCAACTGCATTTCCTAGTGCTCTATTCAAAAGAAATATTATATCATATATGTCTTAGCAAAACAAACAGAATACGATTTCATGTTTACCAGAAAAATAACGAACCTCATCATACTCAATCATATGGCCACAATAATGACCTATTCCAAGCTCCGAAGGGACTAGGCCATAGTTGGATTTTACACCATATTTGCACATGACAAGAGGTGCTTTGTAGATTACCCGTTCTTTCTTCTTTTCCTTAACCCTCCGCGGTTCTTCCGGCCATTGGTTCTTAGGACCATACAACCACTCCTTGAAACAACACTTCGCCATTGAATACACCTAAATAATGAGACATTAGTACATGAACACATATAGCTCAAGATTTTAACACATACACTTTGCACTTACTTCATGCTTGTTTGGACACACAAACTCCAATGCATTCTCAGGGTTTATCATAGCTCGATCTCTGCAATCGCATAGAGGAGGTTCCTTGAGTCGTCTAACTGTGGCTAGGTGCTTCTCCTTAGCCATCATTGCCGGAGGGTTAGGGGGGTGGAACCCACCGCTTGAAGTGCTCACGTGGATGTCTCCCTCTAAACCAATCGTCGAAAAAGAGGTACCTAGGATCAAACTTGTCTGCACCATCGATCCACTGAAAGAAAAAGCACCTCTCATGGTCCTACACAACGAGATTCCAACAAAATATTAGTACCATACTTAAACAAATAAAGAAAAAGGATAGTACAAACAATTTCTTACATTAAACCGACTACATGTGTAGAAGCAATGCGCGGCTATGTCTGGATGTTTCGATTGAAAAACATGGGCCGGGAAACCACAGTCACAGTTAGAGATAGGAAGGTCAGGAGGAACGGGGGCATCTTTGCTAGATGCGTCGGGGTATAATTCTCGAGGACGACCCTGTTTTCGCCAAAACTCCTCCCGAAACATTTCTTGCATCTAACAAAACGGATGTAATTTAACAAACATAAATAAAAACATCACCAAAAAAATATCAATGAGAACCATAACTACAATACAACCAATTTTGTTCTAAGAACCAAAAGCAGTTAACATTATACCCTAAACCTAGGGTTTCTCATTTCATCCACAACAATGAACCCATAACATAACTACATGCGGCTTGGTTTGCTAGCTTTTTCCATGCCTTGGAATCAACCTACGGTTGTATAATACATATATTGAGGGATACAATGAAACCCTAAGTGATGACGATTCTTAGGTTCAAAAATCCGACTAATATGTACCAAATCGATGCGAAAAAAACAAGGAGGTGAGCGAGTATACCTTGCTCTCGAAGATCTACAGATCAAATCAAGGTTTTCAAGGTTCAATATGTCGATTCGTGAGGAAGGGTGGGCTGGGTTAAATGCAGGTGGCTTGGCGCCATTCACTATGGCGCCGAGCTCGGCGCCAAGATCTACGGCGCCGAGCTCAGCGCCAGTCACTTTGGCGCCAAGCCCCTGGCAGGCCATTTCCCTGTGCCCAGGAGCTCGACACCAATGACCGTGGCACCGAGCTTGGCGCCACTCACTCTGGCGCCGAGCCAAGGGTCCATTTTCGGAATTCTTTCCACCAGGAGTCTATTTGTGAGAAACTTTCGAAAAAAGGGCCAAATAGTAAAAAATTCGGTCACTCGGGTAACAACGTCGAGCGGAAGTAAATATAATTTTAAAGTCTTTTCTAGCATTCTAACTGAAGACTCTAGAGTTTGTTCAAAGATTTATCAAGCTAACACGTGTCAACTTAAATAAGCTGGGGTGAACAAATGACGTAGTTGTTTTGACGTTCTAAGAGTCGGTGCAGATGTCATGACCTCTTCACATCCTTGTGCGGTCCTCTTCATGTTGAGTGGTCGACGTCATGTGTGGTCCAGCTTTGGGTTGATGGTCGCGGCCGCCTAGTCGACCACCACTTGTCCAGGGAGATCGCTAGCCACCAGGTCCTTGTTCTTGGGTGAGGAGTTGGTGAGGGTACACGTGTGTGCACCTACTGCTCAGGGAGACTGCCCTCCACCCGAGCTGCCTTGCTGGTGCTCTTCAGGTTGACCTGCATTACCTTGGTGTCTGCGATGGACCTAGAAGTCTCCAAGGACTGCTTCTTCACGCTCGGGTCAAGTGTGACATTGGCTGCGGTCACCTGAGCACTTCTGAGTTGGGAGGATTGGCATGCGTCCATCGTGATGTCGTAGCTCTCTCATTCACAGGGGTGTGCTCAGTGGATGTCTCCGCCCATGGTGACGATCCCTTGTGGCCCTGGGATCTTGAGCTTGAGGTATTTGTAACTAGGGTTGGCAATAAGCTTGGTGTAGTCGAGCCGCCCCGGTATCGCATGTTACATGCTTGGCAGTCCACCATTTTGAAGGTGAGCATCCCCGTGTTGGAGTTGTCGTGACCACCGACTGTTGTGGGTAAGTCGACCTGCCCAAGGAGTATGGTCCAAACCCCTAGCATGACTCCATGGAATGGGGCACCATTGGCCGTTCTGGGGTATCGGTTATAGAGGGATTCGGGCTAGCAATCAACCATTCCCACAATCTCAAAGGTGGCGGTAGCTAGCAAGGGGCTCATGCATAGTGCCAGCTCCCGCTCAAAGAGCTCCACAACATACCTCAGGCCATGTGGCAATAGGATATTGAGGTCCTAAGGATTTAGTTCCTAGGGGCATGGATTTGCCTCCAAAGGACTGAGGATAGGTGTTGGCGAGCACGTGAAATGCGCACCGACTTCTTTCAGGCTGGATTAGGCCTGAGCAGTGCCCTCATCCAGTGCACCAATGCATCTAGATCAGAGATTGTAATTGCAACATCTTGGGATGGCATCTATGATGGAGGCATGGTACCCTCGCAGAGGCATAGTTGACCTAGGTGGTCAGCTACGAGGTCTAGGTCATTGAGGCAGGGAACCTGGTCGGGATAAAAATCAAAAGCCAACATCGACGTCCGTTGCGGAGGCATGATGCCTATGCTGAGGTATGGTTGACCCAGGTGGTCAACCACAAACTCTAGGCCACCAAGGCGGAGAACCTAGCCAGAATAGAAACTAGAGACGGGCATTGGCCCATTGTTGTTGATGAACTCAAGGCTCCCAAAATGGATGCAGTCGTCGGGGGCCGCACCGAGAGCATGTCTGACATAGGTGAAGGGTGCCATCAACACCCTGATCACAAACATGAGTGCAAGACTTTCCCATACCTGGTACGCCAACTGTCGGTGTTTTGAGAACCGACGAGTAAATTTAGCACCGTGCTGCTCAAGGGAATCGATGGCTAGCACTCGAGACACAAGTAAATTATACTGGTTTGGAACAAAGCCCTATGTCCAGTGCCGAAGACGGTGAGTACATGTTCCTCAAGTTCAAGTGCTGCAAACGGCTTACAATAGGGGGCATGCAAAGCTTGGGTTCTATAGATAGAAAGCTAGAGGCACGGGAAATTGATCCTCTAGGAAGAAAGAAGGCATGGCTCCCCTTATATAGCCACGGGGGCCAAGTTACATGCAGGAGTGTAGGGTTCTCCCGACCTGAGTGGTCAAGAGCCTAGGGAGGAAGACGCTACTTGGTCAGCAATCCTTCTGGTCTTGTTAGCACGTCTAGGCATGGTTGTCGAGGGCGTGCTCCCTACGCCAAGTCATGGACTCATGGCATACGGTGGTAGTATTGTGCCGACCTTGACAGCACTGCGGGAATGGTGGTTGTTCACCAACTCCACCGTATGGCATGGGCTCGTCGTGGCTGTCGTGGCCTTTGTCCTGGCGTCCGTTTCTTTGGTGAGAAATCGTGATGTTAGTGTACGGGGAGAGTACTTGTCCATCGTGGTCTACCTACTCCCTTGGTCTTGGCTCCATCGCCTCAACTTCTTGTGGTCAGGTCGTGGGCGTTGGATTCGTTCAGTTCATGGGGAACCAGCCTCCTAGTCGTGTGCCCCATTCTACAGTGGGTACGATCGTACGCCCATCCATCGGGTTAGACGGGGTTCGGACGGTGCTATGCCACATGCGGTGACGTTGCTATGTCCTAGTGTTGTCATGTCTATCAGCGAGGTGTTGCCCAAGGCATGGCGCCTTGCCCTATGGCCTGCTGATCTGATAGGGTAGTCATCCTCCCCATATCTGGTGGATTGTGTGTGTGAGTCTTGTTCGGGTAGGTGCATTTAATGCGTCCACCCACCTCTCGTCCCTTCCTTAGTGGCTAAGGTCAGAGGTGGTCGAGGGCACGGCGTGGTGCGAGGTTGAGAGGTGGGAGAAGTCATGACGGGCCTCGTATGGCTCATAGGGCAAGGGGTCGAGGCGGGCCGTGGTTGTTGACGGTCGTTAACATCATTCATAAACCATCAATATAACCTGCATATATACTTAATTCCATCACCAAACATAGGTCTAGGGGTTTAAACTAATAAATTCTATAAGTTTTGGTGAATCTGTGTTTTCAGCAGGGTTTATCCAAAAAAACCATCAAGGTGGACCTAAACATCAGAATTAATCGTAATTATCCACGATGAAAACAACTCTAGAAGACTCTAGAAAGCACCAGAAGGCAAACCACCGATGTAGGGCCAGCCCCACCTGTAGGTCGGACAGCCTATGGGCCCACCTGTCATCCTCTATCTCGCTACATCAGTTCTCCACCGCCTTAGGGATTGCATCTATACCATTCTTTTAAGTCGATTTGATCCGAGGGTCCAGAGTTGATGCTACCCCCTATATATAGCAGCCCTTATCCCCTCCCTAGAACCATCTTGGAAACCCTAATTCATATCTCTCATTCAGATCAACACACACTAGGAGGAATAGGTCTAGAACTCTCCAATGTAGTAGATTAGTAGCTCAGGAGTAAGGGTCGAGTTGGGCTCATGCTCAAGTTTCGAATCTAGTCTTGGAGGCTCGGCAAAGCCTTGTATCTTCACTTCTACATCTTGTAAGACTTATTATTAATTCATCATATTCCTATCTACATGGCTATGCTTACTTTTAATATGTATCTTGCTTAGTTGAGGTTATCTTTACTTTTATGTGCGGGTTCATAGAGCGCTTAGCCTGCTAGTTTATCGATTGGGCTAAGTAGCCGAGACTCGTATAAGCATGATGCTTATATGATGCTCTGCCTATGAGTACACTCTGTTCCCAGGCCGTGTGGTAGCAGCAGGAGGTGATAGCCCCATCTATCCTTTGTAGTCCACCCCATGTGAGCAGGTTCTTAAATTGTAGGACCATAGTCGTGTCTGTAGAGTTATCCTTTTGCGGTGCTCTACCGTCTAGCGGCGTCCCAAAGTGCATAAGAGTAGAGTTAGTCATAGCTATAGTCGGGTATATATATACTTTGATCCTGTAAAAAAATATCATAGGAATCTACCTCACCATTTGTTCTCCTGAGTTAACTAATTTACATTATCTTAGTGATATATCCCCAGAGTGTTATTATCTTTAATTCCTATCATTATCTCTACCTCTTGCTCTAGCTATGTGTCACACCCCAAAATTTCTAATTTTGGGTTGCGCATAGAAAACACTAAATAAAGTAAATGATTTCAATGTTGATATAAAATTTCCCAAGATTATTAGTTTAAGTTTATGCAAACTTAGATTAAAAAATGGTATTCCATTTTTTTCTAAATTAATTTAGCGGGCTTCTGCTTGACGCATGACTTTGTGTTGTGGGTGAGTAAAATTTTTAAAAATGCGTTTAGTAAGTCGATCTTCCTTATCTACCATGTCTTAATTTTTTTCTATGATCAAATTCCTTGTTTTCCAACTTAATCTTTTCCTATGGTTTATCCCAAAATCCTTTTCAAGTAATCCAAATCACTCTTCCTAGCTCACAATTCGTCAACCTATATCTACGGACCTCTTGGGAAATTTTCTAGCTTTTTCCGAAACTTGTTCCCACTTTTCTACTAGCATAATATAATTTATAGATGCTACAAAATATCTTTTTATGAGCTCAAAATACTTTATTTGGGTTTCTCATGTTCTGAAATGTCTCTGATAGTTTTCCTTAAATTTTTGGAGCTTTCTGAGTATTTTTCGCGACTTAAATATCAATTCTAGACTTTTCTGGAATTATTTTATTCACGAAATTTATTAATTTCGAAAATAATAAAATACCTCATTTTTCCACCAAAACCCGTGTGCAACAATCCGAATAAATCCTAATGGCCCATATCTTTATTTACTAATAGGCTTTAATATTTCTTTAGGTCAATTAGTGAAGGTGGAAGGTGCAACATTAATTAGTACCATATTGCTAGTTGATGTAGACGTGGGGAGTTCTCCTCTCTCTCTATATATATATATATATATATATATATATATATATATATATATATATATATATATATATATACCAGCCTTTTAGCCAAAGTACACCAAAACTCCCGTAAAGGGAGCCCCTAGTTTGAGAATCGCTAAGATAGTATATTAGATTTTTCCCTCTTTCTCTGCTACATCGTCCCCAACATCTCAAATGTGCCACTGTCATCACGAGGTTTGTTTCATCGTCCTCTATTCTTGTTTTCCGGTGAACTTTGCGGCCACCACCTCCATTGCTGATGAAGCTTCCTCCTTCGAACCATGCGCATGCCCCGCTCCCGCTCTCCAAGGCCCGGTCGCCGTCGCCTGACTGGCCTCATTGACCTCCACGCGTGGCTGTTGCTACTCGTTGACGGGCAATCACCCGGTGGCGCCCCGCCCGTACATGCTGGCACTGGCGACGTCCATCGTCAGAGAGGATTTCAGCCAGGCTACGCGACCTTGCCTTTGTCCTTCGACGTGGGTGAGCGCATCCACAGGAACCCTCTCTATCTTATTCCCTGTCATACATCGCATGAACCCAAATTTTGGCATGAAACTTCTGTTTGTTTCTCTGCAGGCGTATTGCCAGTGGATATCTGTTCTATCCATGGGGCCGGCAACCTTCCTGCTCCACCGCCCTATGAGCCCCAGCAGCATAGCTGCCGTCCAACCCCCTGCTCCAGCAGCAGTGTCGATCGGCCATGAAGTTCAGCCAGCAAAGACTCTGCGTTCTTTTCTTCTTGATGCTTGTAAGATCGATCAAATCCACAGGTGCCACGTCTGATCAGCACAGAACTCCAACCAAAATCACTGATGCATGTGAGTTTCTATCACTTTGCATTTTAGGTCCCTCGTTCTTTGTAATCCATTCATTGTTCTTGGTGTCTTTTGGAGCTTACAATCTGACATGCATATGTTAGCTTTACTTCCTCACGAGCTATCAACTTATGAAGTCACCATATCAGTATAAGTATATATCATATCAAGTCTACGGTTTAAGTAGTTAAATCTTATACCACCGTTTCATAGTGTATTATCCGTTTTAATTCTTTTCTTTTGGGTTAGCTTTGTGCGGACACGACCTACGTGTTAGAATCGACGTTCATCATGTCATGAGTTTATAACTTTTGTAAATAATTTAAATATTGAATTGTTTAATGTTAATGCAAAATAGTTTTTTAATGTAAAAAGAACATAGGACAATATCGATCTTTCATGATTAATTGCTAACAAAAATATGTTTCTAAATTATAAGTTGCTTAGTTCAAACACGTTTCATATGTGATAATATTTATTAGATATAATATGTAAAGTATGATTTGTCTAATCTAAAATAATTACTTTTCTCATGATTTTATTTAACTAAAATAAATCAAGCTTGTACTCTCTTTTCTTTTATAATATAAAACTCCTAGTAGTCATATTTTTTTAACGATAGTTTCGTTATTGGTGTTTCTTGTAATCTCGCGACCATAGCAACTAGCATTCTTTTAGTACGTTGTTTTGTCTTGTGTAGTGTATTGCTCTTAGTTGTCTCTATTTGTTTGCTTGTATGTTTGTTGGTGTGCTATGATCTGCAAGTAGAAGAGTTGTCCGTAAGCGCCAGAGACCGAAAGGACAGAAGATTGAAGGTTCTATGAGTTGACCATTAGTTGTAAAGAAATTAAAAGACAAGTATAGCATGGGATCATCCTTGTTACCCATTCACCTTAATATCATTTAATTCATATGCATGTGTCTACCTTGTTACCATTAAGGATATCCTAGTCTTTTGTACTTGTACCTTGTCACCTATGGGATTATGCATTGGATAGTATGATGCTAATGCTCAATTAAAGATCATGATCTTGTAACTTGACTAATGGAATTTGCAATAAACACTAAAAGGTGCTTTTTACCAACAAGGAATAAGGGGGCTAGAGCATGGTTTTTGTGATGCTCTAGATTCCTCTTCCTAAGGACTTATCTGTAAGTGGTCATCGGGACTTACAGTACAACCATGAGTGCTATATGGCTCTGGCTTTAGTCAAGTATGAGGACTTTTTCTAGCTTGTTAGTGGTTACCTTTATGGTGCAAGAGGGGTGTGGTCCGGGTTGGGTGTAGTGCGGCCTCTGTTCCTAAGAGTACTTCTGCGTGAGTGTGCCTTTCGAAAGGGGGGCTCTACATTCGTAATGGGGGCTCTACATTCGTAGGGCACAGAAACCTAGCGGCCCTAACTTGTTAGACGAACCTTTGAAAGACTTTATAGTGAACTCTGCCGACCTTTCTTGGTAGTGGATCAAGAGGTTGGCCGCCTCGGGCGAAAGGGTAAATCATGGCTCATGGTGAAAGTGTACAACATTTTGCAGAGTGTAAAACTGTTATAATAGTCATGCTCACGGTCACGAGCGGCCTTGGAACTCTTATGGAACAGATGATCATTAATGGTTAGTTGTTTATGATGTTCATTATTGATGTTTACCTGATCATGTGTTTATGTGGGCTTATGATAAATTTGATGCTACTTAATTGCTTAAAATTATGACTCACTAAAAGCTTATTGCAGTAAATCAATGTCAACCTTTTCAGCCTGATGAACCCCATGTTATATTTTCTGAGTACGACATGTGCTCACCCTTGCTATTTTCTCCACACACACCCAGACTTTAGAAAAGTTGCTCCAAAGATTGATGGAGTTATGGACAAGTTTCCAGAAGACTGATAGAAGTGCTAGGCATATGATACCCCCAGTCAGTCATCCCTGTGAAGGATGGAGCCTAAAGATTAGTTACCATTCTGTGATACTCTAATGTAAGTATTAAATATAAGTATATTTCGTTATATAATAAAGCATTGTCTCTTGATACTTGTCAGTGTTTTTGGACCACCGATGAGTAAATTTGTATTTGTGCATCTAACTCGGACGGTGTGCTCAGAGGACACAAGGGTTTAACTAGTTCGAGCGGAATGTCCCTACGTCTCGTTTGCTGCTGCTCGTGTTACCGGCACTTGGTTTGCAGTAGGGGTTACAAACAGGCGAGAGAGTGAGAGAATCCCAAGTCTCTAGTGGAAGGAGTGAACGGGTGCTGAGAGCTCACTTGCCGCTTAGCTGTGTGTTCGTGTCGTGCTCTTGTGTTCTAGATCCCCTGTCCAACTCCCCTCCATGGGGCGCCCTGCTTCCCCTTTTATAGGCAAAGGGAAAGCGTGGGTTACAAAGGAGGAAAAGGAGAAGAACAAGAGAGAGAAAAAGGCTTCCAGGGTAGCTGGGTCCTTCTTCTCCTTCATGCGGGTCCTACAGATCCTATAGATGTTAATAGGGATAGCTCCATGTCATGGCCCTGTTTGTCACTGGCACCATGCGCAGGCATCATCCACCGGTCATGGTGTTCCACTCCGTCTCGATGGACGTCGTGGTGAACTGACGCGCCTGTTAATGTCCGTACGAGGATTAGGCAAAACAGCACCAGCACGCCCGACACTATTCTTGATGTGAATCCCCAGGTATGGCCTGTCATAGCCATGGGGTACATCGAGGTGTGCCAGCATCTTCCCTGGCATCAGAGTTTTGACCCAAGCCCATATGCTTGGACTTGGAGTGGTTGGCGGTGGTATGGGTCCTCGTCGGATGAGACAGAACCCGTATCCTCAAGGTCATGCGAGACGGAGACCATGACCTTGGGTGAGATGGAAACCACGTCCTTGAGGTCGAGTGAGATGGAGCCCACACCCAAAGGGTTAGGCAAGATAGAGCCCATGGCCTCGAGGTCAGGCAAGACGGAGCACGTGGCCTCGAGGTCGGGCGAGACAGAGCCCGTGGCCTTGGGCAAGATAGAAACCATGTCCTTAGGGTCTAGCAAGATGGAGCCCACACCCAAGGGGTTAGGTGAGACAGAGCCCATGGCCTTGAGGTTGGGCAAGATGGATCCTGTGACCTCGAGGTCAGGAGAGATGGAGCTTGTGGCCTTGGGCAAGATGGAATGCGCGTCCTTGGGGTCGGGTGAGACAAAGCCCGCACCTAAGGGGTTGTGCGAGATGGATCCCACAACCTTGAGATTAGGCGAGAAAGAGCCCGCTGCCATGGGCGAGACAGAACCCACATCCTTATGGTTGGGCGAGACGGAGCCCGCACCCAAGGGGTCGGGCGAGACGGAGCCCATGGCCTCGAGGTCGGGCGAGACAAAGCCTACGACCTTGGGGTTAGGTGAGACCTTTTAATACATCTTGAGCCATCTAGGGAGGTTAGCGTGGGTGCTAACTTCCTCACTTTGGGTATCCCTCATATCAATACCCAGCAGTAGCCCCCGAGCCTGTGGAGGAGTAGAATACTCCTTTGGAGGCTTTTTTGGATGGGAGGACTCTGATGGCCTTCCCCTTCTTTTTGTAGCCCATGGTGAGTCCTGGTAGGACGATGATTCCCTTTCATCATGACTGGTCTTCTTGGGGGCATGTAACCATAGGATTCGAGAGGTCGGAAAGATTTTTCTTGGTTCCGGTCCCCTAAGATCCGATCGGTCCACCGTCGTACTGCGACCACACGTTTGGTCTCCTTGCAAGTCCAACTTCCCTTGAGGCCCCACGCATAGCAGGGGTCTAGTGGAGGGTCGGCTTGTCTTTGTGATCATCATCCCTCAAGCATTGTTTTTGATAGAACGGAGGGGCTGAGCCATGCCATGTTTTCCTCGATGGACGAAACATGGTGCTCGGTGAGTTGTTAATGGGCTAGTCCGAATGGGGCCTTGGCTTCCTGTTTGTGGGGGTCCAGCATGGGTTAGCTGGTGATCGACTCTAGACTCTTGGTGGCCAATCCATATAGTTTTTTGGTCCGTTCGGCTGGTCCCAAGGGCTCGTTGTCTTTCCTTGAGGATAAACCATGGCCTGGGAACCGACTAAGACTCAAACATGGGACAGGATGCCTACGGCACTCGTGCGCTCTATTACTGGCCGCTAATGGACCCATCCCTTTCCACCCCTTGCTCTAGGGTGCCCTGGACCAACTATGAACCTGTCGGCGGGCTAGTCTTCGAACTCCTGGTCCTGAATGGGCCATAGGAGTGTTTTTAGCTCTATATCCCTCCTTACCTGCGACGGTTCTTAGCCCATCGACTAAGCGTACCATCATTCGGCGTGTCCTTCGAGGGCACGACCAGAGATAGCGTGCGCATGATCTTCAGAGGGAGGTGACATAACACGGCACATCGGGTGCTTGAACCTAGGCGGATGGTTAGCCTTCTCGCCCTGCTCCATCCTATAAATAGCGGCCTCCTCCTCCATGTTTCTTCACACCAAAACCACAGCCTTACCTTCTCCATTTCTCCACCACCGCCATTCGAATCTGCCATGCTTGCTAATTCGCCACTAGAGCCCTAGATCTATAGCTTCCACTTCTCTGCACCACCTTTGCTTCTCCGCAGCCACCTCCATCCTCCATGGATTCGTGGTACCACTCCAATGTTACCCATGCACACATGGAGGGCCTCATTGAAAGCTCTAGTTTGGTTTTGGTGAATTGATGAAACCCTAAGTGCTAACCTAGTTTATCAAGTGATCATAAGATAGGTAGCACACTTCAAGTAGAGAAGCTTATGAAGATCATAGCATGACAATGGTGATGGCATGGCGATGATCAAGGGCTTAAACTTGAAAAGAAGAAAGAGAAAAACAAAAAGCTCAAGGCAAAGGTATAAACTAAAGGAGCTATTTTGTTTTTGTGATCAAGATACTTAGAGAGTGTGATCACATTTAGGTTTGATAGCCGTACTATTAAGAGGGGTGAAACTCGTATCGGAATATGGTTGTCAAAGTACCACTAGATGCTCTAACTCATTGCATGTGCATTTAGGATCTAGTGGAATGCTAACACCCTTGATAATATTTATGAAAATATGCTAACACATATGCACAAGGTGATACACTTGGTGGTTGGCACATTGGAGCAAGGGTGAAGAAGTTAGAAGTGAAAACAGAGGAGATGCCAGCGTCGGTCAAGTGACCGGACGCTGAATCCAAAAGCACCGGACGCTGACTGCCTGTGTCCGATTGCATTGACTGGTAGTACAGAGGCTAGGGTTTACCATCAAACACTGGGCTATGTCCGATCGAGGTGGACTGGATGCGTCCGATCGAGGAAAACTAGTTTTTGACTCTTACTGTACTCGACCGGACGCTGAGGCTCCAGCGTCCGGTCAGTTTTACCAGTGTGTCCGATCAACTTCATAGCCGTTGGAATCTGATGAACAACATTTGAAGCTGATGATGTGTGGCATTCATCTGTGGACCGGACGCTGAGTCTAGGGTCCGGTCAGTAAGACTAGAGCATCCGGTCAGAGCGCAGTATGCCTAGTGAAGGGGTACAACGGCTCTATTTTGTGGGGGCTTCTATTTAAGCCCCATGGCCAGCTGTGGCTCATATCTTTGGCCATTTTCATTGACATAGCAACCTTGTGAGCCTAGCCAAAGTCCTCCCACTCATCTCCATCATTGATTCATCATCATAGTGAGATTGGGAGTGATCCAAGTGCATTGCTTGAGTATTTGCATCTAGAGGCACTTGGTGTTCGTGTTTTGCTACGGATTTCGCTTGTTACTCTTGGTGGTTGCCGCCACCTAGACGGCTTGGAGCAGTGAGGATCGTTGAGCAGAGGGTGGTGATTGTCTCTGGCTCCGATCATGGTGATTGTGAGGGGTTCTTGACCTTTCCCCGGTGGAGCACCAAAAGGTACTCTAGTGAATTGCTCATGGCTTGTGTGATCCTCATCTTGTGTTGGTTGTGCGGCACCCTATTGAGGGTTTGGCGTGTGAAGCCAATTAGCATGTGAACCTCCAAGTGAGTGAATCGCCACAACAAGGAGTAGCTTGCGGGCAAGCAAGTGAACCTCGGTAAAAATCATTGTGTTCATCCTTTGATTCCGTGATTGGTCTTCATTATTATTCATCCTTGTGATTGATTGGTTCACTCCTCTACACGGTGGTATAACTATCTTGATCACTCTCTTTACATTATCGCAAACTAGTTGACAAGCTCTTTAGTGTAACTAATTGCGAGAGCTTGCTTGCTTGGTTGGTGTGGCTCTTTAATTAGTCTTTGAGAGCACACTAACATAGGGTAGTGCCATACCTCTTGTGTGAATTGACACTATCTAAACTAGAATTGTGGTAGGTGGCTTGCATTTTGAGTAGGCTAGCGCAACACTTGCTTCGCCTCATAATTGTCTAACTATTTTGTTAAGTATTGTTGTAGAAATTTTTATTAGGCTATTCACCCCCCCTCTAGCCATTAGGACCTTTCAAGTGGTATCAGAGCCGAGGTCACCATTATTTGAGGCTTAACAACCTTCAGTGTTAAAATGGCTTAAATCAACAACACCAAGAAGCCACCCCAATTTGATGGCACAAATTATCTTTATTGGAAGTCAAAGATGACCACACATATCAAGTCAATCAATAGAAAGGTGTGGAAGGTGGTAGAAACCAAAATTGAGATTGGTGATCCGGAGAATCCCACCGTGGCCGAAGAAGTACTTCTCCAAAACAATGACATTGCTCTAAGCGCTATTCATGATGCAATTGATGAGAGAACATTTGAGCAAATCAAGAATATTGAGATGGCTCATGAGGCTTGAAAGAAGTTGGAAGAATCATTTGAGGGCACTCAAGCCGTGCAGAGTGCAAAGGCATACATTCTCAAAGAGAAGTTTGCAAGCTTCAAGATGAAGGAGGATGAAAGTGTGCTGGAGATGTTTCATAGGCTTCAAGTGCTTATCAATGATCTCAAAGCACTTGGAGAAGAGGTGAAGGACAAGGACTTCTCCCACAAGTTCTTGAGATGCTTGCCTTCAAGATTTGGTACATTGGTCACCATTCTAGTGAGAAGCGGTTTGGACACCATGACACCAAACCAAGTATTGGGAGACATCATGACCGATGATACATATAGAGATGAAGATGAGAAGGAAGAAAAGAAGGAGAAGAAAGATGAGAAGAAGGATGAGAAGAAGAAGAGCGTGGCATTCAAAGCCACATCATCCAAGGGCAAAGCAAAGCAAGATACATCAAGTGAAGAAGATGAATCATGAGATGATGATGATGATGAGAAGATGGCTCTATTTGTCAAGAGATTTGGCAAGTTCATGGTGAAGAAGGGCTATCGTGCTAGAAGAAAGAAGTCTTCATCCAAGAACAAAGAAGAGTCAAGAAGGTGCTTCAAGTGTGGAAGCAAAGATCATCTTGTTGCTCAATGCCCATACAATAGTGACAATGATGATGACAACAAGAAGAATAAGAAGAAGGACAAGAAGGAAAAGAAAGAGAAGAAGGACAAGATGGCCTTCAAGAAGAAGAAGGGTGGTTCATATGTAGTCACTTGGGATAGTGATGCTTCCTCAAGTGGATGATGATGATGATGATAGTGATGATCACAAGACCACCAAGAAGAAGGTTCTTGCAAGCATTGCCATCAATGAGAAGCCTTCTCTCTTCGAATCTTCATCATGCTTCATGGCTAAGGCCACTAAGGTACAATGTTGTGATGATGAAAGTGATGAAGAACATATTAATGATAATGAACATGAAAAGGAAAATGATAGTGATAGTGATGATGATGAACCTACTAAGGATGAATTATTTGACATGCTAGAAGATGCTAGAGAACACTTTGATATCAAGAGAAGGGAATGCAAAAGCTTGCGTAAGGAACTAAAAGCCCTTAAGCAAGCCTTTGATGAGCTCAATGCATCTCATTAGAGGCTAGAGGAAGCCAATGAGAAGCTTGGCAAAGCTCACAAAAAGCTTGAAAAGGCTCATTCCTCTTTGCTTGATGAGCAAAATAAAAAGAAGCATGTTGAAACTTGCAATGTAGGTTTAACTTGTGATATAATTGATACATCACTATCTATGCCTATCATTGTTGCTACTACTAACCCTTCTTGTAGCACTTCCACTTCTACCTCATCTAGTAGTGATGGTCTCACTTGTGACACCTCACTAGCGGTTGAGAATGAGAACCTCAAGAAGGAGGTCACTAAGCTCACTCACACCTTAGCTAAGGCTTATGGTGGTGAGGACCGCTTGCTTATGTGCTTGGGTAGCCAAAGAGCTTCTCTCTACAAAGAAGGATTGGGCTATACCCCCAAGAAAGGCAAAGCGGCCTTTGCTCCTCACAAGACTAGTTTTGTAAAGAACAATGGTCGGTTTTGCACTAGTTGCAAGCAAGTGGGTCACAAAGAGCAAGAATGCAAAAACAAGAGCAAAAATGCTAATGTATCCTCCATTAAGCTTGATTCATGTTATATGCTTACTAAGGGTACAAATGGTGTAAAGGCTAAGTTCATTGGCAAACCATGGATGGGCTCAAAGAAGAAAGCCATTTGGTTACCAAAGAGCTTAGTAACTAACCTTCAAGGACCCAAGCAAGTTTGGGTACCTAAAAATAATTGATCTTCTTTTGTAGGTCAATTACAAAGCCAGAGGAAAGCATTGAGTTCTTGATAGTGGGTGCACTCAACACATGACCGGTGATGCAAGAATGTTCAACTCAATCAACACCAATGGCAATGATGGATATGATAGTATCACATTTGGTGACAATGGCAAAGGCAAAGTCAAAGGGCTTGGTAAGATTGCAATATCCAATGACTTGAGCATTTCCAATGTGTTTCTAGTAGAGAGCTTGAACTTCAATTTGCTATCCGTGGCTCAATTGTGTGATCTTGGATTCAAATGCATATTTAGAGTGGATAATGTAGAGATCATAAGTGTAGATGGCTCTAACTTGATCTTCAAAGACTTTAGATATGAAAATCTATACTTGGTTGATTTCAATGCTAGTGAAGCTAGATTATCTATATGCTTGTTCACTAAGTCTAGCATGGGTTGGTTATGGCATAGAAGGCTTGGTCATGTTGGAATAAAACAATTGAATAGATTGATTAAGCATGACTTAGTTAAAGGCTTGAAAGATGTTGTGTTTGAAAAGGATAAGCTTTGTATCTCTTTTCAAGCCGGCAAACAAGTTGGAAACACCCATCCTAAGAAAAGCATGATGAGCACTAGTAAAGCATTTGAGTTATTGCACATGGATTTGTTTGGGCCAACACAATACACTAGTATCGGTGGTAACAAATATGGATTTGTAATAGTGGATGACTACACTAGATACACATGGGTATTCTTTCTAGTGGACAAAAGTGATGTGTTTGCAACATTCAAGTCATTTGTTAAGGGCATTCACAATGAGTTTGAAACAACCATCAAGAGAGTTAGAAGTGACAATGGTAGTGAATTCAAGAATACTAGAATTGATGAGTTATGTGATGAATTTGGAATTAGACATCAATTCTCGACCAAATACACTCCTCAATCAAATGGCCTTGTTGAGAGGAAGAATAGAACACTCATTGATATGGCAAGGTCTATGCTTAGTGAGTACAATGTGAGTCAATCCTTTTGGGCTGAAGCTATCAACATGGCTTGCTATTGTAGCAACCGCCTCTATTGTCACCGATTAAAAGAGAAGACACCTTATGAACTCTTGAATGGTAGAAAGCCCAACATTGCATATTTTTGGGTCTTTGGTTGCAAATGCTATATCTTGAAGAAAGGCACAAGATTGGGCAAGTTTGACAAGAAATGTGATGAAGGATTCCTACTTGGTTATTCCACTACAAGCAAAGCATATAGAGTTTGGAATTTGGATAGTGGTACTCTTGAGGAAGTTCATGATGTTGAATTTGATGAAACCAAGGGTTCACAAGAAGAAAATGAGAACTTGGAAGATGTTAGAGGCATTCAACTTTCAAATGCCATGAGGAACATGGATATTGGTGAATTGAGGCCTAGGCAAGTGATTGATGATGAAGATGATCAAGTGCAAGTGCTCTCTAACTCAAATGTGCAAGATGATATAAATCAAGCTAGTGCAAGTGACTCTCATGATATTGATCAAGATCAAGTGGCTAGTACATCATCTCAACCCAATGATCTAGCAAGTGCAAGCAATCAAGTTCCATTGCTCCAACCAACAAGTATTGTAAGAGATCATCCTTTGGATACAATCATTGGAGATATTTCAAGAGGTGTGCAAACGAGATCAAGATTGGCATCATTTTGTGAACACTTCTCATTTGTGTCATCCATTGAACCAAAGAAGATAGATGAAGCTTTGAAGGATGTTGATTGGGTCAATGCTATGCATGAAGAGCTAAACAACTTCACAAGAAATCAAGTATGGGAAATGATAGAAAGACCAAAGGGACACAATGTGATTGGAACCAAATGGGTCTTTAGAAACAAGCAAGATCAAGATGGGATAGTAGTAAGGAACAAAGCAAGATTGGTAGCACAAGGCTATACTCAAGTTGAAGGTCTTGACTTTGGTGAAACATATGCCCCGGTTGCTAGATTGGAAGCAATTAGAACCTTGCTAGCCTATGCTTATGCCCACAACATCAAGCTCTATCAAATGGATGTTAAGAGTGCATTTCTCAATGGTTATATCAATGAAGAAGTATATGTTGAGCAACCTCCCGGTTTTGAAGATGACAAGAAGCCCAACCATATGTACAAGTTGAAGAAGGCATTGTATGGCTTGAAGCAAGCACCTAGAGCATGGTATGAGAGATTGAGGGACTTCCTCCTCTCTAAAGGGTTCACTATGGGCAAGGTTGACACCACTCTATTCATCAAGAAGATTGGAAAAGATCTATTTGTTTTACAAATCTATGTAGATGACATCATATTTGGATCAACCAATCAAGATTTTTATGATGAGTTTGGAAAGATGATGGCTAATGAGTTTGAGATGTCCATGATTGGAGAATTGAGTTACTTTCTTGGTCTTCAAATCAAGCAATTGAAACATGGTACATTTGTAAGTCAAGGCAAGTATATCAAGGACATGATCAAGATGTTTGGCATGATTGATAGCAAAGTCATTAGCACACCAATGGGAACCAATGGCAACTTGGATAGTGATGCAAGTGGAAACATGGTGGATCAAAAGTTGTATCGGTCCATGATTGGAAGCCTACTCTATGTGACCGCATCAAGGCTGGATGTCATGTTTAGTGTATGCATGTGTGCAAGATTTCAAGCCTCACCAAGAGAAAGTCATTTGAAGGCTACAAAGAGAATTTTGAGGTACTTGAAGCATACACCAAATGTTGGTTTGTGGTATCCCAAAGGAGCAAAGTTTGAGCTAGTTGGTTACTCTGACTCGGATTATGCGGGATGCAAGGTAGAAAGGAAGAGCACCTCGGGCACATGTCAATTGTTGGGAAGATCACTTGTTTCATGGTCATCAAAGAAGCAAAATAGTGTTGCATTATCAACCGCCGAAGCCAAATACATATCCGCCGGTAGTTGTTGTGCACAAGTACTTTGGATGAAGGCCACTTTGAGTGACTTTGAAATCAAGTTCAAGAAAGTACCATTGCTATGTGACAATGAGAGTGCAATCAAGTTGACAAACAATCCGGTTCAACATGCAAGAACAAAGCACATTGATGTCCGCCACCATTTCATAAGAGATCACCAACAAAAAGGGGACATTTGCATTGAGAGTGTAGGCACCAAAGATCAACTTACCGATATATTCACTAAGCCATTGGATGAGAAAAGGTTTGCAAGCTAAGGAATGAGTTGAACATATTGGATTTCTCAAATATGTGTTGATGCACCCCCACCAATATGACATGCCTCTCCTTCGAGCATCCTAAGGTAAAAGTTGATTGGCATGACATACATCCTTGCTAAGGACATGTTTAGTGTATCTAGTCATATTTTCAATCCTATTAGGAACTTTCAAATGGTTCTATTTTAGGCTCATTCATGAAAATCAAATGATTTTGATGTCTATATGGTATCACTATTGCTTCTATGTTTGACTTGATCTAGTGATGGCATATAACATGTTTATGGGCGTGTAAACCTAATGTTTAATCTAGAATATGAGCTCTAAGTGTTTAACTCAACATGGTACAAGATAACCCTTATTTGGAGGTGTGAAGAAGCTTGTCCTTGGATCAAACCGAGTTAAATATCTTTGGTAAATGATCTAGATTGGACCCAATTCAGGAAAATGATCCTCACCCCATTGATTGACGTTGACAATCTATCTACATTTAGAACCTTTGTGGTCATTGATGACAAAGGGGGAGAGAAACAAAGAATAAGGGGGAAAGAGAAACAAGGGAGAGAGAAACAAAGATAAGGGAGAGAGATATGAAAAAGGAAAGGGATCAACTAAAATTTTGAGCACACAAGTAGAGGGAGAAAGCTCATGAACTTGTATAGTGCATTTCATATGTTTGCTTGCATGGCACAAGTATTAAACTTACACATCCATGCTTGTGTGTTGAATGTTAGTTGTAAGATTGAATGATGAAATGAAATCACTAGATAACTTTTATTTCTAAGAAAGTCTTTACAAGTGGTATCTTTCAAAAATATGTTTCCAAGTGATATTGAACTATCCATGGTGCTAACGATGGTATATTAGTGCACTTCGATTGGTATCACGCTTCAAAGGTCCATCTTTTATACCTTAGCATCATATGGTAGACATTGACTCCTACATTTCCTATCTAAGCATATGTGCAAGCTATAATCCAAACTCTTGGCACATATGTAGGGGGAGCATGTAACACCCTAGGTGTTTAGCTTCCACATTTGCACTTGCATTTCATGGATATGAGCATCATTCATTCATTCACAAGCTTATATCACATGAAACATGTCTTTGAAACATTGCAATGTATCATTATGTTTCATGTGTGTTGTTTCCTTTATGAAATGAAAAGTGTGCAACACTTAAGTGTACCATGTGCCACTCACTTTAGTGAAACAAAGTTAGTTAATACTATGCAACAAGATCATGAAACATGTGAAACATGACTATGAAATATTTGTAACATTTCATGTGTTTTCATTGTTTTAGTACATACCATGCTTGATTCTTGTGTGACCAATGTATGGTGTGGCTAAAAATTCTTTTAAGTAACTTAGTTACACCTAGCATGTCATTTGGGACATTGTCATGTTGATCATTTTGACTAATTAGGTTCCCAAGTCATGGTTTGACCAATTTTGACCACTAAATCCTTTTGTTTGACTATTTAAAAAGTATAGCTTAGGATGTTTGCATGTCTGAGTAACCTAAAACAAAGTTGTAGCAAATTTTATAAGGAACAAACTTTGTTTAGAAGCCAAGTCATGAAAATGTGCACAACATGTTCAAAAAGGGCCCACAAGTCAGAATTGAAAGCTGATTCAACACTTGAAAATTTTTCTAAGTCCTAAGTGCATTTCCAGTTTGATTGAGCCAACTTTGGCTTGATGTAACTCCTGATTCGTGGGGAATTAGACTATGATCCTTGAATAGAAGTGGAAGATGGAAGGTAGGGCTACAACTTTTATGAACATTTCTTCCACTAACTCGTCTTGGTTTAGGAGTAAATCACCGTCAAACATCGCCTGTCAGTCGGTGCCGTTGAAATCTGAAACGCGAGCTTCAGACCGGTCATGGCCGACCGAGGTCAGATGATGGCTGCCGCATGGCCGCCATGCGCCCAGCTCGTCCTGACCATGCCACGCGCTGGCCGTCTTGAAGTGGAGAATGCCCGGCTGCCCTCCGCACGCGCTCTGCCTCTTTATGCGTTCCTCCGCTCACCATAGTAGCGTAGCCAGCAAGCAGCCGCTCCGCCATTGCTGCCGCGGAGCTTCGCCGTCACCGAGCTCATGCACCGCTGCAAAAACGCGCACTACACCTTCACCGTAGCTCCACTGTGTTCGCCTCTATGTCCTCCACCACTTAGCTGAGCCATTCAAGCTTAGGTAAGGTCGCTTTGACCATTCCAGCCACCGTCGCCATGGCTGAGCTTCGCCGGAGTTGGCGCTCACCGTGGCCAGCGCACCACCGCACCGTTCCTCCATCCCTAGCCCTTGTCTCGTCTTCCTCATCTCATGTAGTTGCTCCTGTGAAGACGTTACCGACCAAGCCGGTCCAGTCATGCCGGAATGTGGTCGTGCACCGCCGTGCGCCATGGCCGGCGTGCTTAGGGTCCGCTAGGGTCTAGGCTTAGGGGGTCAATCGACGCGGGGGACCTTGGGGAGCACGCCGGTGCCGTCAGTTTTGCTGGAGAAGTCGCCGTCGATGAGTTCCACTGCCACCGCGCCATCGCGTGCGCCTCCCCTGTTTCACTGTCGCTGACCGGTGGGGTCGGCTGACACCCGGGTCCCACACGTCAGTGACTATTTGAGTCATAAGCTAGTTTAAATTCCAGTTTTGAATGCTGTTTTGTGTATTTTATAACTCCATTTGTGTAGATCCAAATACTGTGATTCAAATTTTATTAGACTCACAGTGAGGTCTAGTATTTAAGAAAAATATATCTTGAGCACATTATGTAGAAATTTTGGATGAATTAAATAGGAACTTGAAAAGTGTTTTTGAATGCATCCAAACTTGTTTAAATCATATCTTGAGTTTCTATGATCCAAAAATTGTGAAATTTTGTGGGTAAGCTAGTATTGCTTAGTAGAAGCTCTGGTTAAAATTTGAGAGTCCTTGCATGTGTAGTTTTTGAGTTATAGATTTTCCTTTTATCATTGGTGGATACTTGTGTGAATTTTTGTAAATTATCTAGGAATCCTATGGCCATGAAACTTGGTAGGTAGTATCTTAGTACCTTAAGGATGCTTGGAAAAATATGAAATCTGTTGCTTGACACTTTTCACTAAGGTTTCCTAATTATGCCATTTTAAGCCATTCTGCCTTACCAATTTTGTGTAGGCTGTTATACTTACTCAAATGGTGTGAAATTTTTATGGTAGTCTACTTAGGGCATGTAGTGTCTACTGTAATTTTTGTAGATTTAATGGTGTAGTTTTCATATATGTTTACTATTTCCTCTAATTAATTAAATAAATTAAGAAAGGTATTAGAGGAAAAGTTTTGGTGATGAACACCCTACTTTCTGGTGTTCTTGTGACATCTGTGACCTGTGAGTAGAGTTAGTTTTGTCCAATTGTGTGTTTACATCATAAGTTGTTAATTATTCGTTTGCATTATGTCCCTCTGGACAGATCTGGGGACTTTAGAAAGTTCCCCATGATATTTTGATTTTCTGTGGATGTGGTGAATACAAGAGTTGTAGATAATTTAGGTATCTAGCTCCTGTCAAAATTTGAGGGCATTTGGACCAGTAGTTTAGAAACTACAGCTGTTTAAAGTTAGGTTCCAGTTTTTGCTTACTCTCTGCCTTGTGAGGACAGAGTTCTGTTGATTTATGAATTCGACCTGGTAAAGGTTTGAATCATGCTTTGAGGTCTGAAAATGAATTGTAGAAAATTTCATAAGCTTTCCATATTGGCTTGTTGTGTGTCAATTTGATTTATAAATCTCCAGTTATGGCTAGTTTACTGTACCGCTACATAGTCTTCATTTTGCTGAAATACAAATGCTTGAGTGTATGCTTGATGCAATGTTTCTGTTGATTGTTAGGGGTTAGCCTAACTTGAGAATATGCTTAGGTGCAGGTGCTAGGTCATTAACTGAAGATGAGCAATTATACATTAGGTTGTATAAACTTGGTAAGTAAAGTGATTTGAATAGGGCTTAAGTTGGAATATGAAAACTATAGCGAATGTGCGCATTCCCCGAGCATCCCTGACATTTGTTCATGTGCATCCATGATATTTATCTTGCGCATTCATGCAATAGGTGTGCCGGAGGGAGTGACATTGCTGGAGTTCGAGGGAGCCAACTAGGAGGAGGAACCCGAAGTGCAGGAAGCCGACGAAGCAGTCGCCGTGGAGGAATTGCCCGAGTGCCCTGACCACCAGCCTTCCTTGTTCCTGAAAGGCAAGCCCCGGAGCATACTAAGCCTCCCATGTTTTCACAAATACATTGAGTATCTTTTATTCGTTGATGATGCATTAAGTATAGGAATTGGTTGGAACCAATTGCTGCATTATATATCCTTCCTTGTCCAGATATCGCACTAGAATCCTATTTAAGTCGAGGACGGGTTAAATGCTTAGCCATGCTTAGTGTGGTAGAAGTCAGGTGATTTCCTGTCACCTGCGAGCTTTAGGATGAGGTGGATCATGGTTGGCTATAATTGCTATCGTGGGAAAGAACCATGTGAATAATAAATTAAGACCGGGCGGGGTCTTGTGTAGGTTTGAACATAGTGACTCCGTCTAAGTCGTTTAAGGACCAATACGCTGTACGTCCTCATGTCATGTTGAACACAGCCTAACACTTAGCTGGCTGGATAAGTCGTTCCGACCGCGAAGCCTAGTAGCTCGACTCAGGCCAGGGCTATGAGCAGTGGCATGCATTCTGGAGGTAGTAAGGATGTGCGGAGAGCCATTGGCATAAGTCCAAGGCGGGTTAGAGTCCTGAACAACCTTGGCAGAGCGGTTCTCTGAGAATGCTGATTTGTTCGGACTCACGACTCCTGAATCGTACCAAAGGTGACTTGTTTGCGACCCTGACGGGGGAAGTAGGGTTTGTGTTTAGGAATACCCCTCCAGCTGGATAGGAATTGATTCGAATCGCCGTCTCTCCCGGATAGTGAGAACTTGACTGAGCAGCGGCAACGTAGATTCACTTAATTTAACGATATGGTTAAATAGATGATGATGTTAAGGTTGCCACAATGAATACCTGATATGGTTATTAATGTTTGCACCCTAATAAAATGATTGCTTAGTACAGGTGCTAATATAGTTGACAGGTTAATGGCTAAAAGTCACTGCTAGTTCAGGTTAAGAGTTGATTATTATTACTTATGCTTTTCTGCAAAAAGAAAGTGTCAGCCAGATCCACTACATTAAGCTATGCATAATCCTTGGTGTCATTTGTTTGGTTTTCGACGGGTAAGTCTAGCTGAGTACATTCCCATACTCAGGGTTTATTTCTCTCTTGTTGTAGATAACCTCTTATATCAGGGATTCTGTAAGTATTGTCTCCACACGGTGGGTGATGAAGACTAGATCATGGGCATGATCTCTGTTCTCTTATCTGAATGCTTTTGCAGGCTATGATCAATGAACCAGTATGTGTATTTGAACTCGGGTGTGTGAGTTAAACTATCAGGGAAATGTTGTAACGTATGATATGTTATGTTGAATTACTATGATCTTGGTTGTATGCAAGTTGGTTTGAAATCCTTCGAGATTTCAGTTGACTACCGGGTTTATATGGGCTCAAGTTCGAGAATTTGATCGTTTTGGTGATTGTTTTTGTACTTGTGCTCTTATAAATTGGTCGGTTCTGTGACAGCTGGTATCAGAGCTAGATTCAATATTAAACATGTCTTATGGCTATTTAAAACAAAAGCTTTTGTTGTAAAAACGGTTTTTCCAACTTATAGTTATATATAAGTGTTCAAAAATCAAAATTTTTAAGGTATACTAGTGATCACATCCCTTATAGCCCACTTAAGGACTTCTAGGTGGCTAATATATAATGACTAACTTGGGGGGAATTGATTGTTTCTATTTCATCGTCCATGCGGCATTATATTGCATAGGTGTCATTCGTTTGAATGGTAATGTATGGATCAACTGCCGCTACGCTAAGGTAAGTGTGAGTTGCGAGAGCATGGCCGTCCAACCGTCGGTCTAGGGGAGAGCTAGTTGTGGCTACTGGAGTATTTACATGTTGCATACATGTATATATGAAGGTACTTAATTGTGGGTACATTTGTCGGGTAGTTTGGATACCGAAGTATATATATTGGGGGATGTATATATGGAGAGTATCTTAGTTACTACTTGTGTAATTAGCATTATATCTTGTTGGGTTGGGCTGTAATGAAGTTTTTCTGCAGGTACGCTGACAACGCACCATGTAGATCAACTAGTTACCGCTAATTGAGAGAATGTATGTATGCCACCGTATATCCTGCTAAAGTTTAAATTTTCTTAGGTTTGTGAGGACGTACAGAACGAGCATGCATCATATTCACTCATGTTATTCATATTGCATTACTCCCTCCCTTATAATTGCTTATCCCAAGTATAAAGTGCTATCTCTCAGCAAAGTAATCCTCTCACGTGAATTGCATCCCTTTTTGATACAGATGGCCGCGCTCGTGTTTCCTACTAGTAGCAGCACCTTTTTGGACCAGTTCGGTACTCCCACCTTGCTCTTGAGGGTGCTCAGTTCAGTTGGGTACCCAGAGGCACCCAGCTACACATGGAGGCAAGCAGTACCATTGGGAGATGTACCATGGTACGTCGTGACCTTTGTAGTGCCGCAAAACCCCACAAGACCATTGTGGCATGGGTGGAGCATTGAGACTAATGGATGAAGCCCGTGGGAAGCCGCCCAGGTTGCTGCCCTAGATGTGCTGATGGATATAGCACAGAGCTTTGGGGATGAGTTAGTGGGTGGACCTGCTTCATCCATTCCCCGAGTGTCTCCTACTGAGGCTGAGTGGACTCAGGACGTTGGTCAGGCCTTAGTTCGAGGCCGTGGCGAATGTGTGCAGAGCGACAACACTAGAATGAGTGCTATGATGGCAGTCTTGAAGCTTTGTCGAGTCAGGCAAAACACCCTTTCGAGTGTGCTAGATGAAGCTGGCAAGGCAATGGCAGCTCAGCACAAGTTCAGGTTGCATGCCCACAAGTATCGCCGTAGGGTGGATGCATGTGGGAGAGCTCAGCAAGAAGTTGAGGAGATTCGTGGTATTGCAAATTATCGTCTACAACAATGGGGTCAAACCGCATGCGAGAGAGACGAGCTTCATAACCAGCTGATGAACCTCACTATTGAGAGAGATGAGGCCGCACAAGAGTTGGATCGTGTGACACGTCACCGGGATGTGGCTTTAGAGTTAGCAGAAGAAAGACGTCGGGGTTGGATTTTGGCCAACCACAACGCCTTTCAAAGAGAGCAAGCACTATAAGAATAGCTTGAAGAGCTTCAGGTTGAGCACCATCAACTGCACAACCATCTGTTTCCTATTCCTCGCCCCATACCAAGGTATCCAAATGTGGGTGGTCCTTAAGTGATTGAGGCCGATGAGGAAGAAGAGGACGTGCAGATGGATGACAATGCAGCTGAGCCGGCAGATGAAGAAGAAGAGGAAGACCCAGAAGAAGTCCAAGGTGTCTCCAATGTGGACAGCGATCACTTCGACGAGTAGTTCGTTAGCAAGTCTCACACTCTCACTAGTTAAGCTTTTGCAGTCATTGATGTAATGAACTTAAGTATGAAGACTAATGTTGGATGTACCCTATTAAATTCGAACTCGGCATGTAATGTACTTTAATTCGCTCCCTTTGGGATGCGTATCGTATTGGTTAAGTTTAAAACTTGTCATGTTGGAATGCATTGCGTATGACGCTAGTAATTTACTTGATGATGTGGTGATTGGAGAATGAAGTGTTGCCTCTGTTTATTGTATGAAGTTTTCATTCTCGTCAGTAAATTCAGTTTGGCACGATTATGTTGTTCCTCTCCAATGTGCTGACATAATCAATAATTACTGGTTGCGCATTGTGCAGATGCCTCGTACTCATTCCACCGGTGCGGGTGATGATGATGATCTTCCACCACCACCACCCACACCAATGGAATTAATAGCAATGCTTGTGGAAGGACAGCGCACTATGGCCGAGGCCCTCCGTATGATTGCGAATCGTGATGGCCGTGGTCCACGCCAAGGACTGGAACCAAATCAATACAGTGATTTCAAGGATTTTCTTGACACAAAACCCCTAATCTTCAAGGAGGCTGAGGAGCCTCTATAGGCTGATGAGTGGTTGAATACTCTCGAGCAGAAGTTCTGTCTGCTCTGCTTGACTGAGGTGCTGAAGACTAAGTACGCATCTCACCAACTGCATGGGCCCGCTAGCATTTGGTGGAGTCATCATCGGTCCACTATGCCCGCTAATGCCCAAATCACTTGGGATCAGTTCAAGTCTGCTTTTAGGGGAAATTACATTCCTCCTGGTCTCATGGCGATCAAGCATACAGAGTTTATAAAGCTGACTTAGGGGAACAAGAGCCTGAATGAATACCTGCAAGCTTTCAACAACCTTGCAAGGTATGCCACTGAGTTTGTGGACACCGATGCCAAGAAGATTGCTAGCTTCAAGCAGGGACTTAGCCCCAAACTGATGAAGACCATGGGAAATTGCAAGTGTGCTCATTTTAATGAGTTTCTGAGTGATGCTTTATCACAAGAGAACAACAATGCTGTGTATGCTGCTTCAAAAAGTCAAAAGAGGGCCTATGAGGCGGGTGCCTCACAATCCAAAGCTCCCGTCACATAAAGGGCTCCATTATGTCCTCCAGCGTCAGCCGCTAAGTTTCACCCACCGCAGAAGAAGAATCCCGCCAAGACTGGGTTTCGTAAGGCATTTACAGTTGCTCTTCCCAAGGGCACTACTAGTCAGGGCAGTTCTAGGGCTCCACCAAGCAACATGCCATGCTGGAACTGCAACAAGACAGGCCACTAGGCAAGGGAGTGCCCTTACCCTAAGAAGAATAACTACTAAGGTGGCCGTCAGGGACAAGTGAACCACACTAATATTGCTGAGATTCCTTCAGGAGAGGTAGTGGCTGCCGGTAAGTTTTTGATTGATCAACACCCCACAGTTGTACTATTTGATTCAGGTGCCTCGCATTCCTTTATTAGTCTAGCATTTGCATCCAAGTTTATGCAGAAAACATATACTGTTGAGGGCGAGGGTTATTGTATTAGGGCTGCCAGTGGTATTATCCCAACCAAGCTGGTAGTTGGGGACGTATAATTTGAGATAGAGGGGCGAAGTTATCAGGTTGATCTGGTAGTTTTACCGGGGCTAGGTATCGATGTGATAATGGGAATGAACTGGATGAGCCATCATGGAGTGCTTATTGATACATCGACTAGGGCAGTCATGCTCAGAGATCCTTGTAATTAGGAGGGTTTTCTAGTACAGCTACCTAGGGACATCAATCTCTCTTACACGACCAATGCGGTGCAAGCAAAGTCTCTAGTAGATATCCCTATCGTGTGTGACTTTATGGATGTTTTCCCTGATGATTTGCCTAGATTGCCCTCGGATCGAGAAGTAGAATTCAAGATAGAGTTGCTTTCTAGTATAGCTCCCATCTCTAGAAGGCCATATAGAATGCCTCCTAATGAACTAGCCGAACTTAAGACCTAGTTGAATGAACTTCTAAAGAAAGGCCTTATCCGCCCTAGTTCATCTCCGTGGGGGTGCCCAGCTATCTTTGTGAAGAAGAAGGATCAATCCCTATGCATGTGTGTAGATTATAGACCCTTGAATGCAGTTACAATCAAAAATAAGTACCCTCTGCCACGCATAGATATCTTATTTGATCAGTTGTCTAAAGCAAAAGTCTTTTCCAAAATTGATTTGAGATCTGGGTATCATCAAATCAAAATTCAGCCTGAGGATGTCCCAAAAACTACATTCTCTGTAAGATATGGTCTGTATGAGCACCTGGTTATGTCTTTTGGATTGACCAATGCCCCCGCACATTTTATGTATCTGATGAATTTAGTATTTATGCCCGAGTTGGACAAATTTGTGGTGGTATTTATAGATGATATCCTGGTCTATTCTGAGAATGAAGAAGATCATGTGGAACATTTGCGGGTGGTTCTTACTAGATTGCGAGAACACCAGCTATATGCAAAGTTCAGCAAATGTGAATTCTGGCTTCGTGAGGTACCTTTTCTTGGACACGTGTTGTCCGATGGTGGAATTATGGTCGATCCCACCAAGGTGCAAGAAGTATTGAACTAGAAGGCTCCAATCTCGGTGCATGAGGTTCGGAGTTTTCTAGGGTTGGCTGGCTATTATCATCACTTCATCCTAGATTTCTCTAAAATAGCCAAGCCGATGACTCAATTGCTGCAAAAAGACATGAAGTTTGTCTGGACTCCTGAATGTGATGCGGCTTTCCACACCCTGCGAACTCTTCTAATGTCGGCTCTGGTTTTGGCACAACCGGATATCGAGAAACCTTTTGATGTGTTTTGCGATGCATCAGGTATTGGGTTAGGAGGTGTTCTTATGCAAGAGGGTAGAGTCATTGCTTATACCTCTCGCCAACTTCAAAAGCATGAAGTGAATTATCCAACGCATGACTTGGAACTCACTACCGTTGTTCATGCTTTGAAGGCCTGGAGACATTATTTGCTTGGCAATGTGTGCAACATCTACACTGATCATAAAAGTCTCAAGTACATCTTCACTCAACCTGAGTTGAATATGCGTCAGAGAAGATGGCTTGAGTTGATCAAGGATTATAACCTCCAAGTGCACTATCACCCTAGCAAGGCAAACATCGTAGCGGATGCCTTAAGCAGGAAGTCTCATTGCCACTCATTGATTGAGAGTGATATCCATTTGTCAAAGCTCCTTCATCCTGCAGTCCTTCACAACATCACTGTCAGTTGTACTATACAGAGTCGAATTATCGAGCTACAGAAGATAGATGCCGATGTGTTTCACATCAAGCGCAAGATGAAAGAGCAAGAAACCAAACATTTTTTAGTAGATGAGGAAGGCGTGTTATGGTTCAAGGATAGGTTGGTAGTTCCGAAGGATAGAGAGCTTAGAAATCAAATCATATCCGAAGCCCATTCCTCTAAATTATCTATTCATCCTGGTAGTAGTAAAATGTATCATGATTTAAAGCCTCGATTTTGGTGGACCAAAATGAAGAAAGAGATAGCCGCTTATGTGGCTAGGTGTGACACTTGTTGTCGGGTCAAGGCTGTGCACATGAAAGCTAGATTACTTCAGCCACTGTCTATTCCAGGTTGGAAATGGGAGGAAATAAGTATGGATTTTATTGTTGGACTCCCTACTATGCAAAGGAATTTTAACTCCATTTGGGTGATTGTAGACCGACTGACCAAGTCTGCACACTTCATTCCTGTTCGCATAGATTTCCGTCCAACCGACTATGCGGAGTTGTACTTCAATCAGATAGTCTGACTTCATGGGATCCCTCGTACTATTGTCTCGGATAGAGGACCATAGTTCACTGCTCGCTTTTGGGAGCACTTACACGAATTATTAGGAGCTAAGCTAGTAAGAAGTTCTGCCTATCATCCGCAAACCAATGGGCAAACTGAACGAGTAAATCAAATCTTAGAAGATATGTTGAGAGCATGTGTCATCTCGGCGAAGGGCTCATGGGAAAAATGGTTGCCCCTAGCTGAATTCTCGTACAATAATAGTTATCAAGAGAGTATAAAGATAGCACTGTTTGAAGCTTTGTATGGCCGGAAGTGTAGAACCCCGTTGAACTGGGTAGAAGCCGGTGAAAGGAGATATTATGGAATTGATTTTGTTCAAGAAGCCGAAGAACAAGTCCGTACTATCCAAACCCACATGGCCACAGCTCAAGCTAGGCAGAAAAGTTATGTTGATCGACGTAGAAAACCTATTGAGTTAGAAGTTGGAGACTTTGTGTATCTGAAAGTCTCACCTATGAAGAGTGTCCAACGCTTTGGTGTAAAGCGAAAGCTTGTGCCGAGATATGTTGGTCCGTTTGAAATAATTGGACAAAGTGGTAAAGTGGCGTATAAGATTCAATTACCTCCAGAGATGAGTGCTATCTTCAATGTCTTTCATGTATCCCAATTGAAGAAATGTCTTCGTGTCCCTGAAGAGAGAGTTCCATTGGGGGATATCGAGTTAAAATCTGATTTGACCTTTGAAGAAAAGCCAGTTTGAGTGATTGACACTCGTGAGCGAGTGACTCGGAGTCGGGTGGTCAAGTTCTACAAAGTCATGTGGAGTAATCAGGGTAGTGAACGTGATGCAACGTGGGAAAGAGGGAAGATTACTTGAGGGATGGTTATAAGGAATTCTATCAACAATGGTACGCTTTTCAAATCTTGGGACAAGATTTTTATAAGGGGGGAGGGCTGTAACACCCTAGGTGTTTAGCTACCACATTTGCACTTGCATTTTATGGATATGAGCATCATTCAATCATTCACAAGCTTATATCACATGAAACATGTCTTTGAAACATTGCAATGTATCGTTATGTTTCATGTGTGTTGTTTCCTTTATGAAATGAAAAGTGTGCAACACTTAAGTGCAACATGTGCCACTCACTTTAGTGAAACAAAGTTAGTTAATACTATGCAACAAGATCATGAAACATGTGAAACATGACTATGAAACATTTGTAACATTTCATGTGTTTTCATTATTTCAGTACATACCATGCTTGATTCTTGTGTGACCAATGTATGGTGTGGCTAAAAATTCTTTTAAGTAACTTAGTTACACCTAGCATGTCATTTGGGACATTGTCATGTTGATCATTTTGACTAATTAGGTTCCTAAGTCATGGTTTGACCAATTTTGACCACTAAACCCTTTTGTTTGACTGTTTAAAAAGTGTAGCTTAGGATGTTTGCATGTCTAAGCAACCTAAAACAAAGTTGTAGCAAATTTTATAAGGAACAAACTTTGTTTAGAAGCCAAGTCATGAAAATGTGCACAACATGTTCAAAAAGGGCCCACAAGTCAGAATTGAAAGCTCATTCAACACTTGAAAATTTTTCTAAGTCCTAAGTGCATTTCCAGTTTGATCGAGCCAACTTTGGCTTGATGTAACTCCTGATTCATGGGGAATTAGACTATGATCCTTGAATATAAGTGGAAGATGGAAGGTAGGGCTACAACTTTCATGAACATTTCTTCCACTAACTCGTCTTGGTTTAGGAGTAAATCACCGTCAAACATCGCCTGTCAGTCGATGCCGTTGAAATCTGAAACGCGAGCTTCAGATCGGTCATGGCCGACCGAGGTCAGATGATGGCCGCCACGTGGCCACCACGTGCCCGGCTCGTCCTGACCACGCCGTGCGCTAGCCGTCTTGAAGTGGAGAATGCCCGGCTGCCCTCCGCACGTGCTCTGCCTCTTTCTATGTTCCTCCGCTCGCCACAGCAGCGTAGCCAGCAAGCAGCTGCTCCGCCATTGCTGCCATGGAGTTTCGCCGTCGCTGAGCTCATGCACCGCTACAAAAACGTGCACTACACCTTCACCGTAGCTCCGCCGTGTTCGCCTCTACGTCCTCCACCACTTAGCCAAGCCATTCGAGCTTAGGTAAGGTCGCTGTGACCATTCCAACCACCGCCGTCATGGCTGAGCTTCGTCAGAGTTGGCGCTCACCATGGCCAGCGCACCACCGCACCGTTCCTCCATCCCTAGCCCTTGTCTTGTCTTCCTCATCTCATGTAGTTGCTCCTGTGAAGACGTTACTGACCAAACCGGTCCGGTCATGCCGGAACGCGGTCGTGCACCACCGTGCGCCATTGCCGAGCCACCGTGCGCCATGGCCAGCATGCTTAGGGACTGCTAGGGTCTAGGCTTAGGGGGTCAATCGACGCGGGGGACCTTGGGGAGAACGCTCGGTGCTGTCAGTTTCACCGGAGGAGTCGCCGTTGGCGAGTTCCACCACCGCCGCGCCATCGCGTGCGCCTCCCCTGTTTCGCTGTCACTGACCGATGTGGTCGGCTGACACCCGGGTCCCACACGTCAGTGACTATTTGAGTCATAAGCTAGTTCAAATTCCAGTTTTGAATGCTGTTTTGTGTATTTTATAACTCTATTTGTGTAGATCCAAATACTATGATTCAAATTTTGTTAGACTCACAGTGAGGTCTAGTATTTAAGAAAAATATGTCTTGAGCACATTATGTAGAAATTTTGGATGAATTAAATAGGAACTTGAAAAGTGTTTTTGAATGCATGCAAACTTGTTTAAATCATATCTTGAGTTTCTGTGATCCAAAAATTGTGAAATTTTGTGGGTAAGCTAGTATTGCTTAGTAGAAGCTCTGGTTAAAATTTGAGAGTCATTGCATGTATAGTTTTTGAGTTATAGATTTTCCTTTTATCATTGGTGGATATTGTGTGAATTTTTGTAAATTATCTAGGAATCCTATGGCCATGAAACTTGGTAGGTAGTATCTTAGTACCTTAAGGATGCTTGGAAAAATATGAAATCTATTGCTTGACACTTTTCACTAAGGTTTCCTAATTATGCCATTTTAAGCCATTATGCCTTACCAATTTTGTGTAGGCTGTTATACTTACTCAAATATTGTGAAATTCTTATGGTAGTCTACTTAGGGCATGTAGTGTCTACTGTAATTTTTGTAGATTTAATGGTGTAGTTTTTATATATGTTTACTATTTCCTCTAATTAATTAAATAAATTAAGAAAGGTATTAGAGGAAAAGTTTTGGTGATGAACACCCTACTTTTGGGTGTTCTTGTGACATGTGAGTAGAGTTAGTTTTGTCCAATTGTGTGTTTACATCATAAGTTGTTAATTATTCGTTTGCATTATGTGGAATGCTAACACCCTTGATAATATTTGTGAAAATATGCTAACACATGTGCACAAGGTGATACACTTGGTGGTTGGCACATTGGAGCAAGGGTGAAGCAGTTTGAAGTGAAAACAGAGGAGATGCCAGCGTCGGTCAAGTGATCGGACGCTGAATCCAAAAGCACTAGACGCTGACTGCCTACGTCTGGTCACATTGACTGGCGGTACAGAGGCTAGGGTTTACCACCAAACGCTGGGCTGTGTCCAGTCGAGGTGGACCAGACACGTCCGGTCGAGGTGGACCAGACACGTCCGGTCGAGGAAAACTGGTTTTTGACCCTTACTGTACTCGACCGGACGCTGAGGCTCCAGCGTCCGGTCAGTTTTATCGGTGTGTCCGGTCAACTTCGTAGCCATTGGAATCTAACGAACAACATTTGAAGCTGATGACGCGTGGCGTTCATCTATGGACCGAACGCTGAGTCCAGGGTCCAGTCAGTAAGACTGGAGCGTTCGGTCATAGCGTAGTATGCCCAGTGAAGGGGTACAACGGCTATATTTCATGGGGGCTTCTATTTAAGCCCCATGGCCAGCTGTGGCTCATATCTTTGGCCATTTTCATTGACATAGCAACCTTGTGAGCCTAGCCAAAGTCCTCCCACTCATCTCCATCATTGATTCATCATCATAGTGAGATTGGGAGTGATCCAAGTGCATTGCTTGAGTGTTTGCATCTAGAGGCACTTGGTGTTCGTGTTTCGCTGTAGATTTCGCTTGTTACTCTTGGTGGTTGCCGCCACCTAGATGACTTGGAGCAGCAAGGATCATTGAGCGGAGGGTGGTGATTGTCTCCGGCTCCGATCGTGGTGATGGTGAGGGGTTCTTGACCTTTCCCTAGCGGAGCGCCAAAAGGTACTCTAGTGAATTGCTCGTGGCTTGTGTGATCCTCATCTTGTGTTGGTTGCGCGGCACCCTATTGAGGGTTTGGCGTGTGAAGCCAATTAGCGCGTGAACGTCCAAGTGAGTGAATCGCCACAATGAGGAGTAGCTTGCCGGCAAGCAAGTGAACCTCGGTAAAAATCATTGTGTTCATCCTTTGATTCCGAGGTGATTGGTCTTCATTGTTATTCATCCTTGTGATTGATTGGTTCACTCCTCTACATGGCGGTATAACTATCTTGATCACTCTATTTACATTATCGCAAACTAGTTGGCAAGCTCTTTAGTGTAACTAATTGTGAGAGCTTGCTTGCTTGGTTGGTGTGGCTCTTTAATTAGCCTTTGAGAGCACACTAACATAGGGTAGTGTCATACCTCTTTTGTGAATTGACACTATCTAAACTAGAATTGTGGTAGGTGGCTTGCATTTTGAGTAGGCTAGCGCAACACTTGCTTCGCCTCATAATTGTCTAACTATTTTGTTAAGTGTTGTTGTAGAAATTTTTATTAGGCTATTCACCCCCCCCTCTAGCCATTTGGACCTTTCACTCATCAAGCGTGGTCTTCTCCATGGGAGGACCGATGCGGTGGAGTGGCTTGTGCCTGGCCGTGAGGATGCGCTGGCGCCGCCTAATGGCTACGTCGTCTCCTTTGCACCCTTCCATGAGCGTGGACTCGAGGTTCCTTCCCACCCATTCTTCCAGGGTCTGCTGCACCACTATCAGATCAAGCTATAGCACTTGAACCCCAACGGGGTCTAGGACATCACAGACTTGATCGTGATGTGCGAGGGGTACCTAGGGATTGAGGCCCACTTCGAGCTGTGGAGATATTTCTTCTCCATCTCCTTGATCAAGAAGAAGGAGAGAGGCCAAGAGATCCCAGTGCCAATGGGATGTGCAGTATCCACCTCCAAGGGCAGTGGGCAGCCGAGTACATGCCCTACTAGCTCTCTAGATCCAACAAGGGGGTGGCACTCGCATTGGTTCTACCTGAAGAACGACCCTGCCGCTCCCTTGCCGGTCTTCTCCAAGCGCCTGGTCGAAGAGGTACCATTGTCATGGCCATGGGGGCCAACCATTAAGGAGAAGAAGAGGATGTGTGACCTCCTCGAGGCCATTGCATTCCTGAAGACCCATGGCCTCTACGGGGCCAACGTCATCGGGGGTTATCATGCGAGGAGGGTGGCGCCGCTGATTACGCGCGTCCTCCTGCTGTATGGGATGAGGCTCGGCGCATAGCTAGTCAAGACGACGCTCACCCGGGGGCTGATCCATGATAGCAAGGTTGATCAGTGCATCAAGGAGGCCACAGTGGAGGCCGACACCATGTTCTCGATCCTGGGGCATCCCATGATGCGGTCAGACATGGGCTTCATCGAGCTGCTGGTGGGGTTAGTCTTCCGAAACTATGTCACGCCGCTGCCAGAGCACATGGCTGTGAGGGCGGTGAGTCATGCCACAAATGAACAAAGGAAGATGAAGAAGGATGACAAGGAGAAGAAACAGTGGTCGAAGTAGCGAGGGAAGCGGCATCAAGGTTCATTGGGAGAAGAGGAGGAAGAAGAAGAAGATGAGGAGGATAACAGCTCTGGGTCGACCATCCCATGGGATGATCTGGCCATAGGGGAGGAGGACCCACCTTCGCCATAAGCGAGACCCTTCTTGTGGCATGTCACGGGGTAGGAGGGGGACGACGCGTCCCCAAAGCCGGTGGAATCAAACTGCCCCGCCTCGTTCGGACCTTCGATGGTGGCCTTGGAACTGATGGAATTAGGCCGCCTTGCCTTGTTTGGGCCTTCGATGGTGGCCCCAGAGCCAGTGGAATCAGAAGATCATGCTCCATCTAGGCCGTCTATGGTGGCCCTAAAGCCAGCGGAAATAGGTCGCCCCGCTCTGTCTGAGCCCTCAACAGCGCCTCTGGAGTCAACGGGAGGCAGCCATTCTAATTTGTCTGAGCCCTCCAAGCCGAGGGAGGGCTCAAAGCGGCAACGTGCTGACGAGGAGCAGCCGAGGTCGAGCAAGCTAGCCCCAAAACACCCTTGCATGATCGTGTCAGGGTGAGTCAATAGTTTTTTCATCCTTTTGTCTTAACGAATTTTTGTCATGAACTGACCACCATGTCCCTTGCAACATCAGAGGATGTGGGACTCTCCTATGGCTCACTCCAAAAAAGATCCTCCTCAGGCAAACGCGCCAAGAGCCAACTAGCACCATGCCGATGGTGAGCGTGAGTGGCGTTGGGGTGTCCACGGTATCGACCGGGGAGGCGCAACCGATGGCTACATCCATGGGAGGGTAGGTAGAGGAGGGCACATCTGGGGCACCCATGGCAGGCACGGCATGGCCGGTTGTGTCCTCGATGTCGCAGGTGGAGGCAGCATTGTCAGAGCCATCATCCGTGTAGGTGGCTGTGTCCGCGGTGGGGCGAGCAGAAGGGGGTGCACCCGAGGCATCCTTCACGGATGTCATGATAGGGTAGGCCTCTGTGTCTACGTCACCCACCCCCTCTATCGCTAGGGGAGCTGCTCTAGAGGACCTATCACCGCAAGAGAGGTCGGCACGGGGACGTCCTGGTCTCTGGTCCGAGTGGCTACCCTCGATGATGCAATAGAGGAGACAGAATGGGGGAGCGTCCACATGGAGGTTGGGGATGCGGTTTGTGCCCTGACCACCATGCTGAGCTCGATGCATGACATTGTCACCCTAGTTGGCCAGGTATGATATGACCATGCTTCCGACCCTCATGTTCTCTTTTCGCGCCTCTAAGTCTAGTCTTCTTTGAAGATCCATATGGCCCGTAGCCAGGAGAAGTCCCAGTTCCTTGCCGAGGAGACATAGTGGAGTGAGGGGTTGGCCGCACAGCTTGTTGTCGCCCGTCAGGAGGTGGCTGAGCATGCCCCTGCCGCCCAAGAGGTGGCCAACTTCTGAGTCAGGAAGAAAGACACTTGTGACGGTGCCCGCGAGGCTAAGGAGAAGCTCGTGGCCATGATCGAGAGGGTGCGCACAGACACCGTGGAGGCTGAGCGGCTACAGAAGGAGCGGGATGATTTGCTCTGGGCCATAGAGGAGCTCCGCATGGGGATTGACCTAGCTCGCACTAGGAGTGCGCCGATGCTTAGCAGTGGATCGACCACCTCGGGGATGAGCTTCAGGGAGAGAAGGACCTGAATATTGTAGCCAAGGGCATGTCCTCCATGCTCACCACGGAGGTCGGTCAGCGCCAAGAAGAGGTCTGGCACCAGGAGGCCGAGGTGACCCAACAGCGCGATGAGGTGCGTAGGCTTTGGGCAGATGTGAACGGTAAGTCACCAGTTTCCCTTATTGTCTTTCTCCCTAGAATTCGTGATAAGCCTTTTAACATGGTTGGTACATTACTTGGGTAGGTCTCGATGACAAGCTCGGGGCAGAGGTGGTGAAGAGTCATGGCCTGGAGAAGGAGCTCAGTGAGGTGAAGGACACCCTCTAGAAGGAGAGCGATGAACATGACATCCTATGCATCACCTTCTAGCTGGTCTATGATGAGCTCAAGCTTTGGCATTCACCGAACATTCGTGTTTGCCCGTTCTCATTACAAGAACAACAATCTGGCGACAATGAGCCAAGGCTTCAAGGCCATCTATACCGACGCCGAGCTGAACGACAATGAGAAAAAGGTGGCCCCTAACGCATGACCTTTCTACCAAGATAGAATATGAAATCATCCCCTAAGGGGTTAGTTTAGTCAGATAGGTCAGGCGGCGTATTTGTAATAAGCAGACAAGTTCCAACCCTTTTGCTTCATTTAAACAAGCTTGTTCTTTTGTTTCGGTTGAACAAATTTGTTCTTTCTCCCTTTTTATGTGTAAAAAGGGTTAATGCATCTGACCCTTCCTATTGTTAAGATTGTAGAGCTCGAGGTGTGGGCAAAAAACTCTTATCATGCTGGTAAGCAAGAGTGCCATAGCCGCTGGGGTGTAGGTTTCTTGCAGTTCGACCAGTTTTACTCAGCGTTCATTTCTGCAAACCTTGCCTCTAGGTTTTTAACGTGAGAAAGGGTCGAGCTTGGCGAATGTTTTAGAATATATATATATATAATCAGCCCCTGAGTGAGGCCCGACCCTTGCTGTTGCCGGGGTCAAGTTTCACTAAAGATCGCGAAGGCATACCCCTCCCTAGGATCTGAGCCATCATCTAGTTACTGCACATTTGGTCTCCTTATGAGTCCAACTTCCCTCGAGCCCCCGCGTGTTGTAGGGGTCCGATCGAGGGGTCAACTCATCTTTGTGATCGTCATCCCTCAAGCATTTTTTGATTAAATGGAGGGGCTAAGCCATGCCATGTTTTTCCTTGATGGACGAAACATGGTGCTCGGTGAGCTGTTAATGGGATAGTCTGAGTGGGGTCCTGGCTTCCCGTTCGGCATGGGTCAGCTAGTGACCGAATCTAGATTCTCAGTGGCCAATCCATATTGTTCTTGGGTCCATTTGATAGGTCACAATGGCTCATTGCCTTTCTTTGAGGAAAAACAATGGACAGGGAACCAAGACTCAAACATGGATCAAGATGCCCGTGGCGCTCATGCGCCCTAGTACTGGCCACTAGTGGGCCCATCCCTTTCCACCCCTCACTCTAAGGGCGCCCTGGAGCGGCTGTGAACCCATTGGCGGGCTAGCCTTCGAACTCCTAGGCCTAAATGGGCCATAGGAGCATTTTTAGCTCCGTAACCCTCTTTACCTGTGATGGTTCTCGTGCTTGTCTACACCAACACCGAGCTAGATGACATTGAGAAGGAGGTGGCCCCTCTGGCACAGGACTTACCTATCGAGATAGAGGATGGGATCATCCCCCCAAGAAATTAGTTAGGTAGATAAGCCAAGCGGTGAACTTCTAATAAGTGCACAAGCTCTTAAATTTTGTTATGGCCAAATAGATTTTTAGCTCTTCTCCCCTTTTTGTATAAAAAGGTTAATGTGTTCTGACCCTTTCCATCGTTAAGGCTATAAAGCTCACGGTGCAGGTGAAAAAACTCTGACCACGCTGGTGAGCAAAAATGCCATAGCCATTGGGGCATAGGTTTCTTATAGTCTGACCAGTTTTACTCAGCGTTTGTTTCCGCAACCCTTGCTTCTAGATCTTAATGTGAGAAAGGGTTGGGCACAGAGAATGTCTGCCGAGTAGATATACTCTTTAATGTGTTTCGACTCTTTTCATAGTTAAGGCTAAAAAGCTCGGGGTGCAGGGAAAAAACTCTGATCACACTGGTGAGCAAAAACATCGTAGCCGCTGGACGTAGGTTTCTAGCAGTCCGACCAATTTTACTCAGTATTTGTTTCTGCAACCCTTGCTTCTAGATCTTAATGTGAGAAAGGGTCAGGAATAGAGAATGTCTACCAGATAGATATGCTCTTATCAGCCCTCGAGTGAGGCCCGACCCCTTGCCATTGCTGCGGTCGGGTGTCACTAAAGATCAAGGAGATGATAGCAAAACCAATAAGAGAAAGCGTGCATAGATTAAGGGTAAAACCGACATAGCTGTTCAATGTTCTAGGCATTGATAAAGACTTCACCGTCAATGGTCTTGAGCTTATAGGCGCATGGTCGGAGCACCTCTGCGATGACGTACGGTCCCTTCCATGGCGGAGAGAGCTTCTTGTGGTTCTTGATGCTCTGGACGAGGCAGAGCACCAGGTCCTCGACGTTGAATGCCTGACCCCGCACTCGATAGCTGTGGTACCAGCACAACGCTTGCTGGTACTTGGCCGAGCAGAGGAGGGCAACGTCATGCACTTCATCTAGCTAGTTCATGGCATCCTCGAGGGATGCCTTGACTCCCTGTTCGTCGTACGCCTCTATAACACCCTAAGTGTTTGTCACCAGTTAAGCAATGGGTTTGAGCTCAAATATGACATGTTAAGTGGTGATGAAGGTGTTAAGATCAAATCTACAAGAGTGAGCTCCAACTTAAACTTGGACAATACACCCTTACTTACATGTGGACCCTTGTTAAGATTAAGCACTAGTTATGTTAAACATGTCTATTTCATGTACATTACCTCAACATGCATCCATCTTGACTAGTGAAAAAGTTTCATGAAGTTTGGAATCAAGAAGTCACATGAAATGATAAGTTATAATCTTTCTTGGATTGCTTTAGTAAGTAAATCGGAATATGAGATGTCGACCAAACTTTGCTACCTTGACCAAATGACTCTAATTGAACTCTACAACAAAAGTCATGGGGGTTCATGTTGAGCAGAAGTCAAGAAAATGCCTCAATCGGTCTAAAACTCTAATTTAAGCTTTACCGTGATGCTACTTTGATTTGGTTTGAACTATGGATTAGAGTGTTTGCATGGTAGTGGAACCTAAATAAAAGTTGAAGTTTGAGTAGAGTAGAGCAACTTTGTTTTTGGACCAAGAGCTAGATCAGCTTATAAGAAAGTCTAACTGAGCCCTTAAGTTGGAATCCATGGCTGTTTTGGGAGCTCAAAAATTTGCCAAGTCTGAGTAACTGAAAACTGAACTTTCAGTTTCATGAGCCCTACTTTGCAGCTCTCTATCTTCCAATATAATCCGAGTTAGACGAAAAACCTTTAAGGAAAGTTGTAGTCCTCATATAGATCTACAACATTTGTTAATACCACTTGTGATGAAACTAAAAGTATTAGGAGATACAAAGGGACAAATATTGATGTTCAGTCATACTTTTGGGGTAGAATTAGAATTTCTGAATCTGTGCTGCATGGCCTTCATGCTGACCGTGTGCAGGAGCCGAGCGCCGCGTGGTCTCGCGCGCTCGCTGCCTATGTGCCACCTCGCCCTCGCTCGTCGTTTTGGAGAGGCCGAGCCCGAGCCTGCCCCCTGCCCTCTCCATTCTCCCCCTCCCTCTCTTATCTGCCTCGCTCCCTGCTAGCGCCATGGCCGAGCTTGGTGAGACACCGCTGCTGCTGGTGCTGCTCTCCCTCTCCTCCCCTGTAGTGCGTAGCAACATCACTCCAGTCATCACCGCCGGCCACGCTGCACCCTCCAGCCGCTTCCCCGGCCATCGCAGTCGCCGGAGCTGGCCGGCAGCCACCGCAGCCACCAGCGGCCGTGGTCAGGCCAAGGCCAGCTATGGGTGCAGCCTGGCCGGCCCTGCCCTAGCTGGCCACCGCCGCCCCCCCCCCCTCTGGCCGACCCGACGCCGCGGCCCCTTCCCTGCGTCCTGCGTGAGGTTGAAGAAGAGGGGGTGAATCAAAAATAAAAGCTTTTTCATGTGTTTACTTCGCATAAATGGCAGACACATATATTTACATATATGGGCTTAGTTGGTTTCTGAGATCTCCGGGGTCCCCAATGCAAAAGTATTTTCCTTTTTCGATTTAATCTTTTCTTTTGCAGATTTCTGTGCTAAACTTTGGAAAATCATAATAATTAGTAGAAAAATCGTAAAATAACAAATGTGGACTTTTTCGAATCATTGTGAAATTATCTATGTAGTAGATCTATAATATGGCATGTTTTAGTTTAAAGATTTCGCTGTAAAAATAGATTTATATAGGTTAGGTTTTGAATACTAGTTGTACTTGTCTTTTTCATAACTGCAATTTATTGCTCAAATAAATGTGATTTTTTTATGGAATTCTACTCAGGTTATGGTTGATGTCTGGTAAAAATTACAGGAGTTTAGGCTTGATTGTTTAAGAGATATAAAAATAACAAATGCCATGTGTTGCTTTGCTCCTATTCTGAATAGGCCTAAATATTTGTGTTAATTGGCTCAGCTAAGTTATGAATCATGACTTGATGACAATTAATGAGTTGTAGTACTTTTCTTATGCTTTCCAAAAAGTTATAAATCATAATTTTTGGTTAAGTATATTTTTAGTTATAGTTGCTTAAATTTCTATGGCTATTTCTGCCCAAACCCAGACAGGGTTGCCTTGTTGGTACCATGGGGACTTTTTTAATAGTAGAATTAGCTCTAAGTGTTTATAACAAAGTTGTTTAAAATTTGCTAATATTTCTAAAAACTCTAGAACCATATTTATTGGACATGTAGAACTCTAGTTATAGCTGTTTAAAGTGGCATATCAGATTATGTCCATGTTTTGGACAGAGATGCATTCATTGGATTAATTGACCTTGTTAACTATAGAATCATCTTAAGATAAAAATAAGAAAGTTGTAGATAACTTTATAAGATTTTCAAAAAGTTATGATTTATATTTGTTGGAGGTCTAGAACTCCAGTTATACTTCGCTGAAGTTCCTATCAGTTTTCTATCTATAATTGTACCACTGCTGTTTGGGCTGCATGTGCAGTTTTGATTGTGCAATTATTTTTGCGGTGTAAATGATATTTGCTTTGGTTTTGGTGAATACAAAAGTTGTATATAATTATCATATATTGCTTGTGTTAATTTTTTATGATCTCAGGTTTGATAATTTAGGAGTTATGAATTTGACAAATGATCTATCATGTTTGGTCCATGCTCTATGCAGATTTAAAGAATTGCATTGTTTGACCTAGTTAAGTATGAAATCATGTCTTAATGATAATATAAGAGTTATAGTGTTTTCCTTAAGATTTCTAAATTATCCTAGATCACCCCTTTTGGTGTTGTAGAGCTCCAATTATAAGCTTGTGAAGTTGAATGGTAGAATCTGTCCAAGTCTAGACAGAGGTGCTCAATTATGCTTGATTGACCTTGTTAATTATGGAATAACCTTGTGATTATAATAAACATGTTTTAGATAATTTAATAATATTTCTAGAAAGTTAAGGTTCATGCTTGTTTGATGTCCATAACTCCAGTTATGTATTTTTGAAATTAATACTACTTTTCTGTCCTAGTTCTGTGTAGATCTAAAATATTGACATGTTTGACCTAGTTAGCTTAGGAATAAGCTTTTGGTGATAATAACAATATTGTAGGCAATTTCATTAGCTTTCCAGAAAGTCTAGTATCACCTTCTTTGGATGTCTAGATCTCCATTTATGGATAAAACAAGTGACTACTATGTTGCTGTCCAGATTTCTATACATGTGCTAGGTGATTGCTTTAGCTTGCTCTTGTTTTGGCTAAACATGTTGGTTAGTTATTGAGCAATGCATGGGTGCAATATCTAAACTTAAGTTCACTTGTGTGTCATGCCTAATATGCTTGCTATCCCTCTATAATAGGTTGTGTGATGTTTAGTTACATAACTCTAGGTGCCTATGTCTTGCATGATCTTATGTTTGCCTTGAATGCTATTATGTGATGCATCTCATATTACCATTCTTTATATTCATGCACTTGCATCTTGCATCTCATCTAGGTATGCTAGATGAACCACATGAAGGACGTGTTGTGGGAGCCGAACCCAAAGACGGTGTATGGTGGACCTATCCCGAAGATGAAAGGACTAGACAGGTGCTAGGATGGGAGATACTCGCCAAGCGAGTGTCATCTAACAAACAGTGACCTAGTGTTGGATCCTAGGCAAGTCCCGGAGCATTCTAAGCCTCTTACGTTTTTATAAATATCACTTGAGTTTTTTATGTTTGATGCATTAGGTTATAAGAGTTGATTGGAACCACTTGATGCATAGAACTACCTTGTCTAGAAATATACCTTGAACCCTATGTAGGTCCAGGATCGAATGTATGCTTAGCGATGCTTAGACCAGTAGAAGTCAGGTGATTTCCTGTCACCTGTAAGATATAGGTGAATACCAAAGCACGGTTGGCTATATTTGCTATCGTGGAAATAACCATGTGTTGATGAATAAAAAGGAGACCGGGTGGGATGTCAATAGAGAAGCAATAAGGCATGGAGGTCTTGGGTGTGGATCTATTCTCGTCTGTGTTGGTTAAGAACCGATCTGCTGTACGTCCTCATGCCATGTTGAACACATGCCTATCACTTAGTTGGCCGAATAATTCATTCCGACCGCAAAGCCGAGTAGCTCAACTCAGGCTAGAAGCCGAAAAGTGAAAGTGCGCACTCTGGCGGTAGTAAGGATGTGCGGGGAGCCATTGGCGTAAGTCCAAAGGAGAGATTGACCTCCTGGCAGAGTGGATTCCCTAAGAGTGTGGCGCTGCTTGGACCTGCAAATTTGTTCCTGAGTTGTACCAAAGGTAACCCAAGGCAACCACTGATTAGGTTGATTGGGTATGTGTTAGCAATAATTCCCCAGCTAGGTAGGAATCGATTCAAATCGCCGTCTCTCCTAGATAGTGAGAACTTGACTAAGCAGCGGCAACATAGAGTAACTTAATGGAAACTTGATGGTTATGATGATGATATTCACATTACTACACCGACTATGGTTATTATTGCCTATTACTAATGATATTCCACATGTTTGACATATGTTAGTTGCTAATCTAAAGATGAATAACTATAATTAACTTGGTTACCGAATTGTAAAATGTATAGCTCAACTAGTGGCTTTTATGTAAAATTTGGTCAAGCTAGCTCCACTTATAAAGCCTTGCATACTCCTTGGTGTCACTTTATTTTTGGTTTATGATGGGTAAGTCTAGCTGAGTACATTCGAGTACTCAGGGTTTATCCCACCATGTTGTAGGTGAAGTTCTCGGCCTGCTGAAGATGGTGGTTAATCACCGGTGGGCTTGGTGACTCTATATTTACTTCTCATCTATATGCTTTTGTCAGAGGATGTCACTTATGCTAGCAATATATTTGGGACTTATATTAATGTAATCATTTGAAAGTTATGTTGTTTTCACTAATCGGTTTTGAAACCCAAACTTGTACTATTATTTGTGAACCCATTTGTAATATTATTTCCACTGCAACTCCATGTATGTGATGTGTATTTGCTTAATCATGCGATCTTGGTTGTGAAGTTGATTTACCGAGGTCCTTCGTGACACTCGGCGGACTACCGAGTTTATATAAGTGAAAGTATGCGCGTGTCAATGTGTTAGCAGGGACAGCCGTACTTGATCTTGTATAAATTGGGTGGTTCTATCATAGCCCCAACCCTTGGCGCTCCATAATCGAGGTCAGTCGGGAGGATAGCCTCGGAACCGTAGACCATGAAGAATGGTGTGTAGCCGGTGACCAAGCTGGGGGTCGTCCACAGGCTCCAGAGCACCGTGGGAAGCTCCGCGACCCATCGTCTGCCAAACTTGTTCAACGAGTTAAAGATCCTAGGCTTGAGGCCTTGTAGGACCATGTCGTTCACACGCTCGACCTGCCTGTTCGTGCGAGGGTGTGCCATGGTGGCCCAATTGACGTGGATGTGGTATTCATCGCAGAATCGGAGGAACTTTTTTCCAGTGAACTACGTGTCGTTGTCTGTGATAATGGAGTTCAGGACTCCAAAGTGATGGATGATGTCAAGGAAAAACAGCATGGCTTGCTCGAACTTGATTACGGAGATCGGTCGAGCCTCTATCCACTTTGTAAACTTGTCTACGGCAACAAGCAAGTGCGTATAACCCCCGGGTGCCCTCTTGAGAGGTCTGACCAGATCGAGGCCCTAGATAATGAATTGCCACATGATGGGGATCGTTTGGAGTGCTTGGGCCGACAGGTGGGTGTGCCGAGCGTAGTGTTGACACCCTTCACAAGTGCGCACAATCTGTTCAGCGTTGGCTACTACGGTTGGCCAGTAGAAGCCTTGTTGGAACACATTTCCAACCAGGGTCCTAGATGTGGTATGGTGCCCACAGACCCCACCATGGATATCACTTAGCAACTGCTTCCCTTGTTCGATGGGCATGCAGTGCTGCAGGATCTCAGTGTGGCTTCGCCTATAGAGCTCACCCTCAATAACAATAAAGTACTTGGGATGACGTGCGAGCCGCTGAGCCTCCATTTTATATGTCGGCAGTGCCTCATGGAGGAGGTAGTCGAGGTAAGGCGTCTTCTAGTCGGCCAAAGGGTTAGGCTCGGTCACTAGATCCTTGTCAAGCTCCATGACTTCAGGGTCAGATGGAGCCACCGGCTGGTTAGCCCCCGAGCCTAGGGCAGGCGGCCCATCATCGGTCTATTCTGGCTCCTTGTAGCGGACCAAGGGCTTGTACTGATCGCTGGTGAAGATGCTCGTCGGCACCGCCTCTCGATCAGACGTCATTTTCGCCAGCGTGTCGGCCGCTTAGGGTCAGGCGCTTCTTTGATGACCTCCTCCCTGATGGCCGCAAGATTTTTGGAGGCGACAATTGCCATGGCGTGTTCGCAGCACTCGACCTAACACTCATAGGTGCGTTGGAAGGAGGTGCCGATGGTGATGACCCCATATGGACCCAGCATCTTCAACTTTAGATAGGTGTAGTTGGGGACGGCCATGAATTCCGCATAGCATGGACATCCTAGGATGGCGTGGTAGGTCCCATGGAACCCGACCACCTCGAAGGTAAGGGTCTCCGTCCTATAATTGGTCAAATTCCTAAAGGTGACGGGAAGATCGATCTGCCCAAGTGGCACGGCCTGCTTTCCAGGCACGATGCCGTGGAAAGGCGCCCTGATCGGCCGAATGCATGATCGGCCGAATGCATGATGTTAAGGCCGCTACCTCCATCCATTAGCACATTAGTGAGCCGCTTCATGCCAATGATCGAGTCGACCACGAGTGGGTATGTTCCTGGCTACAAGACGCTTTCTGAGTGGTTGGTTCGATCAATGGTTATGGTGGACTCTGACTGTCGGAGGAAGGAAGGAGTGGTCGGCTCGGCCGTATAGACCTCGCGTCGCGCAAGCTTATGGCGACACTTGGAGTCATAGGCCACTGACCCTCCAAAGATCATGAGGCAGCCATCCAGCATCGAAAATCCATCGCCCTTCCCCTTGGCGTCGTCTGTGGGCGACTTGGGCTCCTTCCTATGCTCCCCCTTGTTGGAGCCTAAGGACAAGAATCACTTCATGAGGATGCAGTCCTTGTATAGGTGCTTGACGGGTAAAGCATGGTTCAGGTATGGCCCTTTGAGCGGCTTCTCAAAGTGGTCCGGGGTACCCTTGGTGGGCTTCTGACCCCCCTTATGGTCGGCAGTGGCCACGAGCGAGCCCTCGTGCCGCTGCTTGTTCTTCTTCTTGTTGGGGCAGTTGGAGGCACCTTCACTGGCATCCTCGTCCTGCTTTGCCTTGCCCTTAGGGTAGTCGAAAATCGCACGAACTGCCTCCTCGCTCGAGGCGTGGCTGGTGGCGATGTCGAATAGCTCCTTGGTGATTCGTAGGCCCCTACGTCCCATCTTGTGAACCAGGGACTCAAAGGTGGTCCCGGAAAGGAAAGCTCCTATGACGTCGGCGTCGGCGATGTGGGGCAGCTCGTCGCACTGTTGGGAGAAGCGTCGGATGTACTCACGAAGAGTTTCCCTGGACTTCTGTCAGTAGTTTTTGAGATCCCATGGGTTCCTAGAACACGCGTATGTGCCCTGGAAGTTTTCCACGAAGATCTCTTTTAGGGCCACCCAACTTTGGATTCGGTTGGGCGAAAGGTGTTCCAACCACGTTTGCGCCGAATCGGCCAGGAACAATGGAAGGTTGCGGATAATGAAATTATCACTATCCGCTCCACCGGCTTGGCAAGCAAGCCGACAATCCTTGAGCCACAGTCCGGAGTTTGTTTCCTCAGAGTATTTCGGGAAGTTGGTCAACGGTCGGTAGTGTGGCGGGAAGACGGCGTTGAGGATGTGTCGGCCAAAGGCCAGAGGTCCTGGCAAGTCGGGCTCGGGCTTCGGTCCTCGCCACTATCGTAGCGTCTGCCACGACGAGGGTGGTAGCCACGGCTAGCCTCCTCCCTCTCATCGCCGCAGGCACGCCTACGGGCACCCAGGGTGTTGCGCGCGTCATGATGGAGGCCAAGACGCTCATGCACTAGGGCCGTGATTCGTGGCCTACCGCCTGGCTGTGCCTGGTGGACTGACACATCCCTATCGGGTCGCTCTGAGGACGTGTGGTGGCTGGCATCGAGCTCGCATCATCAGGACAATGAGCTCTCGGCCTACTACGCCGCCGCACGCTCGAGTGGCGTGTGAATCTCACGATGGGCCAGACGATCCTCTGGTGTCATAGGCCCTGGAAGCCCTCAGAGCAAGGCCACCGCGGCAGCGATGTTCTGGCTTGTCCGAGTGAGGTGTGGGAGGGCTTTGTTGTCCTCAATGATCCTTCGGTTCACGTCGTACGCTATGGCGCGCGCACGGCCACCATCTCTGTGGTGCTCGATCTCGAGCTCGAGCTCCGCACGTTCCTGCTTGAGCTGGAGTCGTGCTTCTTCGAGCTCTTGGTGCCGCGCCCTCACCTGCTCTACCCGCAGGCGAGGTGGGGCCCCTGCATCCCCCTCGACCTCGTCATCGAGGTCGTATTTTGGGGTAGCTCCTCTCTCGTGGATGCTTTCGATGTATCCCTCAGGGGTACCTACCATGAAACATTTTCGCGAGGGGTGATGGCGCCCCTGCTGGAGTCAGAGTCAGAGGGTGACTCTGATTCTCCCACGAGAAGGTCATGAAAATATTTCGTGACGTATTCGATCATCCCCACGAACTCATCGTTCGTCGGGGATGTGGGCGTGCGCTGCGCCACACGATTAGGGAAGAAGAGCGGAAGGAGTTTTAGGACTTCATGGTATATTTTTGCACTTCTTCTACATTTCAGGTGCCTAAATTTTAAGATAATTTTAAGCAACACTCTTGTACCCTCTAACTAGTACAAGTAAATTATTATTTTTTTATTTGTTATTTGTCTTTGTGTCATAACATATTAAATTTTGTCCTTGTCTTCCTATAAAAAATAATTGTTAATTGTCTTTGTGCCAACACAAATCAGATTTTGTTGGGTTTGTGGTTTTGTGTAACGTGTTTTTTTTCTTCTCAGTTCCGAAAATTGCAGATTGCGTTTACAGAAATTGCAATAAAAGAAATCTACAAATTTAGTATAAAATATATGCAATAACCGTCGCCTGAAATTAAAATTCAGGCACCTGAATTTTAGCGAATCCCATATTTTTGGTGGAATATCTAGGGGCGGAATCAAAGAACTTCCTGCCATGCTTTGTTGCAACCACTGCAACTAGCCTTTCTGATCAAGAAAGACATCAAATCTATTCAAGCTAGTTACCAGAAAAAATGGTTCACGAGACAGAGAAAATGGTTCCTAGGAGTTTAGGGGTGGTCCAAGCTATAATCTGGTTGTTCTTTTCATCTTTGGGCGTGGTTGTTCTTTGATTGGAGACGTCCAAAAGGGAGCTTCTACCCCACACTCGTAGTTGTCTGCCCTTTACCGCCTCTCTCCCCCATTGTTTCTTGTTTCTTTTTTTGCTTTCTAATAAATTTATTCAGCAATTTTCTTACTGAATTTTTTTGGAAAAAGAAAGAAATAGCAATGGCCTGACAATAGAAAGTTAGGAACACTGTCTCCTACAAATCACACAACTCACGTCAAGAGCTCCTAACAACCCAGAAAAGGTGGACTTCTCTCGGACGTTAGAAAAGTTTGAGGTAGCTATATATATTTGTTGGCCAATGCTGGTATTTTTTTCAAAGAAAAGAACACCTTTAATTTAAAAAAGGGCCATTATGACAAGATGATGATTATCAGCAAAAGATCACCGAAATAAAAAAAGAACAAAGGACATAAAACACTGCATCCACGGTAAGCATGGACAACAAAAACAGTTCATCATTCAGACCGAACCGCAACGCAACCATCAAATGTTCAAAGTACTCCCTGTCTCATAAAAAACCTAAGCCAGAGTTTATAGGAAAAAAACGTCAACATTTATCTCCAATTAGATTTACCATGAAAATATATTACATAATCAACATAATGATACTTATCCGATATAAATTTTTGTATAAGTTTAGTCAAATTTAAAATTATTTAAATCTTTGAGAAATGAAATTACATTCTTTTTTGAACAAGTGAGTAACATCATTCAGCGCGAAGATAAGACCACTGTCGAAAGCACGCACCCCAGTGAGAGAGTGAGAAAGCTTTTTTTCAACGGAAATACTTCGACACGGGCGCCCATCCGCCTGCGTCCGTTAGGACGCGGCTTCTCACTCCGCGTTGTCTGCTACTCCCAAGAAAATAGATATCTCCCCGCTCCTTCTCGCTCTCCCCGCGCCGCCACCGATGCCTCCTTTCTCCACCCAAGCTAACCACGCCACCTCCTCCCTCAGTTCGCGCAACGCCTCCCCGGCCGACCTCTTCCCCAAGCCAGCGCTGTTGGGATGCCTCGTCAACACGGGCTGTGCACCGCTGCCCCTACCGATGGCGGATGGGTGCACGTGCCGGGGTGCCTCAGGTCGTCCCCAGTCGAGCCAAGGGACACCCACGAGTGCGGCTGGTGCTGGTGGTGCCTGCGTGCTGCCGCTCGCCGCCGGCTTCCACCCTATGTTGCAAACTTATGTTTCTGTTGTTTTAGAGGTATGTTGAAAGTGTTTTATATGGATGTTGCAAAAGTAGATCGAGATGTTAAATATGTTGCAATGGTTGTACACGTGGGTTGCAAGCGTCTGTTTCAAATGTTTCATCTATTTTTTTCAGATGTGTGTTGCAAGTGTTTCTATTTGAATGTTACATATGTTGCAGGTGCTTTTATCTGGATGTTGCATATGTTTTGCAATGGCTTCTCAAGTGTTTTTAGGTGTTTTTGCAAGTGTTTCAGACACATGTTTTAAGTGTTTTATCTGTTTTTAGACGCATGTTGCAAATGTTTTATCTGGATGTTTCGAAAATAGATCAGGTGTTGTACATGTTGCAATATGACTCACTTGCCATAGCCGACTGTTATAGCTGTTGGAGCGCCGTGCATGCGTGTGACAAGATGGTGATTATCAGCAAAAAGAGTACCGAAATAAAAAAAAACAAAGCACATAAAACACTGCATCCCCAGTAAGCATGGAAACAAAACAGCTCATCATTCACCAATCACCACCAAAGGTCCAAAATAACAGCATTTAGCGCGCAGACAAAAACACAGTCGAAAGCACGCACCCCAGTCAGAGAGCGATAACTTTTTTTGGAATAGGTGAGAGCAAGACCGTTGAACCAAGCCAAAGCAATGCGCATGCCCCGTCCTCACCAACTCTTGGGTCTTGAGTCCTGATGCGCGCCAACCGCAGCCCTGCTGCGACCGAGCTTCCTGCCCCAGCGATCAACACGACATTTCCGAACTACTGGCTCCCAAGATTAGCACATTTTTTTGTTCTCTGCCAACTAACTCGCGCATTGCCATGGTCGTCTTGGACCAGTCACCACAATGCACACCACCAGCTCCCTTCCCGGAAGCCTATTTAAACCTCACCGCTCCCGCTGGTTCTCTCGAGGAAGAGCACCGCTACCAAATCCTAGCGCAACACTAGCTATCCTGTTCAGCTTCCCAACAATCCATATCTCGCTGATCGGAATTTCTCGGATCGATCCTCAGCTTCAGCGGTGCTTTAGTTCGCTGTGCTTGCAATGGCGTGCGAGAACAGCAACGTTACTGCCAATGGCGATGGCCTGTGCATGGCGACGCCCCACGCCGACCCGCTTAACTAGGGGCACCACGTCGAGGGCACCGCAGGGTCCACCTAGCCGATGGGCATCAGGCCGCCACCGCCGCGCTATCCCCTAACCGGGGATGTGGGCGCAAGATCTGTCCCCATAGGGCCCAGATCCGCTGCCGAGCAACAATCGGGAGCAGCAGAGCCGCCGTTCACCTCCACCCAACGCGTGAGCTCGATTGGCGGCTGCCGGCTCTGCCACCCACGCTGCAGAAGATGACGAGGCAGTCCCACGCAGCCACCCTGTAAGGTCGAGATGGTGGATTAGAAGGGGTGAATAGTCTTTTCTAAATTTAATCGTGCTGGCTAACCGAAATAAATGCGGAATTTAAAACAATTGGTAGCCAAGACTACACCTAACCAAAGGTGTCAGGCTAGCTAGAGCTCACCTAACCAATTCTAGAAGCAAGATCACGCAAACCTATGCCACTAGTACTTCAAGCAACAAAGGAGCTCCAACAAATGCTAGTAAGCAAAAGCACAAAGCCACCTAAGCTTACTAGCAATGCTCAATAACAAGGCAACCAATGTCAAATTAGAGAGCGTAAATACTTAGCTACACAAACTAAGCAATGTGACTAACAAGGTTACACAAACTAAATTAGCCACGCAAGGGAGCTACTTCTATGCTACACAAGTAAGAAGGTAACTAGTGAGCTATACAAGCTAACTAATTACAAGAGGACAATGTATATGAAAGTAATTACAAGCTTGTGTAAGGGGGTTGCAAACCAACGGGAAGAACAATGTTGACACGGTGATTTTTATCCCGAGGTTCACGTGCTTGTCAACATGCTAGTCCCCGTTGAGACAAGCTCCACGGTTGCCGCCGGTCCTCTTGCTAGTGGTGACCCACAAGTCACACTCTCCCACGTGGAGTGCTTACCACAAGCTCTAGCACTTGACCCGGCCGGACTACTTGTCGCCCTTCGCGCCTCACTCTACTAGAGTTGCACTTCGCGGCTCCCGTGGGGTGAGCACAATACCCTTTACAAAGCTCTTCTCCAGAGCACCATACAAGCTTTTTGCGGGCTTCGACGGAGACCACCACCAAACCATTTAGGAGGTGGCAACCTCCAAGAGTAACAAGCACAACCGCCTTGCAACTCGATCACCTAGTGCCACTCGATGCAACCTCATGATGCAATCGTACTAGAATCGCTCACTCACTCGATCAGATGAACACTATCAAGCTCAAGTGAGTTAGAGGGCTCCCAAGCACACCTACACAAGCCACCAAGGCTCAAGGGTGCTCAGCTCTGCTCAGCTCACGACCAAAGACCAACCAAGGGGCTATTTATAAGCCCCCACATGAAAAGAGCCGTTGTACTCCTTCACTGGACACAACTCGGGGCGACCGGAAGCGCCGGTCATATCGACCGGACGCACCCTGCCAGTGTTCGGTCAATGGATGGCTGACACGTCATCCCTGGCTTTCAAATGCTGAGCGCCCGATCTCAACGTTTAAGTTGTGTCCGGACGCACTACTCAAAGTGACCAGACGCTCCATCACTGGAGTCTAGTCGTCCAGAGCTGGTTTTTTTTACCAGACGCGTCCGGTCCACCATGACCGGACGCGCTAGTGTGTCCGCTCCTCCTCCTCCTCTTCTCTGTGGGCCGCCATGTCAGAAAGATTGGACATTGAATAGTGTTCAGCCAGAGTCTGGTCACTTTTCTTCTCCGAGTCTGGTCATAGGGCAAATCAAGCCTGAAAGCACCACCATCTTTTATAGTTGACTGGACGCTGGAACCCTGAGTCCGGTCACTTCAAACTCAGTGTCCACTCACAAGACCAAGACCGTGCGCTCTCTGCTACCACTAGACCGAACACGCTGGTCCTACCGAGGCTAGCATCTGGTCACTCATAGTGACCTATTTTGCCTCCGTTTCTTCGTCGAGTTGATCCATTTCAACTCCAACTTCTTTTCCTTTGTAAATGTGCCAACACCACCAAGTGTACACCACCATGTATATATATGTTAGCAATTTCACAATCATTTTCAAGGAGTTAGCCACTCAACTTGTCACGCCACTCGATCCTAGCAATGATGCAAAGTAAGATCACTCGAGTGACACTAGATAACCGATATGCAAACAAGTTTGCCCTCCTAATAGTACGGCCATCTATCCTAAACCCGATCATCTACATCTCTACACACCTATGATCGGTGAAATAAAATGTCCTAAGTTATACCTTTGCCTTGCGCATTCCATTCCATCTCCTCCAATGTTGATGCAACACATGCACCAACATGATCAACAATGATATGATCCACTTCACATCATCATGTGATCATACTGGTTCATCCATCTTGACTTCACTTGTTGTTCACCGTTGCCTTGGTCCATCGACGCCAAGTCCTGACTCAACTTGCCCTTCACACTTGCAACCGGTCCATCGAGCCAAGTCATGTCTTGACCCTCCACCTTGATCACATGACTTAATGTCATGTCTCATGTGTAATGCGCTCCTTCATCATCACATGTGTGAGCTTTGCAACATCTCTGAGCCATTTCCACCTCCATGGCATATGTTGCTCACACACATGTACCTGTGGACTAATCACATGTGTATCTCACATAAACACAATTAGTCCACCTAGGGTTGTCACTCAATTACCAAAACCAAACAAGGACCTTTCACACCTGCACACATGGAAGGGAGGAGGGGGAGCCACCATCGCGCCGCCAGATCTAGCCTAGGAGGCTCAAAATCTAGCCATGGAAGGTCCAAATCTGCCTCGTCGGTGACGCCAATCACTGTAGGAGCAAGAGAAGAGGAGGGGTGGTGGGTGGTGGAGGAGGAGAGAGAGGCAGGACTACAGATGGACTCCATTTGGGTGCTGCCATGAGCCGCCGTCGCCGCTCACCGGAAAGCGGCGCCGACGGCCAAAGAAGTGGTAGGAAGGGGGGCCTCCTGCGGTACCAGCGATGCACCCCCCTAGTCACCCATTGGAGTGCTTGGGGGGAGAGGTTTCTCGTTGATCTATGGCTCTTTATTTCAGCATACGACCTGAGGCACAGCCGTCTAGGCTAGGCGTCCTATGCCTCATCGGGGAGCGGCATGTAGGAGTCAGAGACGATGAGCCACACCCATCGCCGTGGTTGGCACGGGAATGCTTTAGGCTCACCCCCCTTGGTGGGGATGGGGCCGAGCGCTTCCAAGGGCCATCCTCCTCCTCCACAGCGTCAGTCGAGCGCCTGGCGCCACTCGGTCCGGACCCAGCATCGGACCTCCAACTCATCGTCGTCATCGGCATCGTCCTCGTCATCATCCTTCTCCACCATCAGATAGTGGCAATTGCCCCGCCTCTACCGCTCCGCATTCTCCCGCACCCTCTCTTGCTTTTGGCACCTCCTCTCATTAGCGTCCGCATTCTGCTAGGCGACACGCGCGGCTCCTTCGGAGCTAGAGAGACAAAACATGGAGTGGCACTCCAGCACGGGCTATATAAGCACACATGGTAAAACCCATAACAAGAGTGACAACCCCAAGTCAAACCGAAAACACAAGAAGAAGCTCACTAGATTTGGACGAAAGGACGCCAAAAACGCATCCGAAGCGCCCTCGACCCGGATGGTAGTCCCGGAGGTAGCCAAGCCCACCACCTATCTCCTCATGACATGAGCACTCAACTCCTCCACCCTTTCTCGAGTGGGTCCTTGACCCCAAAGTAGTTGTACAGCAGATGCGCACGAGCCTTCAAGTACTGGATGTTGCGCTCGAAGAGGGTCCAAAGGACATTGACCCTGTTCAGCCTGGCCGACACCTAGCTGTGGAGAACTTCCATGGCCTAGTCCACCTAGCGACACCAGCCCTATGTGCACCCCCAGCTCTAGGACTCCCCACGGACCGGTGGGGCGCTAGAAAAAGGAGGAAGTAGGGCAACGGCATCATTAAGGATGTAGAACTAGTTGCTATGTCAGCCCTGGTTTGAGTCCTTCGACGACAAGTGCAGGAACTAGTCGGAGAGCCCACAATGAACCTAGATCATCAAACCACCTAGTGGAGCAAGGACGTTGTCAGATGCCTTCACCTTTCGGCTGCGAATCTCAAAGATCCACCAGAAAAGGTACTTGGAGGGCTTGATTTCAAGAAAGCCCTCACAAAAACCAACAAAGGCTGCTAGCTGCAGCACCGCATTAGGTGGCCGATGCTATAGTTGAACCTCATACTCGTGCATGAATCTATGGAGGAAGTCAGAGGCTGGGATCTCGAATCCGCGCTCGTGGAAGTCGGTGAAGGATGCCACCTCCCCCGGCCATGGCTGAGAAAATCGCTCACCGATGGCAGCTCTCCACCCCGCAACATCCTTGGGTGGAAGGAAGCCCTTCTCCACAAGCTGCAACAACTTTGCCTCCATCACCGATGATGGCACCCATAGACTCATCTTGCAGGATGGAGCGCGCAAGGCGGTAGTAGCGGAATAGAAGGCAAGTGGCACCAGTGCTAAAGAGGATGAGATGGCGACTACGCAAGAGGGCTACGAACAGCGGCAAATGCGAGGTAGACCTCGAAGTTTGACTTCCCCTCCCTCTTCTTCCTTCTCTCATTTGCAACGAATGATAGGGGAAGGCGAAAGTAAGAGATTGGAACAACTCGAGGAAAGGGCTATTTATTGTAACACCCTCGGTGTTACGCCCTAAACAAATTACTAAAACATGTCATGAGCATCATGTTTATGTGATAACGCATGTGGTAGAATGTGTGGATGAATTTTTTTTGTAACTTAAGATGATCAATAAAAATGTTAAATGAAAAGCTACTTCGTAATTCATGTATATCAAGTAGGGTTGAAAACCAATTTTTATCGAACAAAAACACTATAGAACATATATGTAGCACTTAAATAAAGTTTGGAGTATGGACTTTGTAAATGACATTGAAATCCTTGATGTTGAAAAATAACTTCGCTAGCTAATGCTTCTAATGGCCTAGAAATGCAACTTGGAATCAAGTTTAGCTCAAAGACTTAGAATAATTTCAAGTTTATAGACAACAAGACAATGCCATGTTTGGCAATTTATTTTGTGAAATCAAGTTAAGGGATGGTGTCATGTTTTAGCTCGGGTTGGTAGCCTCACATGCCATCTTGAGCATGGTGAAAATGGTTTAGGTCCAGAAGCAACCGTTTAGTTGTTATATGCGCTTTAAAATTCATGCAAGACGTGATTTTGGGCAAGTTCATCGGGTGAGCGCGGTCACCACGTCTCGGGGGCATGACGTCGCCATGCTGGCTTGCTCTGCGTGCGCACGCGCGCTGCCATGCGTGGCCAACTGCGACTACCCTGTTGTCGGTGTTTTGAGTAAGCACCGGCTAGTAAATTTATATATTGCGCGTCTGACCTGGATGATGTGCTAAGAGGACACAAGGATTATACTGGTTCAGGCCAAATGTCCCTACGTCTAGTTTTGAGCTGCTCGTGTTACTAGCACTGGGTGTGTAGTAGGGGGTTACAAATTGGCGAGAGAGGGAGGAGCTCCCAAGTCTCTGTGGTTTGATGTGCGATGTGATTGTTCGATGAATTGCCCTTTAATGGGATGCCCTGCTTTCCCTTTTATCGGTCAAGGGAAAGCATAGGTTATAGCCGAATGGGAAGAGGAAAAAACAAAAAGAGAAATAAGGCTCCCGAGGGTGTGTCATCCTCCTCTTTATGTGGGTCCCGCTGACCCTGAAGATCATGGTGGTAGCGGCGTCGCACCAGGGTCCTATCGGCCGTTGTAGCATACGTACGGGCGTCATGCATCATTCTTGTCTTATGTCCCATCTGAGCGGACAGAATGGTCAAAGGGTCCCCTGATAGAGGCCATACAGGGAGTTGGCAGCACAGTGACCACACATCCATCACTGTGGCCGATGTGAGTTCCCCGGAATGACATGTCATGGGGATGGGTCATGCTGAGGTGTGACCGCTCCCTGCATGATGCCAGAAGTTTGACCTTGAGTGGTACTTTCTGGCCCATAGTGGTTGGTGGTGACATGAACTTCTGTTAGGAACCGTGTTCGAGGGATCGGGCGAGGCAGAGCTAGCCCTCAAACGTCAGCCGAGGAGGAACCGACCCTCAGGGGTTAGCTAAGACAGAGCCTATCATCGAGAGTCAGGCAAAGCAGAGCCAGCCCTCGGACGTTGGGCGAGGCAAAGCTAGCTCTCAAACATCAGGTGAGGTAGAGCCAACCTTCAAGGGTCGGACAAGACGGAGTCCGCCCTTGGGAGTTAGCTGAGGTGGAGCCGACCCTAGGGGGTCGGGTGAGGCAGAGTCCATGGCCTTATTGTCCACTAAGGCAGAGCTAACCCTCGGGGGTCAGACAAGGTGGAGCCCCTGGCTCTAGTGGTCAGACAAGATGGAGCCCAGCAAGAGGTGTAGTCATGCTCTTGACTGCACGAATGAATCAATCGTTGATGGTTATTAGCTCCTGCTCTTCGGGTACCCTAGTATTAGGTCCTCGACAGTAGCCCCCAAGCCTCCAGGCAATTTGGGTAGAATCACCTAGGGGGTTTTTTTGACTTGCCAGTTGGTGCGCGCGAGCGCATCCAGTGGGTGTAGCCCCCGAGCCAGTGGAGGAGTAGAATACTCCTTTAGAGGTTTTGTGAAAGGGAGGACTCTGAGGGCCCTGGCCTTCTTTTGCCACCCATGGCTTATTCTGGGAATGGTGATTCCTTCTTGCCAAGGTCGGACCCTTTGTGAGTATGGCCATGAGTTTTGGTGGTTCATTTGTTGGATAGTTCGACTAGGGTCTAGGCATCCTGTTCACAAGGATCCAGCAAGGGTTAGCCTGGTAGAGACCTGATCATGGGCCAAGATGTCCGTGGTGCTCACACGCCTGGGTACTAGCTGCTTGCTAGGCTCGTCCCTTTCCATCCCTTATTGTAAGGGTGCTTGGAGCGGCTATCGAACTCATTGATGGGCCAACCATCAATCTCCTGGGCCTTGACGGACCGTAGTGGTGTTTTTTGATCCGTATTCCTCTTACTCATAACGAGTCATGGCACGCCCAGGGAGGCAAAATGTCCACCGCGTCTTTTGAAGGAAAGGATAGGGATTGCATGCGCATATCCCGTGGCGTGATGTTATAGCATATCGTGGAGGGTACAGAGATCTAGGCAGATGGTTGGTTTCCTCGCATCCATTGCCCCTATAAAACCAAAGGGTTCGCCCTAGGGTTTCATACCTTGTCTTCTTGCCTTTGCATCTACAACCTCCACCACCAATCACCTAGGCTTCCTGCATCCACGTCCCAGCCACCATCGAGCTCGCGTTCATCCACCCCCATCTTCCAATGGATCTGTGGTGCCGCTCGGACATCATGTTCCAGCGTACGGAGGGCCTCATCCATCACGGTCTTCTCTACGCGCGGATCATGGATGAGTGGCTGCTGCCCGGTGAGGAGGATGTGTCATTGCTGCCCGTCGGCTATGTGGTGTCATTCACGCACTTCCATGAGCACGGGTTCGCTACCCCTGCTCATGGATTTCTTCGGGGGTTGCTGCACTGCTACAAGATTGAGCTGCAGCACCTCAACCCCAACGAAATCTAGCACATGGTGGCGTTCATCACCCTGTGTGGGGGATTCCTAGGGATTAGTCCCCACTTTGATTTGTGGTGGCACTTCTTTGCTGTTACCCTCCAGAAGAAGAGGGAGAAGAAGCAGGAGCTGAATACGCTGATGGGATGCACCGGCATCCACCTACGGAACAACCGGGTTGGCGAGTACCCATCGATGTGGCTGTTGACCTCCAACAAAGGGTAGCATTCGCATTGGTTCTATCTCAAGAACGACACTACCACCCCCCTATTGGAGTTCTCTGGGCGCCTAATCGAAGAGGCCCCGGATTCATGGAAGTGGGTGTCCTAGAGAAGGATAAGAAGAAGATCCAGGACCACCAAGCCACCATTCGCATCCTGAAGGAGAGGGGCCTAAAGGGATCAGGCATCATTAGGGCCTACCATATGAGGAGGGTGGCACCGCTGATGAGGTGTGCGCTTCCACTATATGCAATGGTGCTCGGGGCATCATTCGTCAGGACGATGCTGGCTGAGGGAGCGCTCTCCCCCTCTAAAGTTGCACAGCGCATCAAGGAGGCAATGGAGCCTTCTTGGGACAACGTAGGCGTCCCTCTTGATTTTATGTACCCGGTGCCGGGGCACCCTCTGATGCGGATGGAACCAGGCTACATCGCCTTCATAAGTTTCCTTTCATCATGCCTCCTCTTCAATTGATCTCCTGGCCCCTTAACACTAACATTGATATGGAGGGGCCAGCCGAGGGAACTCATCCTTATAGATCTCCCAGCTCCGCTGCTGAGGGATCCGTCCATGAGAGTGGCGAATCGCGCTGAGGCCGAGCGGCAGAGGAAGGCGAAGGAGGATGAGAGGAGGAAAAGGCAGTAGAAATTGCGGGCATGGGAGCGAGGGAAGGACACTGACAGCGATGACAATGACGATGAGGAAGACGATGACACCGAGCATGAAGACCTAGAGAGCTAGGTTGTGTTGATAGGTATCCGCTCGTCCTTGTAGGGGTCGAGGCCCTTCTCGCTCCCTAGAGGCGAGGGTGCGTCCGAGAGGCCAGCGGAGATGGGTTAGACCGTTCGCCTACCCCAGGAGCCAACAGGGGCGACCGGGCCTATCGCCGTGCCTAAGGTGCCAGCGGAGGAGGGTGGTTCCGCTATCACGCCCCAAGATGCAAGGGGGGCAAGCCCCTCTGCCCGGGAGTAGGGGGCGAGCTCAAAATGGCCCCGCTCCGATGAGGTGGAGCAGGGATCTAGGGGTTCACCCCCCAAACATACCTGTCGCCCAACAGCGCCAATGTAAGTCGCCAACTCCTCCATTTTCCCCTGTTTTCATTGTGACTCATGCTTTTCTTTCTCGTAGTGTCTTGAGGCAGCATAATCTTTTGGCACTAGTGCCAAAGAAGAGCGTTGCCCTTCGATCAGAGCAGCAACCGTCGGTTGGTGTTGCGCCTATTTCGTGCGGGAGCGACGCCGATGCGACTACCTCGCCGATCGGTCATGCGCCGCCCATGGTGGCACCCATGCCCTTAGTGGGAAAAGACAGTGCTAGGGCTTGTGGGATGCCCTCGAAGGTCGCTGAGCAGCTGGCGATGGAGGTGATACTGCTGCTAATGATGGGGCGGACAGAACTATCGATCGTGCTTGTGGCGCCGACCGCGGTGGGCACGATGCCACCGGTTGAGGCTCCACCGATGCTGGTAGAGGTGGCAATGGCCGTGATAGGTGGGACATAGCCAGATGTAATCGTGGTGGTGCCTGAGGCAGCGGCGTGACCCACGCCATCGGCGGCCCAAGTAACGGCGCCCAACATGGGCCGGACGGAGGGGGACATGGTCGAGGGTTCCCCGGACATCATGGTGGTGGCAGAGAGGACTGGTGGGGAATCGTCCCTGGCCCTGACTTTAGGGGCAGCCACTCGCTCATGCAGGACGAGCCCCTGTTCCGATGGATGAATCCATAGGACCCGACGTCAACACTCTTCACACTCGATGATGCCACTAAGAGCATAGAACAGCAGAGTCTCGACAAGGGGATTACGGCCATGCTAGAAGCCTTGAACCATGCTAGGGGCACCCTATGTGAAGTCATCGTTCCCACTGGCCAAGTATTCACTTGATCTTGCTCTCTACTTGCCCTCTTCTCTCTTCATGTATTTTTGTGTTCTGACCATCATCTTTTTTAGTCCCTTATCACTCGTAGCTGAGGGAAATCCTGGTTCCTTCATGAGCAAAAGGAGAACTAGGACCATCTCATCGATGAGGAGCGACTACACAGGGATGTGACCGCCTAGCTCATTGCTGCCCAGCAGAGGGTGGCTGAGCTAACTCCACTTGCCAAGGAGGTAGACAATCTCTGACTGTGGGAGGCCGAGGCCCATCGACATGCAGATGAGGCCGAGAGGGCGTTCGAGACCCTATCGGTGAGGTTGCAGCAGGATGAGGAGGAGGACGCCAAAGTCAGGAGGGAGCATGATGACCTGCTCTAGATGGACGCCGAGACCCGTCAGTGGACCCTCGACCTTCTGGCCGAGGCTAAGAGGAAGCGGGAGCTAAGGCAGGGAGCCAAGGAAAAGCTCATGGCCCTAGAGCAGAGAGTGAGTCAGGATGCCTAGGCGGTCACTCAACTGTGCAAGGGGTGGGACAAGCTGCTCCAAACTATGGAGAGGCTCCGCTTGGAGCATGGAGCGGCCCACAAGGAGCGTGACCAGGCCATCCGAGAGTGAGACGATGCGCAGCAAAAGATCAGCTCCCTCTAGGCCAAGCTTGGAGCCGCAACAACCCAGAGGCTAGAGGCCGAGGGCATCTCTATCGGTCTAGCCACAGAGCTTGCCGAGGTGAGGAGGAACCTTTAGGTGGAGAGCGACAAGCTTGGTATCTAGAGCGCTGCCCTCGAAGTGGTCTACGATGACCTAGAGGTGGTGCAGTTGGAGGGGACCAGTTCACTTGCGGCCCATGCCATCGAGATCATGACGCGGGTGCACCAGCTCGACAAGGATGCCCTTCATACCGGGGTCCATCAATCCTTCACGATTGCTCATTCTCATTATGGACACAGCATCGACCTAGAGACGATGAGCCTTGGCTTCATGCTTGGTTACACTGATGTTGAGCTAGATGAGATAGAGGCGATGGTGGGTCCACTTTCACGGGACTTGGCAGGCAAAATAAAAGACATAGTTCTACCCCTGAGGGGTTAGTTAGTCAGATAGGTCGAGTAATCGTTCATGTAACAAGCAGACAAATTCTGACCCTTCTACACTATCATGCAAACTTATTATTTTGTTTTGTTTGACTAAGTTTGTTCATCCTCCCTTTTTATGTGTGGAAAGGGGTTTGTGTGTTCTGACCCTTCCGTTTGTTAAAACCGTGGGGCTTGAGGTGTAGGAGGGAAACTCTGATCATGCTAGTGAGTAAGAGTGTTGTAGCCATAGGGGTGTAGGTTTCTCGTAGTCCAACCAGTGATGCCTAATTGCTTGTTTCTGCAGACCTTGCCACTAGATTTAACATGAGGAAGAGGTCGGGCATGGTGACTATTTTAGAAAGGGTGTATTTATACCCTTATCAGCCACTGAGTGAGATCCAACCCCTTGCCATTGTTGGGGTTAGGTGTCACTAAAGATCATGGAGAGGATAGCAAGATTAGTAGGAGAAAACATCTCTTATTTTCATATGTACCCCCTCCCTAGGATTTCAAGCTATCATTCTGCGACCGTGCGTTTGGTCTCCTTGTGAGTCCAACTTTCATCGAGCCCCCTCACATAGTAGGGGTTCAATCAAGGGTTGACTTGACTTTGTGATTGTTTCCCCATCCGTGGTTTCCGCAACCATGGGGTTTCTATGGGCTCGGTCGAGAGCTAGGATCGAACAAGAAAATTGAGATGACCCTGTCCACTTCTAGGTGGGTCGAGTGAAAGCTGCTAGGGCTCATCTGTGTTTTCTCCCCTGGCTCTTGTTTTACGTGAGGCAGCCTCGGTCTCATGATTTAGGGTCGGGTAGTTTGATCCCCTAAGCCTTGTGAGGCTTGGTAGGGGTCGGTCGTGTTTCATGCGCTACCTCGACCTTGGTTTCCACAGCCGGAGGTGACTCATCGTCTGTTTGTGACCGCGTATTCGGTCTCTTTGCGATGTTAATCCCCTAAGCCCCCATGCATAGTAGGGGTCCAGCCGGGGGTCGGTTCGTCTTGCGATCGTCGTCCCTCATGCGTCCAATCGCTAGAATGAAGGGGTTGAGCCGTGCCATGCTTTCCTCGCTGGATGGAGCACGGTGCTCAATGAGTTGTTAATGGGCTTGTTTGAGTGGAGCCCCGGCATCCCCATCATGGGGCCCCGGTTCGAGATCAACTAGTGACTGACTCTAGATTATTGGTGGTCGGTCCATATAGTTATCAGATCCGTTCAACCTGTCCGAGGGCTCGATGCCTTTCTTTAAGGGAAAAACCATGAACCTCGCATCATCCAAGACTCGAAACGAGGGTCAGGCTGCCCAAGGAACTCCATGTGCTTCAGGTATTGGCCGCTAGCGGGCCCATCCTTAACCTCCCCTTACTCTAGGGTGCCCTAGAGCAGCCGTGAACCCATAGGTGGGCTGGCCTTTGAACTCTTGGGCCTTAATGGGCCATAGGAGCGCTTTCAACTCCATGTCCCACTTACCTATGGCGGCCCATAGTCTTTGAAGGCGAATCGTCACCCAGCGGATCCTTCATGGGAAGATTTGGATAGGCATGCGCTCATCTTCCCGTAGTTTCCTGGAGACGTTCGATCGACCTAGGCACAGGTTTTACCTTGATGATGAGAGTGATGGGTTTGGGAAGCTCTTACCGGATATGATTGTGCCAGATTCGGGTCCGTTGTTCATGACGGGGTCAGCACGACCCACATGGGGCATCCTACTGCTCCCTACCCATTTCACGACATCGGTCAAGCCATCCAATTGACTTGCGTTACCTACTGGGACAAGGTTTTCCTATGGAGATAGAGGATGAGAACATCTTGCGCGAGAATTTAGTTTAGGCAGATAATCTAGGTGGGGAACTTGTAATAAATGGACAATCTCTTAAATTTTGTTATAGCAAAATAGCTTTTTAGTTCTTCTCCCCTTTTTGTATAAAAAGGTGAGTGCATTTTGACCATTTTTATCGTTAAGGCCATAAAAACTCAGGATGTGGGTGAGCCAGTTCTCATCACGCTGGTGAGCAGAGACGTTATAGTTGTTGGGGCATAGGTTTCCCAAAGCTCGACCAGTTATACTCAGAGCCTGTTCCCATAAACCTAGCTCCTAGGTTTTAACGTGAAAGGGGGTCGGGCACTGAGAATGTTTGTTAGGTGGGTATATTTTTAAAGCGTACTAGCCCTTTCCATGCCTAAGGCCAAAAGAGCTCGGGGTGCGGAAAAGAAATTCTGATTACGCTGGTGAGCAAAGGCGTCATAGCCGCTGGGGCGTAGGTTTCTCACGGTCCGACCAGTTTTACTCAGGGTTTATTTCCACAAACCTCGCTTTTGGGTCTTAATCGTGAAAAAGGGGCGGGCGTAGAGATTATCTACTAGATAAATATGTCCTTATTAGCCCCTAAGTGAGGTCCGACCCCCCGCCGTTTGCTGAGGTCGAGTGTCACAAAGATCGGGAAGTTCGATAGCGAAACTAATAATAAGAGGAAGTACGCGTTTATTTAGGGGTAAAAGTGACATAGCTGTTCAATGTTCTAGGCGTTGACGAAGATTTTGCCGTCGAGTTTGTAGGCGCCTGGCCAAAACATCTCTCTGATGACACACAGTCCCTCTTTTGGCAGGGAGAGCTCATGGCGGTCCTTGCATACTTGGCCAAGGGAAGGGGGCGACGCCGCACGCTTTGTCTAGCTGGGCTCCATCCTATGCTCCCCCTTGTTAGAGCTTCCGAACAAGAACCGCTTCAGGAGAATGCAGTCCTTGTACAGGTGCTTGACGGGGAAAGCATGGTTCGGGCATGGCCCTTCAAGCAGCTTCTCGAAGTGGCTTAGGGTGCCCTCCGTAGGCTTCTAGCCCCCCGTGCGGTCAGCCTTGGCCGCTAGCGAGCTCCTGCGGCACCGCTTGTTCTTCCTTTTGTTGGGAGGCTTGGAGGCACCTTTGTCGGCATCCTCATCCTACTTTGCCTTGCCCTTGAGGGTGTGTCGGCCAAAGGCTTGAGGTCCCATCAAGTCGGGGCTCGGGCTTTGGTCCTCACCGATGTCATAGCGTCCGCCATGACGTGGATGGTAGCTGCAGCTAGCCCCTTCCTTTGCATCGCTGTAGGCACACCTGTGGGCATCGAGGGTGTTCCGGGCATCGTGGTGGAGGCCGAGACACTCATGCACCAGAACCGCAGTGCGCGGCCCACCGCCCTATTGGGCCTGATGGAACGGTACATCCTTGTTGGGTTGTTCTAAGGGCGCTTCGCGTCTACGAGCATCGGAGGTGTCATGCGCGTCGTGGTGGAGATCGAGACGCTCATGCACTGAACCCGTGGTGCGTGGCCTTCTATAGTCGAGGCTGAGGGGCTGGTTGCTTCCAGGGGCATGGACATCCATTGTAGGTAGCTGCAACTCCTTGGTCACCTCAGCGATTACGTCGAGGCCAGTGAAGAGGAGGGGTTGTGTGGCAGTGGAAGACCGCACCAACTCTCCCTCCATTGTAATGACGAAGTCCAGGTTCTTGAAATGCACGCGCGAGCCCGGGACCTAGCTAATGTTGCGATTAGCCATCTGAGGTCTGGTGTTGATGTCAAGACGCGCAAAATGCCCCTACTTGGCACACCAACTGCTAGTTCTTACTTGAGGGATTGGGCGAGGTAGAGCCAGCCCTCAGACATTGGCCGAGGCAGAGCTGACCCTCAGGGGTCGGCTAAGATGGAGCCTACCCTCGGGAGTTAGGCGAAGCGGAGCTAGCCCTAGGACGTCGGGTGAGGCAGAGCTGGTTCTTAGACATTGGGCGAGGCAGAGCCAACCTTCGGGGGTCGGATGAGATGGAGTCCACCCTTGGGAGTCAGCTGATGTGGAGCCGACCCTAGGGGGTCGGGCGAGGCAGAGTCCGTGGCCCTATTGTCCACTAAGGTGGAGCCAACCCTCGGGGCAAGGACGAGGCAGAGCCCCTAGCCCTAGTGGTCAGATGAGGCGAAGCCTAGCAAGATGTGTAGTCGCGCTCTTGACCGCTCAGATGAATCAATCGTTGATGGTTATTAGCTCCTGCTCTTCAGGTACCCTAGTACTAGGTCCCTGACACCTATCCTAGCCACCACTAGCTCTGCCACATGGAGCAACTATTGCTGCTCGCATGGCCAAGCGGCATAGCTGCCCTACCGACCCGCCTCGTGCTGCAACGTAGCCGCTGCAGGTGCCGTCGCCTCACCATCACGTCTGTGCCTCCCTTTGCACCCCTACCCCATTGTTGGCCCAGTTGTGCTCGCCACTGCCGTGCACACATGGTGGAGCTCACTGTTGCCTTGCCATTTATGGCACTATGGCCACGCGGGCCATGAAGGTCAATGAACACACGTGCTTGTTCGATTGAATCCACGTGTGTGATGCCCAGATCGCACTGATCACAACCTGTCAAGACAAGGCCATGCTAAGCCCACCTACCGGCCCCGTCTCCCTCTTTCTCTCTGCTGACTGCCATCGAGCCACGCCACCAAATTACCCAGTGATCGATCACCTCCATTCAATTCATCGCATCCACAGCTTCACCATCACGTCCTCTCGCTGCTCGACCCCACCTAGCCATGAAGAAGGCACTACCAAGCTCCAATTTGGAGCTTTTCCCCGCCGCCATGCCATTAAGGCCATGCTCGGCCATGGTTGAGGGCAGCCCTCCTACTGCCCACCCTAAACCAATTCACATGTATCACTAGCTTCGCCTTGACTCCCTCTTCACCTTGCGCACCTTAGCCAAACAACTACCGCCTCCCTGTCATAGCTGACGCAACCGTGCCACCATAGTGCGTCGCCGCATGGCTCGGCCGCGCATGGCCAGCCCTTCTCCATCACTCTCTTCTCCACCCACCACCTTAGCCAGGTCCATGGTAGTATCCTGATGCTCACTCGCTAGCTAGTTAGGTCCTTAGGTGCTCTGGTTCACCAGAGTAGTCGCAGCACCATCACGGATGGCCCCACGCCGCTACAGCTAACTCCAGTGCATCTCGCTGCACTACGTTGCTGCTCGGCATAGGCGGTGGGACCATAGTTGAATGTCGGCCTGACCGACGAGCCAGTGCGGGTCTCTGGTGGCCGGCGTGGCCACCCCATGCTACCGCTCACCGCGCCGCCGGTCACGGGTTAGCTGGGGGTGCGCTCGGGGGAATTCCAGGGAAGCCGTGGGTTAAGTGAGAAGGTCTGAGAAATTAGAAAATAGTGTTAGTACTTAGTTGTAAATTGGGAGGAGTTCGAGGCCTCTTTTGCAAAATTGCCAATGCGCGTGGGCTTTCCTCGGCGTGGGCCGTCTCCGCTTGGGCCGGTGTCCATGTGGGTCATATCTGTGGGCCACTAGGCGAGCGCGCGCGTAGGGTTGCGTGGGCCGCGCGTGTGGGCCACGTGGGAGATTCACTTTTCCTTTTTTCTAAGGAATTAGAAATGGTTTTCTAATTTAATTTTAGAGCTGATCTTTGGTAATTAATATAAAATCATGTATGTGTCCAAAAAATTATGAAAACAAATTTTATTAGGTTCCTAAAATTGTGACCTATCTATTGGTGTATTTAGTTCATACTTATATGTGTCGATATTAGGAGTTATTGAATCATTTGAGAATGCTTAATAATATTAAGTTAATTATTGTAGAAATTTTTGTGGTAAATTGGTGGTATCTTTAGTCCTGAAATTTTTATGGTGTATTATTATGTGCTCACTGTAATTTTGTAGCCTTAGAATACACTGAGCATTAGGGTAGTTAAATGCTCTTTGTTTCAATATACATTAAATCACTAGTAGAAATAAAGAAATATCCTTAATTTGCCAAGCTAAGGGTTTGTTAATTGAACCCAACACTTTGCTTGATGAAGCTGATAGTTAGCTTAGTATCTTAGTCATTAGAGCTAGCTTAGTAGCTTGGTGTGCGTATTCTTATTTTAAGAGTTGTTGTTGCCTAAATGCTAAATGGTTGCATCAATATCGCATGCATATAGAGAACGAGTTGGCGGAGATAGTGACCACAGACGATCGCGAGTTTGAGGAGATTGTCGAGGAATACGAGGAGGAGGTCATCATGAGGGAGGAGGTCCCGGAGCCACCACCGACTGACTCGGCTGACACCGCGCCTGCCCAAGGCAAGCCCCAGTGTATAACCCTTATTTTTTATAATCACTATATATATGTGATGTGCATTTACATTATAGGAATTTTATGGAAACCACATGCAAAGATATATCTGTCCTATGAGTCTTACTAGTGCAGGTTTGAGTAGCTGCTATGCTTAGGTTTTCGGTAGCGTGAGTAACATGCCGTTACTCACAATAGGTGATTATTATAATTACTCTCATGATAAAAATGATGAAAGGAAAATGGAGACCGAGCAGGGATATGGTATGGGTATTGGTGGGTGTAACAAGTTGTGTCCCGCGGCCATAGGGCTTAGCTTGGTTACACTATTTTCCCTGTCCGTGTTCATTGAGGACCATCTGTCGCTATGGATGGTAGTCAGGTCACAAACTTATTATCCTGAGCACATACTTGCTTATGGGAGCAGCAAGGCTCGTTACGCTCTTGTCATGGGTTTTAGCTCTTTCTGGACTGACTGATTGGAGGCGGGGAAATGTGGAGGTCTAAGCACCATATTGAGACCGGGTCTCAAGTGTGGGGGCCTAGAGTCCAAGTTTGGATAGGAATCTAGACCCCGTGATAGGAGTGGAATGGGTTGGTCTTGTTTGTGCCTGTGGTACAAATGGGGCATGTGTTTTGGGGTACCCAACTAGGATACATTAATTCACGAATCATCGTTTTCGTGAGATGGTACAACTTGGCTTTGGTCTAGCACCATAGTAAGAACTGGAATATAAAAGATGGTAAACTGGTTCTGATTGCTCAACCTTTGCTTGAAAGTAGAACATGTGCTTACCTAGAATTGTTAGCTAATGAAGTAATCATGACTGCTAATTAAACTTGATCTTAAGGATGTACTTCTAGTAATGCTTTTTGCAAACAAAAAGAAAACATCAAACCCATATTGCCTATCATACCCCTTGGAGTCGGGAAACTATTCCCACTAGTCGGGTAAGTCTTACGAGTACATTGTGTACTTAGGGTTTATTTTACCCTATTGCAGGTGTAGCTTGAGGAGTAGCTCTTGTGTGGAGGATTCTTCTGGTGAGCACAGACGGATCCTTGTATCGTTTCCGCTAGATGTTTATTTTTATTTCGTTGTTTAATTATCGCACTCTGATCCCTGGTATTGTAATAAATAATTTTCAAGAACTCGTGATGTATGAAATGGACTAAGTATTGTAAGCTCGTACTCATTATTGGATTCTAGAGGTAAAACATGGATTGTTTCGAGTTCTCCCATAGGGTGCGCTCGACGAAATTGTCTGATGTAGCTAACTTTCGGGGTGCTTAGTGTCTAGTTGAAGACGAGCGCCTCCGATAGCGTGTTATTTTGGGCAATTCTGCCACATTTATGCAACGGCGGCCGGGAAGGCGAACCACACCTACGAGAAACCTGCGAGCAACACCCCCACTTCCCTTCGAGAAACACGACTACACAGCACACGACCACACGCGTGGGGTACCATTAAGACGTGATGTGACCCGGGAGGCCAACAGGCCCCCAAATCCTCAAGCAGAACAAAAGTAGTTGGGGACCAACAGCATAGGCGTTCAATGATTTATGAGACATCTCTCGATGAGGCATAGCCAAACTCCACATTGATTGTCTGGGGACATCGGGTCTCACCAAACTACCCATGGACGCTCAACGAGGCACAATGTTCGATCGGCAAGGTTATAATGGATAGTCTCACCCCACGTGGGGCGAGAAACTAGCCCTCACATGGAGGTCCATGACCACTCAAAGCTCACAGGGAAACTACGAGGAAGCGAAGGGTAAAGATCAGTAGCCTCGACCCAGTCGAGGCCAGGCCACCAAGCTCGTCCTTCCCCTAAGGCTTGATTCCTCGACCACCAAGGTAAAACCTTGATCTCAGATGTGGTAGTTGATAAGATAGGTGTACTACAATCTACGGGGTATCCCTAACAAAATTAATTGGCCCCAGCCACCATATGACTAGGAACCGGCACATGTTGAAGAACCTGAGAGGGAGGCCAAGCCTCGACCAAACTACTCAAGGTCTAGCCCTGACCAAACTCCTCGAAACACGGCCACCACACGTCGGCACGATTAAACTTGCGACTAGGAGCCCCGCTTAGGTTGGGACACATAAGAGCGAGGCTAGGCCTCGACCAAAATGGCTCAGGGTCTGACCCCGACCACATAGAAAGCAAACGAACCTCGCCGCAAAACAATTACACTTTATCCATCTAAACAGTTACAAAGCGAGTGTGACCGAGCCGCATACAAGACACAAAAATCCCGATACCGCCATAACAATGATATCACGGAAAACCAAGAGGCACCAGCCAAACATGGAAGAAGGACAAAGTAGGGAAAACACCTTGCAAGCCTTCTTCTAGCATCACGGCCTCTAGAACATAACACATAGGGGGAGGCATGCCACCGATGACTAGCTGACATAACCAACCCATAGAAGGACGCATCCATTTTACAGGCCCACACATTACTATGCAGCACGTGAGTCACACAACACATGGCACGATGCGAGACTGCCGAAATAAAGCCTACGCACAGGCCTATGCCTCAAAGATCCCCTAAGGCACGCAAGGCTCATAGCATGGAGAGCAGCCTAGATTAGATCACACACGGCAGACCAAGCCACCAGGCTCAGCGCGCGCCAGTCGACTAGTCCCATCGAAATAAAGAATGGTAGGTGCCTCAAACAGACAACAATTGGCAAGCGCGTATGCACCACGCCTTGAGATGCAACCAACAAAATAGATGCATAGCGCCCAAGGCCCGCACTAACGCCTCGACCACTCGAACACCACCCAAAGAGAGTTCCTTCACGATTATTTCTAATCGTAAAAACACTCAGGGGCTACTATCAGGAGTACATAACTAGGGTACCCCCAAGACATGGATAGGAGAGCCACCTAGGACGGCCTAGGTGACCACGGGCCAGCTAGACCATGGCCCGTCTCGACCTCTTGCCCCCCTGACCCGTATGAGGCCCGCCCCGACCTTTCCCGCCTCTCGACCTTCCACCACGCGATGCCCTCGACCACCTCTGGCCTTAGCCGCTAAGGATAGGACAGAAGGTGGGGTGGACGCATTAAATGCACCTGCCCAGACAAGACGCGCACACGCACTCCATTGGGTACGGGGAGGACGACCACCCCATCAAACCAGCAAGCCCTAGGCAGGGCGTCATGCCTTGGGCAGCACCTCGCTGGCAGACAAGACAACACCAGGACATAGCAACATCACCCCACGTGGCACAACACCGTCCATATCCCGTCTAACCCGATGGACGGGCGTACGATCGTACCTACTACAGAATGGGGCACACGACCAAGAGGCTGGTTGCCCATGAACCGGATGGATCCAATGCCCTCAATCCGGCCACAAGAAGTCGGGGCGACGGGGCCAAGAACAAGGGAGTAGGTAGCCCATGATGGACAAAAACTCTCCCCATACGATGACATCACAATTTCTCTCTGAAGAAACGGACGCCAGGACGAAGGCCACGACTACCATGACGAGCCCATGCCATACGATGAAGTTGGTGAACAACCACCATTCCCACAGTGCCTCCACGGCCGGCACTGTACCACCACCATACGCCATGACTTGGCGAAGGGAGCATGCCCTCGATGACCATGCCTGGACGTGCTAACAAGACCAGAAGGATTGCTGACCAAGCTTACTAGCTTTTCCCTCCCTCAGGCTTCTGACCACTCGGATCGGGAGAACCCTACACTCCTACATGTAACCTGGCCCCACGGCTATATAAAGGGGGCCAGGCCTTCTTCCTAGAGTATCGATTTTCCCTGCCTCTAACTTTCTATCTGCAGAACCCTAGCTTGCATGCACCCTGTTGTAAGCCGTTTGGAGCACTAGAACTTGAGGAACACGTACTCACAGTCTCCGGCACTGGACGTAGGGTTTCGTCCCTAACTAGTATAATTTCCCTGTGTCTCAAGTGCTAGCCATTGATTCCCTTGAGCAAGGCAGCGCTAAATTTACTCGTCGGTTCTCAAAACACCAACAAGAAACTTCATGGCTTTTAATTCGATATATCTAATTATCATCATCAATAGTAGCAATTGGATCTATTCAGTTTTTAAAATTACCGCATACCCCATTATAAAAAATACATAAATTAACCTCCTAATTTTGCATCTAAACTATACACCTTCTTTCATTACAAAAGATAATTCAAAATTATCCCCTAAATTTGTATATAAATTATCCACATTTTTCATTAATATAGATAATTCAAACTTGCCTCCTAAATTTGTATCTAAATTACTTATCTGTACCATTATAAAATATAATTCAAAATAACTCCCTAACTTTGTATATAAATTATTCACACCCCGTTCATTATGAAAGATAATTTAAAATAATATGCTAATATTTTTTTTATAAATTACCCACAACTATCACTATTAGGTAATGTAACATAACTCCTACATTTGCATTCAAATTACCCATAAATATAATTATGAAAGGAAACATAAAGCAACACATTCTAATTTATATCTAAATTTTTCACCTTGGACATCATAAAAATTAAACAAAATATCTCTCAAATTTATATATAAACTAATATAAGTTATCACAAAAAAATAATTAATATCTATAAAGTATGCTATATATATTTCTAAATTACACACTTCTACTATAATTAAGTTGGCTTAACAAGTGGAGTTTAGCAAAGTTTTATTTGGGATAGTTTTCGGATCGTCATACTTATTTTTTTTATTCAATCACCACGGGGGTTGAGAGGCCCCACATGAATGATTTCCATTGATTCCGGGCTAGCCGGGAAATGGTCGGAGGCGTGCTCCGTTAGTTTTGGTTCAAGGCCATTGGCCAAAGGGAACAATGAAGCTAGAGAGGGTGCGACTGTTACATAGAAAATAAGTTGCTCCAACAATTTGCCAGCGGCCGAAGCCTGAAGGGGAAACGATGTCGCTAGAGCTCACAATCTTCCTTGCACGCAATCATCAGGCGAGCCAGGCTTGTCTGCTCTTTCCTGAACACCATGGCGTTTCTGTGCTTCCAGAGATGCCAACAGCATAGAAGGATCAGGGTCGAGAACAGATGTTGGGGGACGTGGACCGGCCGCTTGATTTCCCAAAGATGTGCTTCATCTGGCATATCGGCAGTGCTCCAACCAAGTACCCCCCAAAACTCCTTTGCAAAAGAGCAGTCACGAACAAGTGGATTCCGATTTCAGAGTAGCCACGACATACAACACATATGTCTTCATCGACGATGTTTTTCTTGATCAGGTTTGAACTGCACTGGAGGCGATCGTGCAGTAGCAGCCAACCGAAGAACCTGCCCTTTGGTGGGGCGCAACTTTTCCAGACAAATTTGAACGCCGGCAATCTTCGGCCATCAGATGTGGAGGCTCTGTAAATCCTGGCACTGTTTAGGCTAAGGTTCCCTTTTCAAATGTACTGGTTCTGACATCTTTTGAGTCGGTGAGCTGAACTTGCAGCATCAGGCTATCAAGGACCTCCGATTCGGAAATGGCGACAGTGGAGAGCCCGGGGACTGAGGGCTTGTTTATATCCATGGCGTAAAGTTCGGATGTTATACGAAGGTGTCGCATGGGGTGTTCGGATATTGATAAAAAAATAAATTACAGAATCTGTCATTAAACCGCGAGACGAATTTATTAAGCTTAATTAATCCATCATTAACACGTGTGTTACCGTATCACGTGTGTTACTGTATCACTACGCTGTCAAATCATGGACTAATTAGGCTTAAAAGATTCATCTCGCAAAGTAGTTGCAATCTGTGCAATTAGTTATTTTTTTAGTTTATATTTAATATTCTATGCATGTCCAAACCTTCGATGTGATATGGTGTAAACTTCTGGGTGAGGAACTAAACAAGACCCGACAGTCTGCAACACAAACTTGTACTCCCTTGTACTGTAAGTTTGAATGCTTAAACTGGGTTCCACATGAGAATTGTGCTACCATGCGTGCACTCCAGAACATTAACTGGGGAATATTCTGTCCCATTTCTGTAATATGTTGCTAAATTAATATATGAAGACCCTTATAAAAAAAAAAGAGGTGGAGGCTCCATTTCCCACCATTGACCGAGTGATGCATCTATATGCTGGGAGGTGGCCCTCAATGGTATCCCAGTGGTTTCCATCTACATCCCCAGCTATGGAGGCAAGGTATACATGGCGTCTTGACCAGGCCGCCCATGAAGAGTCACCAGGCTGGTGAAGCCGATGTAATAGCTTAAGAAGCAAACTTGAGTAGTTGAGTTCACAGTTGTCAGGCTCTTAATACCAAGTCCTCCTTCAGACAATCAGACCGCTGCTTCTGAACCATTTCCCAGGAGATCATGCAGCACGCTCCAGTAGTTTTGGATTTGCCATACCAAAGAAAAGCTTTCCATTTGCTTTCTAGATGGTCAAGAACACCCTGCGGCAGAGCTATTGCAGACATGAAATGTGTTGCTAGATCGTCAAGCACTAAGTTAATGAGGATGACCCGACCGGCTTTGCTGAGAAGAGCCGATTGCCAACCAACCAATCTTTTATCAACTTTGGCGATCAGTGGAGCAAAGGCTTGCAAATTTGAGAGTGGCAAACCCAGGTAGACTTGTGGGAAAGACGCTTCCTGGCACTGCAGTAGTCGGATGACTCGAGACAAGGTTCTAGGGGAGACATGTATGGGCACAGCAGTACTCTTACTGAAGTTGATGTGCAGGCCTGTTGCAGATGCAAAGTTGTCCAGAATCTTTTTCAGGTTTCTTACATCCGGAATCTCAGCACGAACCACAATCAGTGTATCGTCGGCGTATTGCAAAACGGGGCAGACATCATCTGCCAGAGGATGACGGACTCCTCCACTGAAATGTATGTAGCGGCGCTGAAGAACATCAGCTACCAACAAGAATAGATAGGGGGAGGGAGCGTCTCCTTGCCTTAGTCCTTTCTTGCAGGTAAACCACGGACCAGGGCAGCCGTTTATTACAACCGCGGACCGTGTGATGTGGTCTGAAGCTGCTGCATCCATCTGCACCATCTTTGTGGGAAGCCTCTGCACCTGTTTGTTTGATCGTTTCTGTGGCTTATAAGCTGGCTGATGTTATTTTGTTGTAAGAGAAAAACACTGTATTATGGTTAATAAGCATGGCAGATACGATCAAGCGAACAGGGTGCTGGCCTCTAGAATTATCTGTAAGCTATCCCAGCTGGAGACTGAATCGGATCGTCACACTTCCAGTGAAAAGAGGGTTTTTATTATATGTATTATTTTTTGGTGATGAGCTCCTCAAACCATTACTCGTTCTTACCTTAGAGATGACCCTTCTAGTGATTTTACGTTGAAGCTTATCATCGATGGCTTAAAAATGTATGCGGCACGGCGCATGATGCGTAGCCATGCTGGATTGCTGGCGAAGCTTCTGGTGTGGCCTCTCGCTCAGGACCACTAATAAGGAAATCCAACATGCATTGGCAGCTGACATGGCCCAACCTACGCCTCTCGCCTCATCTGTCAGCAGTCAGCACCATCGCTATTTAACTTAGCAGGCCATGCTAGTTTTTCTCCCCTTGATTACGATCACTACACCAGTTCATTGGGTACTACCTAACACCAGGGAGTGGCAATCTAAAAAAAAAAGGTGGTAGTGGCGGCAGAGATAGAACCATACGCCTGCTTCCTCGGCACCTTAGCATACGTTGCATACCTGAGCACTTCACGTATGGTGTGGCAAGGAAGCCCTGACATGGACGCTGCATGCATTTTGCCTCACACTCTGCGTACCGCCATCGATCACTTGCTAGGACACAAAGAATGAGGGCCGCCGTGCCCATGCATCAGCCACCAATCCGTACATAAATGCATGCTGGTCCCGTACTTCCTCGCTCACTGTCGTGTGCATGTAACCAACTAACCATCGCCCTGTTCATTTGGCCTTATTTAGCTTATAAGTCGTATTTTTTCAGCCAACGAACAGTATTTTTCTCTCACACCAAATCAGCCAACAGCGCTTTCAGCCATAACTTATCAGCCAAACAAACCCAAACGAACAGGGCGCATGCATCTATCTGCACCGAAGATAAATGCACATTAATATAGCCAGGTATGCATATAAGCGCGCGATCGAGGCCCCTTCTGATGGCCTCAAGCCCTGGAGCAACGAGATGGAGGGAGACCTGGCCTCATCGTGGCCTCAAGTTTGATGGGTTTACGTCCATGTGAAAACACACGATTTCTAGCTTTATTTGGACCATTGCATTGGTCGCACTGGTTCTGTGGTCTGGTTTGCACGGTCACATGGGGAACAAGAACAAGGTCGATCCACTATATGCATGCACCGTGTTCGTTTGTTGGTTTCAGCCAGCCCAAACCAGTCAGCCAACAGTATTTTTCTCTCACAACAAACCAGCACCAACCAGTCCAAACCAGCCCAGAAATCAACCAGCGAACAGGCCGATGGCCGTCGCAGGCCGCTGTGGCACTGTCGGATCATTTTGTGTGAATAACGTGTGCAACAGGCAAATGAGAAAAGGGAGTGGGGAAGAATACAATTCCCGGCTTGTCAGGTTGTGGTTTGTGGTGATATATAGTGCACGCCTGCCCGGCTGTCCGCCGTGAGGGTTCAGGATGTGAGCACTGAACTGTAGTTTGGTCAGTCTAATAGTCATGTTCGTTTCGCTAAAATTTGGCTTATGTTGATGCTGATTTGTTGGGAGAGAAAATCAATATTCCTTCATGCTGCTACGCTGCTATGCTGCTGGTTGCTACTACTTCATGAATGAACCAAGTGACAGCTCCTGCTACGGTTCTAAAACTTCTGTATATGGACGATTGAAAGAAACATGCTTGTGAAAGTTCCAGCAAAATTTATCAGTTAGTTTAGTGTAGATGCAGGTGACCAAACGGAAGAACACCAGTGGACGACGACTCGAAGACAGGACTAGACCGACCGACGACGACTGGACCAAGGGCCTGCTGGTGTTCGCACACACACCTTGTACATCACGTGGAGGCGACTGGCGAGCATGTGATGCAGAAGTACTGAATCCATGGCAACTTCCAGGAAAGTAGTGCATCAAGAAGCCGCCTCACGAATTTGTTTAACCATCATTACGTGAATCAAAAAAATTTCTTCACCTGTAGTCACTTCTTTGTAGTTACTGACAGGGTTTTCAGTTTCGTTTTTTTTTTAAATATCGGCCACCCCTAAAATTACCGTAATCCGTGAAATTCAGCCAAAATTTCACCGAATTTTTTTAGGAACTTGCACATGAAGTATGTTTTTTTAAAAAATATATATATACCTAAACAAATATTGACATGATTTATTTATGACTACGCATTTATTGAGTAGAAGAATATATAACACAAACAATAGAAAATAGGAATCTAGTCTAGAGTTATATAGCACATGTACTACCGTATTACAAAATTTCGTAATTTCTTTTGGCCACCACCAAAATTATTGAAATTCAGGAAATTTCAGTGAAATTTCGTTGAAATTCTGAATCCTGGTTACTAAAGCGTGAAGATGGATCAAGAAATCAAGAGACTCCGGTGAGAAATTATATGGAGCGAGTAGTAAAGGATTATATAGTTGCAAAATACGTGCAAGTATCTGATCTGATATGTCCAAACAAATGGAGAATCCTACAGGGTCGTTGACTCATAATCAGCACATTTGCTTATGCTTCAGCTGACAGGCCTCTGTTCAAACTTCAAACAAAGGCGTTCGAAACCTCATGCTCCATAGAAATTTTGTTCCAACTGCCCTAACTCTGACCGTTTACTCGTGATCGATTACCCCAGTGAACCTCTAACTACCCCCAAGATAATGGGTTTTACATTCCTTAGAAAGATCAATATACGTGCTTTTTCCGTGCCAAATGAAGCAACTGTTGCTGACACCAATGGTCCTTCAAAACATTATGAACTACTACTGGTATCTACTCGCCTGATGCGTGCGTTTGATTGCATCCACAATACGACAGAGTGTGCCTGGTTGCCTTCCTGCTGCCTGCTGCCTGCTGCCATCATATCCCCCAAATCAGTGCAAAAGCAAGACCAAAACAGAGAACAGAAACGACTAACAGCGTACCGTGGCAGGTGAGCCGAAGCGAGCACGGTGGACGGAGCTCTGCCCACACCAGTCACCAACCCCCGCGCAGGCGCCGGGGGGCACCAACCCCGCCCGCGGCGCGACCGAGCCGTCCTCAGCCGGCCACCACTAAACGAAATCGCGACGCTTTCCACGCCGCCGGCCCCGCCAAAAATTTTACTTGCAACGCGGCACTCGTTCTGTTATGGGAAAGTCGACCAACCCCCAAGACGCGCGGGCGCAGCCCTCCGCTATTTAAACCCCTTCCGTTTCACTCCAAGAAGAGCAGCACCATCCAGTGCATCACGAGCTCTTGTCCATCCAGACTAACAGGCCATCGCCTTACTTCTGACCCCAAATCATTTACGGCGCAAGTGCCTTCTGTTCAAACCCCAGCCCCACATCAATGGAGTGCGAGAACGGCCGCGTTGCTGCTACCAACGGCGACTCCCTGTGCATGGCGACGCCCCGCGCCGACCCGCTTAACTGGGGAAAGGCCGCGGAGGAGCTGATGGGCAGCCACCTGGACGAGGTGAAGCGGATGGTCGCCGAGTACCGCCAGCCCTTGGTGAAGATCGAGGGCGCCAGCCTCCGCATCGCGCAGGTGGCCGCCGTGGCCGCCGGCGCTGGCGAGGCCCGCGTCGAGCTCGACGAGTCCGCCCGTGGCCGGGTCAAGGCCAGCAGCGACTGGGTCATGAACAGCATGATGAACGGCACCGACAGCTACGGCGTCACCACCGGCTTCGGCGCCACGTCCCACAGGAGGACCAAGGAGGGCGGCGCTCTCCAGAGGGAGCTCATCCGGTTCCTCAACGCAGGCGCATTCGGCACCGGCACCGACGGCCACGTCCTGCCGGCCGAGGCCACGCGTGCGGCCATGCTCGTCCGCATCAACACCCTGCTCCAGGGGTACTCCGGCATCCGCTTCGAGATCCTCGAGGCGATCGTCAAGCTGCTCAACGCCAACGTCACGCCGTGCCTGCCGCTCCGCGGCACGGTCACCGCGTCCGGCGACCTCGTGCCGCTCTCCTACATTGCCGGCCTCGTCACCGGGCGTGAGAACTCTGTTGCAGTCGCCCCGGATGGCAGCAAGGTGAACGCCGCAGAGGCGTTCAAGATTGCCGGAATCCAGGGCGGCTTCTTCGAGCTGCAGCCCAAGGAGGGTCTTGCCATGGTGAACGGCACCGCCGTGGGCTCCGGCCTTGCCTCCACCGTGCTCTTTGAGGCAAACATCCTAGCCATCCTTGCCGAGGTCCTGTCCGCCGTGTTCTGCGAGGTCATGAACGGCAAGCCGGAGTACACCGACCACCTGACCCACAAGCTGAAGCACCACCCGGGACAGATCGAGGCGGCTGCCATCATGGAGCACATCTTGGAGGGCAGCTCCTACATGAAGCTTGCCAAGAAGCTCGGCGAGCTGGACCCGTTGATGAAGCCGAAGCAGGACCGGTACGCGCTCCGCACGTCGCCGCAGTGGCTTGGCCCCCAGATTGAGGTTATCCGTGCCGCCACCAAGTCCATTGAGCGCGAGATCAACTCCGTCAACGACAACCCACTCATCGATGTCGCCCGAAGCAAGGCTCTTCACGGTGGCAACTTCCAGGGCACGCCCATCGGGGTGTCCATGGACAACACACGTCTCGCCATCGCAGCCATCGGCAAGCTCATGTTTGCGCAGTTCTCTGAGCTCGTCAACGACTACTACAACAACGGCTTGCCCTCCAACCTGTCCGGTGGGCGCAACCCCAGCTTGGACTACGGCTTCAAGGGCGCCGAGATCGCCATGGCGTCCTACTGCTCTGAGCTGCAGTTCCTGGGGAACCCGGTCACCAACCACGTCCAGAGCGCGGAGCAGCACAACCAGGACGTGAACTCGCTCGGACTCATCTCCTCCAGGAAGACCGCAGAGGCCATCGAGATCCTGAAGCTCATGTCCTCGACGTTCCTGATCGCCCTGTGCCAGGCGGTCGACCTGCGCCACATCGAGGAGAACGTCAAGAGCGCCGTCAAGAGCTGCGTGATGACGGTGGCGAAGAAGACTCTGAGCACCGACTCCACCGGTGGTCTCCACGTCGCCCGCTTCTGCGAGAAGGACCTGCTCCAGGAGATCGAGCGCGAGGCGGTGTTCGCGTATGCCGACGACCCCTGCAGCACCAACTACCCGCTGATGAAGAAGCTTCGCAACGTGCTCGTGGAGCGCGCCCTCGCCAACGGCGCTGCCGAGTTCGACGCCGAGACATCCGTGTTCGCCAAGGTCGCCCAGTTCGAGGAGGAGCTGCGCGCGGCGCTGCCCAAGGCTGTGGAGGCCGCACGGGCGGCTGTGGAGAACGGCACGGCAGCGATACCAAACAGAATCACCGAGTGCCGCTCCTACCCGCTCTACCGCTTCGTGCGCGAGGAGCTCGGAGCCGCGTACCTCACCGGCGAGAAGACGCGCTCTCCCGGCGAGGAGCTCAACAAGGTGCTCCTTGCCATCAACCAGGGCAAGCACATCGACCCGCTGCTCGAGTGCCTCAAGGAGTGGAACGGCGAGCCCCTGCCCATCTGTTGAACAGAGTTGATACAAGCAGCAGAAGGCTGTATTTTTAGCTAATGGTTTTTATTCCTAATTTGTTTATGTTCGTTGATATGCTACGGATTCTTGTTATACAGCTGCAACGCCATAACCTGCTTTGAGCAAGGTCTTGTGGGTGATTGAACAAATTGTTGTTGCAAGCTGTAACTTGTATGTTTTTCAATATGTGAATCATATTTTCAGTTTAATTCAATCCAAGTGTTAATGCAAACGAGTGAACGACCAAACATGAGAGCTTGGTGGCATGCGCGCTAGGAAGGCGCCTGTAGGGCATGTGACTTTTCTTTTATTTCTTTTGGGAAATTTTATTTTTTTTGTGACGTTGTATGTTTTATACATCATTATTTATACATACAATTTATGCTAACTTAACAGAAGATTTTTTCAGAAGAACTTGTGAGAACTTTGTAGTAGAGTAATAAAGCTTTTAAAGGACTTTTACATAGGATAACGTTTCATAAAAGTTTGAAGAAATTTTGTGGAAACAAGTTATTGGTGCGAAAAGTGACCAACAAGTAAATATTTGTAGTTTTGCCGTACGTTATGATCGGATGTGGCCTAGCACTCAATGACACAGGGTTTATACTGGTTTAGGCAACGTGCCCTACATCCAATTTGAGTCGGTCAGAGACTTTATTCCTGAGCCCAGGTGCTCGAAGTTTGCTGTGGGGTTACAAATGAGTGAGAATAAGATGGGGGTGCAAGAGGTCCGGTCGGACTCTGGACTGAAGAGCCAACAGTGACGGGAGCTCCTACATGCGCTACGTACTGGAACGTGTGCTCTGTGTAGCTTTAGAGTTCTAGAGCCGTGAAGTCGTTCGAATGCTCTGAATATCTAAAGCTAGCAGAGAGAGAGTCGGAATGAACCGTGGTCATTGGGAGAGAGCGCATCCCTTTTTATAGATAAAGGGGACGACCTTATAAGTTTAAGAGAAAGAGAGAGTGTGTGTTTTCTAGCATTGTTACCCACGCCGTCGGGTTCAAGTCGGTCGTCGACGCCTATAATACTGTTTATGTCAGACGCGCATTATGGTGTTTGCCTGGTATGGCGAAGGACGGCGCCCACAACACTGTAGCGCAAAGGACGGCGCCCGCAACACTGTTCGGGTTCTGACATACCTGGAAGGTTTGCGAAGCACCCTTCTGGCACGGCCTGACAGTACTGTCCAGCATGCATGTAGGGTACGGTCCTCGGTATTACGGTTGACTTGAGTGCCTTGCCTTATCTGCTCCGCCTAACTCTTGGGTCCTCACCGAGCGGGTGTCCCCGATCGGTTTGTTCCTAGTCGGCTCCAATCGTGCCGGTCGGAGAAGAGTTGTAGGCAGAGGTTCGGTGTATTCCCGGTCAGAGAAGCGGGTTGGAGTCGGAAGCGAGCGTCGTCCCCTCTTGGCCAGGCCTTCTGGTCGGAGAAGCGGGTCGGAGTCAGAAGCGAGTGTCGTCCCCTCTTGGCCAGGCCTTTCGGTCGGAAACTGTACTACTCTTCTGGCCTATAGTTAGGTATTTTGTCCGGCCCAAGAGTTGCGCGTCATTTGTAATGTCGTCTGCTGTGCCAAGCTTTTGCTGGAAAGCGGGCCTATTAGGGACCCCGGGTTTATGAACCCGACAGGAGCCCCCGAGCCCTTTTGGGACTTCTGTGAACTCATGAAGGGGCTATTTATACTTTATTTGTACAAGAGCAAGTGGATCGCCTAGGGGATTTTTTTGACTTGCCAGCGGGTGCGCGCGAGCGCACCCGGGGGTGTAGCCCCCGGGTGATTCGGGCAGAATCGTCTGGGGGTTTTTTACTTGCTAGCGGGTGTGCGCGAGCGCACCCGATGGGTGTAGCCCCCGAGCCTGCGTCCGACTGGTGAGTCGGTTGGAGGCTGAGTATCTCAGTATTCTTTCCTAGGGCCGTAGACTCCTGTGTTTCTGCCGTTCGGGGTGTTCTCCCGTGTTTATCCCGCCCGCGACCTGCGCGGTCAGTTGTTTTCTCGAGTTGGCGTCGGGCGACCTTTGGCCCTAAGCCCCGTTGGGTTCGGTAGGGGTTGGTCTAGTTCCGTGCATTACCCCATCCGTGGTTTCCGCAACTAAAGGGGCTGAGCCAACGTCGCTTGCCTCGATGGCTCGAGTGATGTGCTCGGTGAGCTCACTAATAGGCACGTTCGAGTGGAATCCGGGTCCATCATTCGTAATGGGGTCGGCATAGCCCTCATGTGGCATTCCACTGCTCCTTAACCCATATCTCGGCAGATGCCCAGGTTGTTCCGAAGACCGACGCGGGTGGCCCACTGGCCTCCCCTCGATGGAGATTCTGTGGGCATGGCTCGAGGTTAGGATCGAACGAGAAGGTTGAGATGACCCTATCTATTTCTGAGCATACCGGGCGAGGGCCGCTGGGGCTCATCTGTGTTTTCTCCCCTGGCTCTATTTGACGTGAGGCGGTCTCGAGCCCTTCATAGGCCGGCCTTTGAACCCTGGTCGATCGTTGCTCATGTTGAATGAGGCAACCGCTGCTTTGTGACGCAACACGAAGCATTGTGATGCATTAATTGCATATGCGATGCTTCGGATGTATGGGATGAATGAATGATTTCGTATGAATGAATGTGTGAATGCATATGTGATGCTTCGGATGTATGGGATGAATGAATGATTTGTATGAATGAATGTGCGAATGCATGTATGAATGAAGATGGATGAATCAAGATGGATGAATGAATGATCATATAAAGAAAAAGTGGGGGTCCATAATGTTACCTTGATGGCACGAGTGACGGGTTCTGGGAGCTCTTACCGGATATGTTAGTGCAAGGTTTGGATCTGACGTTCGTGTCGAGGCTGGTGTAACCTGCATGAGCATCCTAGTCTTCCATCTCTATCTCTAAGCAATCGCCTAAGCCGTCTGATCGACTCAGGAGGTTCGTTGGTCTCTCCTCGACGGAGATCACATTCGTGGGCCCTTCCAAGTCCTGCCTAGGAAGGCGAAGGGCCATTTGTGTGTGGTTGCACCTTGTTTCTGGCTCCTAGCATGTAGTAGTGGTGGGGCCATGCACAGGCCACGTCCCGTTTAACCAGACATCGTTTCGTTGGGTAGGGCACGTCCCATCACAAGCCCATCCGAATTGAATAGGGGAAGGGAGAGGGTTTTTCGCCCTAATCCTTTGCCTTTCTCCAACTGCTGCTCCTCCTCCTTAAATAGGGGAAGGGAGAGGGTTTTCATCCCATTCCTTCACCTATTCTCCAACTACTGCCTCTCCTCCTTCTTCTTTCTTGCCAAGCGCATTCGTGCGCCGCGGCGATTCCTAGGAGAAAGAGGGTAAAGCGAGGGAGAGGAAAACTCATAGAGCCGTTCATGAATCCAGAGTGAGATGTCGAGCTAGAGACCATCCAATGTGGATGAGGCGGTGCTGGCTTCTTCCACCGAGAAGGGGCTTCTCGATAGGTACTGAACTATTTCAGTACAGGAGTTGGCCCGATCTTCATGACAGTAGGTCACGATCAAGATAACTTGCAACAAGGCAGCGGGGATAAAAGGGTAACTTGCTGGAGAACAGTGGAGTAACTAGCTTTATACCTGACCAAGGTTGGATGTGACCAAGCGACGGGGAGAGAGACACCAAAACCACAAAGACTTCGACTCGATCTCCGAACGACCGCAGAACCACAACCGGAGCTAATCCACACAAGGCGGGGCAGCCGTACTAGAACCCGCAAAGCATGAACTAGTGGATCCTAGAGGAATCTCTTCACAAGCCTAGGAAGAACAAGGAAGAACAAGGGTTTGAGTAAGCACTCGGTAGCTCGGCTGCAATATCACTGGAATTATCAAATCATCAAAAGGTCCTTTTCTAGTAGCTTAGAGGTAATATTTATACTATGAGAAGTCTCTAAGATAGATGTAAACTGAAGAAGTCAGGTTGGGAGGTGGGAGGTCAACGGCCTAGAGCATTCATGAGGTGGTCTTCAGTTTTTGCGTATCTTCTGGGCTTCGGTGCAGTCTTTAATGTTTTGGTCATAACTCCTTCCTGGGAAGTCCAAATGATGAACCATTAGATGCGTTGGAAAATTTACTTCATCATCTTTCCAACCATGTATGCTATGCACCACGAATTATTATAGAATGGTACAATTTTGCACAGGATCTTTAGCTTCATGCAGACTATTGAGCTTCAGAGCAGTCTTCACTAAAACTGGTCGGACGCCATGCTAGATACTCCAAACTAGTTGGCATGATAGCATTGGAAACTAGGCTTCAAGATCTATCCAACAAGTACTCATTCACCTTCATAGCCTTTGGGAGACAAAAGATATGACTGTTTCTTCTGGATGGTTCTGTCACGCTGGGTTGACTCGAACGTAGCTCTTCTCTCTGATCCATCCTTGATGTATCCTTGTCTTCCTTCTCGGAGAACCTGAGTAATAACAACATGCATGACTTAGGTAGCTCGAAATTACCATCAATGTTTAATGGAAATTCGCAAAGTAGCGTGTGCACCTCTTGCTGTATCTTTCGGGCGTGGCTACGAGTGATTGGTCCAGTAGGGACTTGGAGTGGTGTATCAGCTGGTGAGGTGGTCGAAGAGGTCGCCGAGGTCGGTGAAGTGGTCAGAGAGCTCGCCGAGGTGGTCGAAGAGGTCCCTGATGCTGGCGTGGTCACATCATCCTCCCCCTTTGAAAAAGAGTCATCCTCGACTCTTCCAATCCAAAGAATGGAGATAGGTCGACCACATTAAAACTGGTACTCACACCATAAGTACTAGGCAGATCAATTTCATAAGCGTTGTCGTTGATCTTGCGTAGCACTTTGAAAGGACCATCAGCTCGGGCTTGCAACTTGCTTTTGCGTAGTTCAGGAAATCTGTCCTTGCGTAGATACACCCAAACCAAGTCTCCTGGTTCAAATAACACCTTCCTTCGACCTTTATTGGCATGCTTCTCATACATCTTTGTCATCTTTTCAATGTTTGTCCGAGCTCTATCATGAAGGTTCTTGACAAACTCGGCTCGCTTGCTTGCATCGAAGTTTACACGTTCCTGCATAGGTAAAGGCAAAAGATCTATGGGAGCAGTGGGTTTAAACCCATATATAATTTCAAATGGACAAAATTTAGTGGTCGAGTGTACTACCTTGTTGTATGCAAACTCGACATGTGGCAAACTTTCTTCCCAAAGTTTCAAGTTCTTCTTGAGGATAGCTCGCAGTAGCATTGATAGAGTACGGTTCACAACTTCAGTTTGTCCATCCATTTGTAGATGACACGTCGTAGAGAACAGCAACCGTGTTCCAAGTTTTCCCCACAAAGTTTTCCAAAAGTAACTCAAAAATTTGGTGTCACGATCAGAAACAATGGTTCGTGGCACTCTATGTAGTCGTACAATTTCTTTGAAAAACAATTCAGCGATATGTGAAGCATCATCGCTCTTGTGGCATGGGATAAAATGTGCCATTTTGCTAAAACGATCAACCACAACAAAGATGGAATCCCTTCCCCTGCTTGGTTCGAGGTAAACCAAGAACAAAATCCATGGAGATATCTTCCCAAGGCACACTAGGGATAGGCAGAGGAATGTATAATCCATGAGGATTCACACGAGACTTAGCTTTGTGGCATGATTCGCAGCGAAGAACATGTCTCTCCACATCTCTTCTCATCTTTGGCCAAAAGAAGTGGTTGGTAAGGACTTGTTCTGTCTTCTTGGCGCCAAAATGGCCCATGAGTCCTCCTGTGTGGGCTTCCTGCACAAGTAAAATTCGAACAGAGCAATCTAGAATACATAGTTTGTTAGCTCAAAACAAAAACCCATTATGCACATGAAAGTTTTTCCATCCTTTGCCATCTCGACACTTGGAATATGGTTCAGCAAAATATGAATTAGTTGTATATAAACCTTTTATGCTTTCTAATCCAAGAATCTTAGTGTCAAGTTGGGTTAGCAAAGTGTGACGTCGAGACAACACATCTGCTACAACATTCTCTTTTCCTTTCTTATACTTGACAATATAGGGAAATGATTCAATGAATTCACACCATTTTGCATGTCTTCTATTTAGTTTCAGTTGTCCTTTAAGGTGTTTCAATGATTCATGATCTGAATGTATCACAAATTCTTTAGGAAAAAGGTAATGTTGCCAAGTTTTCAGACTCCGAACAAGAGCATATAATTCTTTATCATAAACTGAATAATTTAAAGTTGGACCACTTAGCTTTTCACTAAAGTATGCAATTGGCCTTCGTCCTTGCATGAGCACACCTCCAATCCCAACTCCACTTGCATCACATTCTATTTCAAATGACTTACCAAAATCTGGGAGTGCAAGGACTGGGGCTGTTGTTAACTTCATCTTCAATTCTTCAAATGCCTTCTGTTGTGCTTCTCCCCACTTGAAAAGCACTTCTTTCTTTGTCAGCTCATTGATTGGTGCAGCAATAGTGCTGAAATCCTTCATGAACCGCCGATAGAAACCAGCAAGTCCAAGGAAGCTTCTTACTTGGCTCACGTTCTGTGGAGGCGCCTAGTCCCGTACAGCCTTGATCTTTTCTTCATCTACCTCCACTCCTTGTCCTGTAACAACAAATCCAAGAAAGACTACCTTGTCGGTGCAAAGGGTGCACTTTTCAAGGTTAGCATACAATTTCTGTTCACGTAGGACAGCAAGCACACATTGGATATGTTCAACATGTTCATTAAGAGACTTGCTGTAAATTAAGATGTCATCAAAGTAAACGACAACAAATTTGCCAATGAAAGCTCTAAGCACATGATTCATCAATCTCATAAATGTACTTGGTGCATTGGTTAACTCGAAAGGCATTACCAACCATTCATACAACCCAAATTTTATTTTAAAGGTTGTTTTCCATTCATCTCCTTCTCTCATGCGAATCTAGTGGTCTCCACTTCTTAAATCAATTTTAGTGAATATGATAGCACCACTAAGTTCATCGAGCATATCATCCAGCCAAGGGATGGGGTGTCTATACCTTATGGTAATGTTATTTATTGCTCAGCAATCCACACATATCCGCCAAGACCCATCTTTCTTAGGCATTAAAAGGACAGGAACAACACAAGATGACAGACTTTCTTGTACGCACCCTTTTCTCATCAATTCTTCCACTTGTCGCTGAATCTCCTTGGTTTCTTCTGAGTTGGTGCGGTAGGCAGCACGGTTTGGGAGTGAAGCACCAGTCACAAGATCAATTTGATGTTTGATTCCTCTCTTAGGTGGTAGCCCTGGTGGCACTTCATCCGGAAAGACATCCTCATATTCCTATAACACATCAAAGACAACACTTGGCAAGGTAGAGGGTAAGTTGTTAGTAGAAAGAAGAGTGTCCTTGTACAGGAGTACAAAAAACAGGGCATTGGGTTCACTCAATTCTTTTAGATCCCCTTTCCTAGCCATCATAATTAAACCCTCTTTTCCCGGTATCTTGGTTCTTTGAGGCTGTGGGGTTTTATTTGGCTTTGGAATCTCTCCCTCACTATTTTTGTGGGTCACTCGTAGGTGATTCTCGCTCTCTCGCTGTTTCTTCTTAAGATCATCCTTCAAAATTTCCTCCGGTGTTAAAGGAAGCAAAGAAATTCGCTCTCCATTGTACATGAAAGACAGCTTGTTGGTTCTTCTAAAGATCTAAACATCACGATCAAATAACCATGGCCTCCCTAGCAGCAGCTAGCATGCTTGCATAGGCACCACATCACATTCCACATGATCATTGTACCGCCCAATGGAGAAGGGAACGGTCACAATGTTTATTACACGCAGCGCACCACAATCATTTAACCATTGCATCTTGTATGGAGAAGGGTGGCGCCGCTGTTTCAGTCCCAATCTTTCAACTAATTCTTGACTTGCCATATTATTGTAGCTACCATTGTCAATGATGATGCGACATAGCTTGTCCTTAATCATGCCTCTGGTATGGAAAAGATTGTGCCACTGGCCATTCTCTTCTTTTTCAGCAGTAATACTAAGCACACGAAGAGAAATAAAACAATTATGATCTCCTTCATCAGGCTGAATTTCACTCGTGTCCTCTTCAATTTCTTCATCAAATATTGGTCCATCATCTTCTGGATCACTTTCTGATTCCCATTCTCCTTTCTCATTTAGCAACATGGTCCTACGGCTTGGACATTGGGCAGCAATGTGCCCACAGCCGTGACACTTATGGCATACAATTTCTCTGCTTCGAGTAGAAGAAGCGGCACCTGAGGCAACGGTTGGGGCTGCTGAATTTGCAGCAAATCGCTGTTGATTTGCAGGCGATGACGCTGTGGAAGCCACCATCTTTGAATTAGCAATTGACGGAGAAGATCTAGCTGTAGCTCCTTGAGATCGTCCTCCACCCAAAGACATACTGGAATGCTGTTTGCGCCAAGGGGCAGCAATGGAATGACTGCCATATGATTTTCCACAGGACTCTTGCTGAATTTTCCTTTCCATACGCATAGCTTGATCAACTAGATCTTGCAAGGTACAGTAGGGAAACATCTCAACAAAACTAGAAATTTCTTCATTGAGTCCTCCTAAAAATCTTGCCATTTTTTACTCTGCATCTTCTCTGATCTCGGCCCATACCAACAGCAACTCCATCTCCTTATAGTACTCATCAACTATTCTCTTCCCTTGCTTTAGCATTTGCAGCCAGTTTCTGAGATCACGATGATAGCTCAAAGGCACAAATTGCCTTTTCATCACTCGCTTCATCTCTTCCCATGTATTAATATAACCAAGACCCAATTCAAGTTGATTCTCTTGTACTTGATTCCACCAAGTAAGAGCATATCCAGAGAACTCCACCGAAGCAAGATTTACACGGCGCTGATCTGAAAGGTTATGTACCCTGAAGATTTGATTACACTATTCAGCCCATTCAAGATACCCATCGGCATTCTCCTTCCTAGTGAATTTTGGAATGCTTAATTTGACTCGAGCAATGTTGTCTGGGTCATCTCTATGACGACGACCATGATGATGATTCCTATCTTCAAAATCAGCACGTCGGTGATGATGACGTCGCTCAAACCTTCCACCATGTGCAAAAGGATTTTCATCATCATAGGATCCTTCATGATCATTGTATTCAGACTCTTCATCTTCAAATCGTACACGACGTCCATGTGCACGACGGCCACCACGCTGATTATCAAAATCAGCACGATGACCACCACCATGTCCTCCATGGCCATCGCCGAAGCGATCAAATCCATGGCCAAAACCAGAATTCTCATCACCAGACTCCTCCCGGTGATTTTCTTCATGATGACGATGTGGTCCTTGGCCTCCCTCCACGGGAAGACGAGCGTCAAGCATCCTCTCCATCGCCTCCACCAGCGAGTATGCCATGTGGTGCATCTCAGCCCGTGAGACAGGGGGCTCCCCATCTCCATGGTTTCCACCATGAATACTCGAATTGGATCTGCCATGTTAGACTAGTTGCAAGAAAAAATGGAATAGGTAAATTTGTGAAAACACTCAATCTCACATTTTACTTACCCAAGTTCTTTCCTGATCTCAAGGACCGTGATAGTGCTGGTATGGCAGCTTCAACGAGGGTGGTAGAGAGGTCGTAAGGATTATGAATCGAATGTCTCGGTTCAGGTTTTTGGTGGAGCTATAGGTGGCTAACAAGGAGGGCTACGGTACTGCCAACCGAGTGGTTTGATTGCTCAAAGATACGACGTTGCTGCTATCAAGATCACCACCAACTCAAATATGTAAACTGAAATTTTTAGCAATACACCGCAACACAGATCCTTCAAATTCTTTTAACTTCTCTCTCTTTTTTTGAAACTAATCTTTCTTTCTTCCTTTTTTTGATCTATTTTTTTTATAACACCGACAGCGGTAACGAACAACACAACTCAATTTTTATATAAATGGTGGTGACTAGCAACTTGATGAACACAAAACACAACATAACAGTACCATGAAATGGTTATAGGTATTTTTTGTGTGGCTTTGGACTATAGGATATGAATAAACACAAATATATGAAGTAATTAAACAAGGATAACAAAGTGGATGATGGCAAGACCTACCGTGTCAATCCAAAGCTCTGATACCAGATGATAGGTACTGAACTATTTTAGTATGGGAGTTGGCCCGATCTTCACGACAGTAGGTCACGATCAAGATAACTTGCAACAAGGCAATGGGGATAAAAGGGTAACTTGCTGGAGAATAGCAGAGTAACTAGCTTTATACCTGACCAAGGTTGGATGCGACCAAGCGATGGGGAGAGAGACACCAAAACCATGAAGACTTCGACTCGATCTCCAAACGACCGCAGAACCACAACCGGAGCTAATCCACACAAGGCGGGGCAGCCATACTGGAACCCACAAAGCACGAACTAGTGGATCCCAGAAGAATCTCTTCACAAGTCCAGGAAGAACAAGGAAGAACAAGGGTTTGAGTAAGCACTCGGCAGCTCAGCTACAATATCACTAGAATTATCAAATCATCAAAAGGTCCTTTTCTAGTAGCCTAGAGGTAATATTTATACTATGAGAAGTCTCTAAGATAGATGTGAACTGAAGAAGCCAGGTTGGGTGGTGGGAGGTCAACGGCCTAGAGCATTCATGAGGTGGTCTTCAGTTTTCGCGTGTCTTCTAGGCTTCAATGCAGTCTTTAATATTTTGGTCATAACTCCTTCCTGGGAAGTCCAAATGATGAACTGTTGGATGCGTTGGAAAACTTACTTCATCATCTTTCCAACCATGTATGCTATCCACCACGAATTATTATAGAATGGTATAGTTTTGCACGGGATCTTTAGCTTCATGTAGACTATTGAGCTTCAAAGCAGTCTTCACTAAAACCGGTCGGACGCCATGTTGGATACTCCAAACTGGTCGGCATGATAGCATTGGAAACTAGGCTTCAAGATCTATCCAACAAGTACTCATTCATCTTCATAGCCTTTGGGAGACAAAAGATATGACTATTTCTTCTGGATGGTTCTGTCATGCTGGGTTGACTCGAACGTAGCTCTTCTCTCTGATCCATCCTTGATGTATCCTTGTCTTCCTTCTCAGAGAACCTGAGTAATAACAACATGCATGACTTAGGTAGCTCGAAATTACCATCAATGTTTAATGGAAATTCACAAAGTAGCACGTGCACCTCTTGCTGTATCTTTCAGGCGCGGCTATGGGTGATTGGTCCAGTAGGGACTTGGAATGGTGTATCAGCTGGTGAGGTGGTCGGAGAGGTCGCCGAGGTCGGTGAAGTGGTCGGAGAGGTCACCGAGGTGGTTGGAGAGGTCACCGAGGTGGTTGGAGAGGTCGCCGAGGTGGTCAGAGAGGTCACCGAGGTGGTTGGAGAGCTCACCAAGGTGGTCAGAGAGGTCGCCAAGGTGGTCAGAGAGGTCCTCGATGCTGGCGTGGTCACATCACTTCTCCTATCGAAGGAGGTGGTGCACTAGAGGGCTCCTACGCCAGGGGAGGCTGTTCCGCGACCTCCGGTCGATGAGGTTGTCACCTTCCTCGCCTTCCATGAGCGTCGGTTAGGATACCCCACGCACTGGTTCTTGCATGGGCTTCTCAATGAGTGGGGCCTGGAGCTGTAGCACCTCAATCTGACTAGGGTGCTGCACATTGCCAGCTTCATCACCGTTTGTGAGGCCTTCCTCGGGATGGAGCCGCACGTGGATCTTTTCTGGTGAATCTTCACCAGGCGGGCCTTGTCAGAGGGGAAGCCACCTAGGACTACGCCGGTTGGGGGCTTTGCCCTACAGAAGAAGCCGAGGCCATTGGGCTCCTACCCCGCGTACTCCCACTACGACTCCAATCAGGGGTGGCATGGGGAGTGGTTCTACATCAGGAATCCCATAGAGGCGCCGTTCCCACCGTTCACCGAAAGAAGGCTGGAGAGGTAGGAGAGCTGGTCCTAGGGTCCCTCTAGTCAGCAGAATAAGCTGGAGGTCATCGAGGTGGAGCTCTAGAAGTTGGTGCAGCAAGGCCTCGACGGGTTGCGGGTGTTGCACACCTTCTTCCGCCATTGTGTCACCCCACTGGTGGAGAGGAGGCAGCCAATGTGGACTACTTGGGCCCAACATATCCCGACCGCGTGTAATCGGAGGAGTTGGTGAAGGACGAGGTCTAGAGTCGGCTCAACCGGGTGCTGCAACTGATGGCCGAGGAGTCCCTTGAAGGAAAGACCGGGCCTCTTCATGCCGCGAGACCATATAATCTGGTATGTATCCCTCTTCTGATTCCGTGTCCCTTTCCCTTTCGCTCTCCTATATTCTAACTTTGTGTTGTCCGTTTCATAGGGACTGTCGATGTTTTGGACTGGTGGGCCCTCAACCAACTAGTGAAAATGTACTGCGTGCCCCTAATCCCAAATAGTGATGCAAAGAGACACAAGGTTTATACTGGTTCAGGCGATGGATACCCTACGTCCAATCTGAAAGATCAATCTTGTATTCCTTGCACCGAAGTGCTTGTAGTAGGGGGTTACAAGCAGGGCGAGAGAGGGAGCTAGTCCTAGGTCTCTGTATGGAGCGGTGTGGATTGCTTGAGATGTTGATCTCAGGCAGCGGGGAAGCGTGCGTGAGTGAGTTCATCTATCTATGTTTGCTTGTCTGTCTGTGCGTGTCTAGAAATGGCCCCAGTCACTCCCTTTTATAGTTGAAGGAGGGATAGGGGCGGTACATACATTTGCTACGTAGCGTCCTATGAGCGGAGGTGGTGTTTCCAAGCCCTGTAGCTTGTCACTGTGGCACATGGTTGATGGAGCGGTCTTTGTCCTTGATGCAGTGGAGCGACGCGCCGGTCACGCCCGATCCTATGTGACGTGGGAGCTCCAGTGATAGCTTGATGCAAGGCATGGCGGACGACATGCCGGTCGCTATGTGTCGACAGTGTAAAGAGCCGAGGCTCAGTTGATGCCGAGGCCGAGCCATCATGGGGGGCTTGGCGGGCATGAATCCTAAGGCTGCTGAGACCCTAAGGTGGATTGCCGAGGCTTGGAGGTAGCAGTTGGTCCTATACATGGATTTCAATGCTACAGTGACCCAGACTTGACTCCCCATGCCGCGTTATTCTTGGAGCAGGGGTTAGGTAGCATAGTGTAGTATGGGTGTCAGTTGTGGGCACAGTACTGAGCATAGCGATCAGTGACCCTAGCCCCATCCCGTCCCGGACGGCATGGTGTTGATGTGACTCCCATTTCATCAGTCGCTCTGCTATGTTGAGCCATTGTCCGGCTGACATCGTGGGAGTGGTTGGTCGCATTAGTTGGACGTGATGTTCTATTAGGGAAATCAATTGAGGCGGAGGTGATGGGGTTGTTGCCGAGCCAGCCTCGAGCGAGGCAGAGAATCGACACCTCGTCTGAGGCTTTACGTGCGGGGCCTCGAGTGAGATGGAGAATCAGTTCCCCATCTGAGGCCTTACACATGGAGCCTCGAGCGAGACAGAGAATCGGTACTCCATCTGAGGCCTTTCGTGCGAGGCCTCGAGCAAGACGAAGAATCAGTAGCCTGTTCGAGGCCTTTTGTGCGAGGCCTCGAGCGAGACAGAGAATTGGTAGCCTCGGACAAGGTGGGGGTTAGCCAGTAGTTGTCTCTTGGCTTTGACTTGGACAGGGTCTAAGTGATTTTTTTGGCTTTCGCTTAGGGGACCCCTTTTTATGGTACCAGACAGGGACTCTCTGGGTATAAATCCCATCCGTATCTCCTAAGGGGGGCAGAGGACATGGCTTGGCAAACTGCCCTAAAGGAGGCAGTGGTCGCCAAGAAGAAGAAGAGAGCTGAGAAGGCTCAGAGGAGGCATGAGAAGGAAAAGGAGATCACCCGACGGGTGTGGGTCGGCGAAAACCGGAGTGATGTGGAGGCAGAGCTTGAGTCAGAGGAGCCCATGGAGATGGGTGATGACATGAGATGAAGGAGACTAGGGCATGGTGGTGACCTCGGTGAAGCATTGCAAGACTACGACCACGTCTGCCAGTGGAGGGCAGGATGCAGAGAGGCGCGGAGATGTCCCTGTTTCGTGAAAGCGCGCCGCGAGCTCGAACGCCATCGCCGAGTGAGAGGCAAAGCGGCCGTGGTCACCACGCCCTTCGAAGGCATCATTGACTTCGCCCCACCCCCCCTCTGCTCCAAGCATGGCTAGGTGCATCGGTCGGTCAAAGGAACATGCCCGCACCCCCGCGTCTTTGGGCTCGACGCATGCGCTTGCCACGATGGGAAGATGCCCGGTTGGTTGCCCCAGCAGGTGCACCACAAGCCAGTAGTCATGGCAACTCAAGGGCCAACCAGGAACAAGCCGGGTCGACTCCTCCCTCAGTCGATACAAGGGGGCTTAGGTCACAACCGGTAGGTGGTCCTTGTCCGATGGTCCCATTGCCAGTGGGTCGGGGCTTCAGGGCCCTACCCCTTTTGTTAAGGTACGTAGCTATATTACTTTTTCGTCTCATAGTTGAGTTTTTGAGCATGACTGGCCTATGCTTTTTTTACAGCAGCCAAGGACTAACAAGACTGGGCATTGCCCCGCCTCCCATGTGGGAGGAGTGGAGGCCTAGCCTATAGTGAGTTATGATGAGCGGTAGGGAGACTAGGCTGGCGGCAGTGCGACCTTCCCTTCTAGGGGTTTGCGCCCTCCTGGCCGGTCATGAGTATGGCGGTAATGGCAGCGACGATGATGGCAGCTATCCCCGTGGCAACAGTGGAGGCTAGGTTGGTGGTCACCCTCATGATCCCTCCCCCAGCAGCCATGGTAGAGGAGAGGAGGGAGACCAGGCTCCCTGCCTCGCCCGGCGGAGGAACGCATGGTTCGCCTTCTTGGTCAGACCTAGAGGTTTTGGGAGGAGACGTAGCCAGGCCAGAGGGAGAACATCCACCGATGAGCCACGGGGTCGAGGTAGCGGAGGTCCCCTGCTCCGATGAGGTAGGCGCCAGGGTGGATCCGCTGGCCCTCCCACCGTTGTAGGAGCTAGTGGTGGTCTGGTCATCGCATGATGCTATGGCAGCTAGACCTTCTAGTGGGTTGGGGGTGACCTGCGAGATGGTGTGGCACTGCCCCGGCGACCTAAGGAAGGCTCGGTTCGTCCTTTGCGATGGGGAGGAGGTGGCGCTCTAGCACTTCCTAGAGGAGAGCGGACTATTGATGGAGTCTGACCTCACCCAAACCAAGGCGAAGCTCAAGGAGGCCATGGAGCGGGGGGAGCTCATCCATCAAGTAGGCTCAGTTGACCTGCCACGCATCGCCAAGGTAAGCCTTTGGCTTTTTTTAGCATTTGTCCTTGACTCCTTGGTCTTCTATTGCTTGTTTCAACATGCCTCCTTCTCGCTTTATAGGAGTTGGAGGCGACATTGATCCGTAAGTCCCGTTTCCTACTGGAGGAGCACGATCGGATGGAGCTAGAAGCCATGATGTCATGGTAGGTCGATGAGCTTGAGTGCCAACTAGAGTCCACCCGCCGTAAGGCCCAAGACCGAGCGGCCGAGGCGATGGGGGCATGGGTGGCAGAGCTGCTCACGGCAGAACGAGCGACCGTTGCCGAGCAGGGACTCAATGCAGTAAAGATCCGTCTGGCAAAGGTCAAGGTGGTGGAGATCTGGCTGACGGAGACTGAGGCGGCACTCTAGGAGTCTTGGCGGCTCTAGAGATGGAGCGGAAGGCCCTGTCGGAGGTTGACCAGAAAGTGCTCGTGCAATGGGGGTGGGTGCTTGTGCTAGAGGATTCGAACGCCTTACTACTTGAGAAGGTCACCCAGCAAGAGGAAGGGCTCTCCATCCTCGAAGGCACCCACCATGGTATGTATCCATTCCATCTTTGGTTGATGTCTTGGTTTTTCCTTTCCCTTGCCTCTGAGCTTATCGTCCTTCTTTTAGAACTGGGTGGAAGGATTGGATCGCTAGAGCGGGAGCTGGAGACAGCCAAGGCGGTGATTGGTCAAAGTGCAGAGGCGCTGGCCAAGTCCCTTGAAGAGAAATGTGCTCTCAAGGGGGAGCTTGACCAAATCCACAACGTCGCCCAGGTCATTGTCTCGGAGGTGTTCGGGTGAGCGCCGAGCACCAGCATGCCCATCATCCAGCTGGCGGAGGCCCGAATGAGGTTTAGGTGCTCATCTCCGATGGGATATTCTATAGGATGTCGAGGGTGCTGACCTTAGTGGTGATGCATCATCTAGACCTGGACTTTGCTGCCATCTGTAGAGGGTACGCCAAAGGCTAGAGCGCGGATGCCATCCACTCGCTAAGGGAGAGCTTGGTGCCATTCGCATAGATGGTTGCCGAGAAAGTCTCCACGCAGTGGGTGATAGAGGCACACCATGTGAGCATGGCTAAAGGTGTGCGTCAAGAAGACATCGTCTAGCTTGCTGATGGAGTGGAGACCGAGTTGGAAGTGAGCGTCGTCCTGCCTCAGACCGAGCTGAATGTCGTCTAGTCGGAGAGCGAGCGGCCCCTATCCTTGTCGACCGAGACGTCAGCCAATGCCACCGGTCGGACATAGTAGAGTTTAGAGTAGAAGTAGTTAGTAGATGTAATAGATAAGTTTGTGGGGGAGCCCCCGTGTAAATAGTTTTTTGTGTATTCATGAATACAACAATTTTGTTTTCTGATAGAATCTTGTCCCATCCGTTCTTTATCTTTACCCTAGCATAGCTTTGTTTTTTATTCTTTCTTTTTTACACCTGCTCGTTTGAACCGTAGGCTGCAACTTTAAGAACCTGAGCGTGGCCCACGAGGCTGACCTACTCATAACCGTAGTTTGTGGCGGGGTGTGATCGGTCGGAAGTTTAAAGCATAAGTTACGTAGGGTAATTAAAGGAACGGAATACCCTTTCATTTGGGTGAAAAGTATTACTATATGATAGTAAAAAAAGAGGGGTGGTATTGCACCCTCATGGAGCCCCCGAGCGACCTAGGCCGAAAGTGTTCAGGTTGGGGTGCTTGTAGGAGCAAAACATTGAATGAAAGAAAGCGGTAAGACCAAAATTTTAGGGGAAGAAACAACGTAACTGTTCAATGTTTCAATTGTTGGTGAGAACGTTGCCGTTGTCATCCTTCAGTCAATAGGCGCCTGGTCAGATCACCTCGGTCACCGTGTAGGGTCCTTCCCTTGGTGGAGAGAGTTTGTGTTTCTCCTTGGTTGATTGGGTTCTCCAGAGCACGAGGTCTATGACCTCGAGGATCCTGAAACATCCTCAATTTTTCCTTGAAGGGAAAATCCATAGAATGAATTTTAATATGATAAAACCAAGAACTGATTCCATCATATTATCATATTTCAGTCAATGTCATAGTCATACATCGTAAGATTACAAGAATACAAGATATTACATCACTGGGGAACACACCTATTACAGAGTTAATCTAGCGGAAGACTATCGAGTGAAGGCTCCTCCTTCACAGACATCATCAGAGTTGGCATAGTGCAGCGTAGATTCCATCTCTGAACCAAACTTGAGCGTAGGCATGAGACCTTCTAATCCTTCTAAAGTCAGCATCTCTGAAGAAGCAGGAAATCTACACACCGCCAGATGTGTGCAGGCCATGGTCAGCACTGATGAGCTTTAGTGGAAAAGATAAACAAAAGATCTGGGGATCCTAATATTTGGCTGTGGTTTGCATCCTTAGCGCATGAGAAGTAAATAACATTAGTAATATAATAATAATAATATCCAATTTTTAACACATTCACCACCACACCATCCATATCCATCCGCCAACCATCCATCCCAAACCATCTCCACACCACCACACCACATCTCATCTCACACACTCAGGTCGACAGGCCAACTCCCTCTCGGCCTTGTCTCAATGGCCCGCAGGCCCCAAGGCTCACGACCGGAAAATACCCCAACCCTGGAGGGAGGAAAGGACTCATCTCCTATCTAGTTTAAGTGAAACCTAGGAAAGGTCCATAGCCGACAAGTCGACATATGTATCAATCGATCAACCAAACACTCTGTAGAGGTTTCACATACCCACAAGATTAGCCATCCTCGGAGCCATGTATCTCCTAGGCAGAATTCCAGTCGCTTGCTAGCCTAGAACGACGCCACCCTACCTCTCAGCCCTGGAACATCCCAAGTCTAGTCTGGGATGGCTGATATTGTGAGTCGTAGACAGAGTCGGGGCTCTCCGGATGTCAAGAGCCGGGTCCACAAGGCCTCCTAAAGTCTCAGAAGGGTGTGGGGAAAAACCATGCGCCCCATACCTCCTTGCACACATTCGCCTAGCAGCAGTGGCATCACTCTACCAAGTAGTCCGACCGTCCCACACCATATAGGGTGAGTGGGATGTAAGGATTCCCGGTGAGTTTGAGTACTAGTAAGTCCTTAGGGATTGACCAAGCCAGAATGTCTTCATCAGGGTTTCCATTTTACATGCCACCACAGCACCTCTACCCTAGGCTCCACCTCTCCGAGGTTCTCACCCAAGGTCACCTCCAATTACCATTTACCCGCCATAGGTATTCCATATCCAAGTGCCTAGGTAGCACCACATAGCAAGACTTGCCCCAGGCTCGTCGTTATTCTAGCTCGGTCGACACAACCCTCACTCTCCATGCACCCAAGACACACGCAGCACGCTCACACACCACCAAGTTCAGCACCCATAGCCAAACCATTCCCAGGGGGTTCACCACCAGCATCACATCCCCGATATAATGCGAAGTGGAGTTAATAATAAGTATAGTGGTGTAATATGCAAGCAAGTAGGCAAGTAAGCATATATAAGCGAGCGAATGCATAAAGCAGGGTGACGTGGTAGAGTGGGTTGCATTAGGGTAATAATGGCTTAGGTAGTAGCATGCATCAAAGTACTATCAAAGGAATAATTATAAAAGCGCTAGCAGTTCTAGATATTATGCAATGTCTAATAGGATTCTCTAAAAGAGGGTGCTGCCATGACCCCTTCGATGTCGAGGTAGTAGTGGTACAAATCTTTGTTAGTTGATGTAGTCGATCAGCAAGGTATCCTCCTCCCAGATCAACTCCACTCCACAATCCTATTGTCAGTCATGTTCTCTTTCTCCCATGGGTTCTGGTCCGATCGATGCAACTACTCCACAGAGCGACACACACCAGGCAAGAGAACAATCAATACTCTAAAAGGCGGCAACACGCAGGAAGATCAACAACATCGAAGGAATACCAAAAGGAATGACTTAGCCCTCTCGTTGGATGTCCGATCCCTAGGCCAAGAAATGAGAGTGGTTATTTGCTAAGCACAAGCTTAAATCGAGGCCTAGCTAGTACTTCCCGGGTCGATCTTGGTCGACCTGTATGGCTTTGCGATAAATGGCCAAGACCTCAGCTCATCCTAAGCAAACACCACGGCTCGTGGTCTTTCGATCCAGAGTCATAGAGATTGACGTGAATCGAAAGGAGCGGCTATACAATTCCGGTCTCTCTCAATCCATACGCCATTGTAATTGATGAGGACCAAGAAAGGGTGGAACAAGAGAGAAAAGCAGGGCAATGGTCTAGGGTTCTTAGCGGTGCGGTTGTCACCACAAGAACCATAGAAATGCTATGGTCCAATTGGGTACAATCATACAAGGGCTTAAGCACGAAAGAACCAAAAGAGAAGAACACAAGATTCGCCTTCCTTTGATCTACTCGCCCTAGAAGCCGACGAGAATTAAAGAAATGGAATCAAGAGCGCAATAAACACCAAACAAGCAAGGGGCTCAATCCACATCTTACCGAATTGATGAGGGTTGAGAACCAAAGAGAGAGAAGAATGGAATCTATACTCTTTCGACCAACTTGTCATAGAACGGACGAAGGTTGGAGAGAAGAGATACAGTCCCACGATCCAAACCAGCTCATAGGGCATCATGGCCGTGCAACTAATGGCACAATGCTATTCCCCCAGTTCATAGCAGTGCGGTTGTCACTGCTTAGACCCGAAGGAATGCTATGGTCAAGGTGGTGCAATCATATAAGGTGGCTTGGATAAACATAGGCAAAAAGAGGTAGAGCCCGATGGTCATGGCGAGGGGACTCACGGCCATGAGCTTATCCTATACGAGTTGGCATCTGTCTTCTACAATCATCATATCCTGACTCGTCCACTAAGTTAGGCCACAAAGGGCTCATTGCATGTGGGTGATATCCGCATCGATGTTAGTATCGACATCGAATCCATCACGACCATGTTCTAGGGCCGAAGATAGGAGCTAACACTCATGGTACTATGAAGTCAACTAAAAAGTGAGGGGTCGAGTTACACTTGGCATCATGGTCATGGCAAGATGGATCCTGCGATCGTAGCGTTTGAACGAGGTACGATCCCTCAGCCGGCTCAAAGTCTCGGCACACAGGAAACATCACCAACAACTTGCGATAAGAACCAAACACGACCGAAAGACGCAACAACTCAACATGACTTTGGAGTAGCACATTCCATAACTGGGTGATAGATGAATTCCTGTATGGCATACATATAGACGGGTTGTAAGGACGGAGCATAACAGAGATAACATATGTATATGGAAAGATAGAAGACGGGGGCTTTCTATGGTCACGGTAAGATATCGACTATGGCTCGATTGTGCAGCGAGGGCATGGATGTCCAAGGGATATCATGGCTTGTCCCTGAAGGTCATGACTTGCATTTGGCCTGTAATGGCCAACGATGGCTTACCATAGATTCAATTGGCCAGTCTTGCACGGCTACGGTTGGCCATGGTTGGCCGGGCAGGGCTAAGAGCGTCGAGTCAGTGGCTTGGTCATAGATCATGGCCAAGGTGTGCTTGGAACCATATGGTGGCATTCCAAGGCATCATACATGACTTGCGCAAACGGTGTGAGCGCAAGAAAAGAGTGGGCTTGATTTTAGAAAGATTACAAAACTGGTTTCATAATTTTCCGATGCCATTTGAATTTAATATGAATTTTCAAAGCTTGGATTGATTCCTAAAGAGAAAAGGGGCTGCCTATTCCAATTGGGCTGCTACTGTGCTAGCTCAGAGGCGCAGTGGGCCTGGTGTCTTGCTCGAGGCCGAATTGGGCTTGGTGCAGCCGGCTGGCCCACGAGCAAGAAGACAGAGGGGAGGCCACGGGCCAGTGCTAGGCTGGTGCTTTTATCCGGTTAGCAAGCCATCCAGTTGGGCTTTTGCTTGGGCTGCTATTGCTGCCATAACAGCTCAACAACAAGAATGGGGAAGCCAGTGTTGGGCTTCTTGCCTTTGGAGGGGGCTACACCGGCCAGGTGAAATTGGCGGCGGCTGGTGACATCGTGCGTCTAGGCCAGTGTCTGTGCGCGTGCAGGCACCATGGTCTGCGTGCAAGGGCGCTTGCGGGGCGGTCACGCCGTTGTCGTGACGTGCTTGCAGGGTGATAGCAAGGCCAGGGCCGCCCGGCGGTAGTCCAGAGCCGCTTGCCCGGGGCGTTTTTGCTCTTGCATGAGCACGGCGTTCGCATGTGGGAGCCAAGTGCAAGTGCGTGCGTGTGTTCTATGCCATCCGCGCAGTGCGAGCTCAAGGCGAGGGCGTCGATTGGTAGGTCTATGCAGGAGCTCGCAGGCGGTGCTTGCTGGCGTCGTGCACACGACAGCGATGAGACCACGCGGCAGCAAGGCCGCGACGAGGCTTTGGTTGGGCTACCCGCACTGCTATGCTCCATGCTATCCAGGAAGAGGAGACACAGCTTAGCTATGCTCCACACGGCCCGCTGAGAGGCTGGCCCAGAAGTGAATGAATCAAGCCAACAGGGTCATCCTAGCGGCCAGGAGCCCAATGCGGTCCACGCCGGTGAGGCGTGCGCTAGGCAGGAAGGGCATGATGGCGAGGCTAGTAAGTGAAGTCTATGGCTTCCTTGGACACCAACGTGCGCATAGAGCATACTACAATGTGGCATCTACGGTTCATTGGAGCGCATGGCATCGAGGGGCCCTCGCGACATCGGGACAGTGGCTCACCGCGGGCGAGCTCAGTCATGGCGGTGTCATGGCGACGATCAGCGCCAGGGTGCATGGTTCCGTTGGGATGGGGCCGGTCCGGTGCTTGTGCGGTGCGCGTGTCCATGAGCCGGTGGTGGCTCAGGCCTCCGCGTTCCATGGTGTAGAATGCCATGGCCGGTGAGAACGGGTGGGGCTGGTAAAGAGGCATGGCGACGCTCACTAGTGGATGTGGTCGAGGACGTAGTCGTGGATGTGTTGTCATTGTGGTGGAGCGGAGACATCGCGTGGCGAGGCCATGTTAGGGCGGCAACGTCGTGGAACAAGCTTGTGGTTCAAGGCTTCGAGCATCACGGCTCCGATGCTATAGCGCTAGGTGGAAGAAGGTGTTGGCATAGCTCTGCTGTTCCAGTAGACGAGGACGACGGCAAGGCAAAGGCTTGCTATTCTAGTTGCAGCCTTAGTAGGCAATAAAGCTCCTACTCTCGGCCATGGTGATGTCGGTGCGGGTCGAAGTGGAGGGCACTGGTGCGGCCTTGGTGGAGCACGACGACATCAGCGTGGAGAGGCTCGTCGTTGCCGAGACAGGGTCGGGGCTTGGCATGGCCATGGCCGAGGACGAGGCGTGGAGCAGAGGCTCAAGGTGGACATCGACGAGGTGGTGCAGTTGTGTGGACATCGCGGGGTCCTCAGGCTCGGCCTATGATGGTTGTCGCGGATGCGCTCATGGAGACGCGTCCATGGACGATGTCGAGGACAACATGAATGTAGGGGCGAGATGGTGCTCGCAGACAAGAGGCAGACGCACGGTGGTGAACAGGCTCGGCGCGGCCATGAGCGTCGAGCGATGTGGCAAGGCTAGTGTCATGGCCACATATGTTGATGCGACGTAGTCTTGGGCATGGAGACAAAGGACGGTGCCTCGGGCTCAGCCTCAAGTCCGGGACGACGCTCGTCGGGTGGCTGGGGAGCACAGCGTCGCGGGCGGCGCCGCGGCTTCGGCAGTGGTGACGATGCCGGGGTCATGGTCGCAGTCGTGCAGTAGAGGAGGGGTAGAGCATGATGAGGCATGGCATGACATCATGGCAAGGGCACGGTCTCCAGTGTCACGAGCAGCACGACGTGTAGGGGCTCGCGAGCGCAGACCGGCCTAGAGCAGAGGACGATGGAGCGGCTTGGCATGGCACCGACAGTTCTACAGGCTCGGGGTGAGGTGGTCATGGCTGCCAGTGTGGCGAGGCGCTGCGGACTCTAGCTCATTAGGTAGTGTGGGCAGAGGTAGGCGAGGAGCAGTGGCGGTGGCTAAAGAGAGTGGGTGAGGGAGACGGTTGTGGCGCTATTTAAGGGCGTGGACGGCTAGGGTTCCTGAGGTGTCATCCATCCTCAATGTTCGTGCCAGGGAGAGGGACATGCGGCACGAATCATGGGCACCTGAGCCAAGGGGCGTGGTCAGGACGTGGGTGCAGGGGCGCGTGCCTTGCCACCCAAGCAGCGACGGCGCTTAGGAGCATCTGCTCGCTAGGGCTTAGGGTTGGGGTAGCTTGTGGCTAGGCCAGCAGGCTCACACTCATGGGCCTATGGGGGTGCGAGACAGGCTAGGGTTGTTGGGCTGCTACTGCTGCCCACATGGGCCGAAGGCAGGAGGCCAGGCTAGGCCCCGTGGCTTATAGGCCTGTGCGCATGGTTGGGGCTGGAGAAGAAGAAGGGAACTGGGCCGACTAGATGAGAAGGTGGTGGGCTGGGCCAAAGGGAAGGAGACGGTGGGCTTGGAGGAATAAAAGGAAAAGGATTTTTCCTTTTATTGATTCAAGGAATTTGAAATGAATTTAAAAGGGTTTGAGAGGAATATCCACGGAGAATTGAAAAGGGAAATAAAAGCAAAAGGTTTTCCTTATTTAACACAAATGAATTTTGGGAGAGATGCAAAAGAGATGGGAGTAATTCAAGAAGGCTTGGAGGGGAATGCTATAGATTTGTGCACTCTGAACAAAACACTAAACCAACTAAAGAACTCTAGCAAACACCTACAAGCAATTCTATATGAGTGCAATAATTTATTTATAAATTGTCCTTAGTTTGACCTAGCAACTACATGCTTCACACATTGGCTCAAAAATTTTAAAAAGTTCATATTTTTGGCTTCTCCAAAAACCTGGTTTGTTACAGTCCACCCCCCTTACAAGAATCTCGTCCCCGAGATTAAGGTGTTGCTCGGTCGGTGAAGAGGCAGGGTGTTGCTTCTTGATCGGGGTAGTTGTTCCATAGAACCTTGCAAAAGGAATTGTCGTCCTTTTGTTTTCTTCGATAACTCAATCCAAGTTTGTACAGGGTGTCCAAGGATCTCTAGAGGTTTTGTCTAGTCATATGGCAGTCTTGGTTCATAGCCTGCTAGGTTAGCCAGGGTCCTGGAGTCACATGTAAATAAAATAGCTTCTATAACCTACACTCAGATAATAAAATTCGCAAGAAGCACAAGAAACACAACAACATAAGATCCAAGCAATCAGGCAGCATTACAACTCCTATATGCATATCGTTGACTTGAGGTGACTCCTAAGCCTTTGAGTCTCACACATCTATCATTCTAACATGGGCGGAAAAAGTGGTATATTACCTAAGGTCAACTTTTCAGTAAAGGGGAGGTCAGTTAGCTTCCGAATTCAAGGCATAGAAGGGGAAACAAGTGTTAGCAACTATAACTCTACAACAGACAGGATGGTTAGCTATTATACTAGTGTTAGGTCCTAAAGGTCTCATCCTAAGGTCAAGTATGGCTCTGATACCAATTAAAACATCCTCAATTTTTCCTTGAAGGGAAAATCCACAGAATGAATTTTAATATGATAAAACCAAGAACTGATTCCATCATATTATCATATTTCAGTCAATGTCACAGTCATACATCATAAGACTACAAGAATACAAGATATTACATCACTGGGGAACACACCTATTATAGAGTTAATCTAGCGGAAGACTATTGAGTGAAGGCTCCTCCTTCACGGGCATCATCAGAGTTGGCATAGTGCAGCGTAGATTCCATGTCCGAACCAAACTTGAGCGTAGGCACGAGACCTTCTAATCCTTCTAAAGTCAGCATCTCTGAGAAGCAGGAAATCTGCACACCGCTAGATGTGTGTAGGCCATGGTCAACACCGATGAGCTTTAGTGGAAAAGATAAACAAGGGATCTGGCGATCCTAATATTTGGCTATGGTTTGCATCCTTAGTACATGAGAAGTAAATAACATTAGTAATATAATAATAATAATAATAATATCCAATTTTTAACACATTCACCACCACACCATCCATATCCATCCGCCAACCATCCATCCCAAACCATCTCCACACCACCACACCACATCTCATCTCACACACTCAGGTCGACAGGCCAACTCCCTCTCGGCCTTGTCTCAATGGCCCGCAGCCCCTAAGGCTCATGACCGGAAAAATACCCCAACCCTGGAGGGAGAAAAGAAGGACTCATCTCCTATCTAGTTTAAGTGAAACCTAGGAAAGGTCCATAGCCGACAAGTCGGCATATGTATCGATCGGTCAACCAAACACTCTGCAAAGGTTTCACATACCCACAAGATTAGCCATCCTCGGAGCCATGTATCTCCTAGGTAGAATTCCAATCGCTTGCTAGCCTAGAACGACGCCACCCTACCTCTCAGCCCTAGAACATCCCAAGTCTAGTCTAGGATGGCTGATACTATGAGTCATAGACAGAGCTGGGGCTCTCCGGATGTCAAGAGTCGGGTCCACAAGGCCTCCTAAAATCTCGGAAGGGTGTGGGGAAAAACTATGCGCCCCATACCTCCTTGTACATGTTCGCCTAGCAGTAGTGGCATCGCTCTACCAAGTAGTCCGACCGTCCCGCACCATATAGGGCAAGTGGGATGTAAGGATTCCCGGTGAGTCTGAGTACTAGTAAGTCCTTAGGGATTGACCAAGCCAGAATGTCTTCATCAGGGTTTCCATTTTACGTGCCACCATAGCACCTCTACCCTGGGCTCCACCTCTCCGAGGTTCACACCCAAGGCCACCTCCAATTACCATTTACCCGCCACAGGTATTCCATATCCAAGTGCCTAGGTAGCACCACATGGCAAGACTCGCCCCAGGCTCATCGTTATTCTAGCTCGGTCGACACAACCCTCACTCTCCATGCACCCAAGACACACGCAACACGCTCACACACCACCAAGTCCGGCACCCATAGCCAAACCATTCCCAAGGGGTTCACCACCAGCATCACATCCCCGATATAATGCGAAGTGGAGTTAATAATAAGTATAGTGGTGTAATATGCAAGCAAGCAGGCAAGTAAGCATATATAAGTGAGCGAATGCGTAAAGCAGGGTGACGTGGTAGAGTGGGTTGCATCAGGGTAATAATGGCTCAGGTAGTAGCATGCATCAAAGTACTATCAAAGGAATAATTATAAAAGCGCTAGCAGTTCTAGATATTATGCAATGTCTAATAGGATTCTATAAAAGAGGGTGCTGCCATGACACCTGTGATGTCAAGGTAGTAGTGGTACAAATCTTCGTTAGTCGGTGTAGTCAATCAGCAAGGTATCCTCCTCCTAGATCAACTCCACTCCATAGTCCTGTTGTCAGTCATGTTCTCTTTCTCCCACGGGTTCTGGTCCGATCGACGCAATTGCTCCACAGAGCGACACACACTAGGCAAGAGAACAATCAATACTCTAAAAGGCGGCAAGACGTAGGAAGATCAACAACACCGAAGGAATACCAAAAGGAACGACTTAGCCCTCTCATTGGATGTCCGATCCCTGGGCCAAGAAATGAGAGTGGTTATTTGCTAAGCACAAGCTTAAATCGAGGCCTAGCTAGTACTTCCCGGGTTGATCTTGGTCGACCTGTATGGCTTTGTGATAAATGGCCAAGACCTCAGCTCATCCTAAGCAAACACCACGGCTCGTGGTCTTTTGATCTGGCATCATAGAGATTGACGTGAATCGAAAGGAGCAGCTACACAATTCCGGTCTCTCTCAATCCGTACGCCATTGTAATTGATGAGGACCAAGAAAGGGTGGAACAAGAGAGAAAAGCAGGGCAATGGTCTACTTCTTCCAATACACACGCCATGGCAAAGGACAAGGCATCGGAAAGGAGCGACACACAAAAGGACACGAGTTCCCGATCCACTTGTAGGGTACTAGGACCTAGGTGCACTAAATGCTCTAAGACATCTCTAGGGTTCTTAGCGGTGCGGTTGTCACCGCAAGAACCATAGAAATGCTATGGTCCAATTGGGTACAATCATACAAGGGCTTAAGCACGAAAGAACCAAAAGAGAAGAACACAAGATTCACCTTCCTTTGATCTACTCGCCCTAGAAGCCGACAACAATCAAAGGAATGGAATCAAGAGCGCAATAAACACCAAACAAGCAAGGGGCTCAATCCACATTTTATCGGATTGACGAGGGTTGAGAACCAAAGAGAGAGAAGAATGGAATCTGTACTCTTTCGACCAACTTGTCATGGAACGGATGAAGGTTGGAGAGAAGAGATATAGTCCCACGATCCAAACCAGCTCATAGGGCATCATGGCCGTGCAACTAATGGCACAATGCTATTCCCCCAGTTCGTAGTAGTGCGGTTGTCACCGCTTAGACCCGAAGGAATGCTATGGTCAAGGTGGTGCACTCATATAAGGTGGCTAGGATAAACATAGGCAAAAAGAGGTAGAGCCCGATGGTCATGGCGAGGGGACTCGTGGCCATGAGCTTATCCTACACGAGTTGGCATTCATCTTCTACAATCATCATATCCTAACTCATCCACTAAGTTAGGCCACAAAGTGCTCATTGTGTGCGGGTAATATCCGCATCGATGTTAGTATTGACATCGAATCCATCACGACCATGTTCTAGGGCCAAAGATAGGAGCTAACACTCGTGGTACTATGAAGTCAACTAAAAAGCGAGGGGTCGAGTTACACTTGGCATCACGGTCATGGCGAGATGGATCCCGCGATCGTAGCCTCCGAACGAGGTATGATCCCTCAGCTGGCTCGAAGGCTCGGCACACAGGCAACATCACCAACAACCTATGATAAGAACCAAACACGACCGAAAGACGCAACAACTCGACACGACTGCAGAGTAGCTCATTCCATAGCTGGGTGATAGATGAATTCCTGTATGGCAGACATATAGACGGGTTGTAAGGATGGAGCATAACGGAGATAACATATGTATATGGAAAGATAGAAGACGGGGGCTTTCTATGGTCACGGTAAGATATCGACTATGGCTCGATTGTGCAGCGAGGGCATGGATGTCCAAGGGATATCATGGCTTGTCCCTGAAGGTCATGACTTGCATTTGGCCTATAATGGCCAACGATGGCTTACCATAGATTCGATTGGCCAGTCTTGCGCGGCTACGGTTGGCCATGGTTGGTCGAGCATGGCTAAGAGCGCCGAGTCAGTGGCTTGGTCATAGATCATGGCCGAGGGGTGCTTGGAACCATATGGTGGCATTCCAAGGCATCGTACATGACTTGCGCAAATGGTGTGAGCACAAGCAAAGAGTGGGCTTGATTTTAGAAAGATTACAAAACTGGTTTCACAATTTTCCGATGCCATTTGAATTTAATATGAATTTTTAAAGCTTGGATTGATTCCTAAAGAGAAAAGGGTCGCCTGTTCCAATTGGGCTGCTACTGTGCTGGCTCAGAGGCGCGGTGGACCTGGTGTCTTACTCGAGGCCGAATTGGGCTTGGTGCAGCCGACTAGCCCACGAGCAAGAAGACGGAGGGGAGGCCACGGGCCAGTGCTGGGCTGGTGCTTTTATCCAGTTAGTAAGCCGTCCAGTTGGGCTTTTGCTTGGGCTGCTATTGCTGTCGCAATAGCTCAACAGCAAGAATGGGGAATCCAGCGTTGGGCTTCTTGCCTTTGGAGGGGGCTACGCCGGCCAGGTGAAATCGGTGGCGGCTGGCGATGTCGTGCGTCTAGGCCGGTGTCTGTGCGTGTGCAGGCACCATGGTCTGCGTGCGAGGCGCATGCGGGGCGGTCATGCCATTGTCGTGACATGCTTGCAGGGTGATGGCAAGGCCAAGGCTGCCTAGCGGTAGTCCAGAGCCGCTTGCTGGGGGCGTTTTTGCTCTTGCGTGAGCACGGTGTTTGTGTGTGGGAGCCGAGTGCAAGTGCATGCGTGCATTCTATGCTATCCGTGCAGTGCGAGCTCAAGGCGAGGGCATCGATCAGTAGGTCTGTGCATGAGCTCGTGGGCAGTGCTTGCCGGCGTCGTGCACACAACGGCGATGAGACCGCGCGGCCATGAGGCCACGACGAGGCTTCGGTTGGGTTGCTCGCACTGCTGTGCTCCATGCAATCTAGGAAGAGGAGACATGGCATAGCTATGCTCCACACAGCCCGCTGAGAGGCTAGCCCAGAAGTGAATGAATCAAGCCAACAGGGTCATCCCGGCGGCTAGGAGCCCAACGCAGTCCACGCTGGTGAGGCGTGCGCTAGGCAGGAAGGGCATGACGGCAAGGCTAGTAAGTGAAGTCTACAGCTTCCTTGGACGCCAACGTGCACATAGAGCATACTACGACATGACGTCTATGGTTCATTGGAGCGCATGGCATCAAGGGGCCCTCGCGACGTCGAGACGGCGGCTCGCCGTGGGCAGGCTCGGCCGCGGCGGTGTCATGGCGATGTTCGGCGCTAGGGTTCGTGGTTCTGTTGGGATGGGGACGGTCCGGTGCTTGTGCAGTGCATGTGTCTGTGAGCCAGTGGTGGCTCAGGCCTCCGTGTTCCATGGTGCAGAACGCCATGGCCAGCGAGAACGGGCAGGGCTAGTAAAGAGGCATGGCGATGCTCACCGATCGATGTGGTCGAGGACGTAGTCATGGACGCGCTGTCGTCACAGTGGAGTGGAGATGTCGCATGGCGAGGCCATGTTAGGGTGGCGACATTGTGGAACAAGCTCGCGGTTCAAGGCTTCAAGCATCGTGGCTCTAATGGTGTGGTGCTAGGTGGAAGAAGGCGTTGGCGCAGCTCTGCTGTTCCGGTAGACGAGAACGACGGCAAGGCGAAGGCTTGCTATTCCAGTTGCAGCCTTAGTAGGCGATGCAGCTCCTGCTCTTGGCCGTGGTGATGTCGGTGCGGGTCAAAGTGGAGGGCACCGGTGCAGCCTTGGTGGAGCACGACGACATCAGCGTGGAGAGGCTCATCGTGGCTGAGATAGGGTCAGGGCTTGGCGTGGCCACGGCCGAGGACAAGGCACAGAGCAGAGGCTCGAGGTGGACATCGATGAGGTGGTGCAGCTGCGTGGACATCACGGGGTCCTCGGGCTCGGCCTACGGTGGTTGTCATGGACGCACTCGTGGAAACGTGGCCACGGACGACGTCGAGGACAACACGAATGCAGGGGCGAGATGGTGCTCACGGACGAGAGGCAGACGCGCGGTGGCGGACAGGCTCAGTGCGGCCATGAGCGTCAAGCGACGTGGCAAGGCCAGTGTCGTGGCCACATATGTCGACGCGACACAGTCTTGGGCGAGGAGACGAAGGACGGCGCCTCAAGCTCAGCCTCAGGTCCGGGACGGCGCTCATCAGGCGGCCGGGGAGCACGTCGTAATGGGCGGCGCCATGGCTTCGATAGCGGCGATGACGCCGGGGTCATGGTTGCAGTTGTGCAGCAGAGGAGGGGCAGAGCATGACAAGGCATGGCACAACGTCATGGCAAGGGCATGGTCTCTGGTGTCGCGAGCAGCACGACGTGTAGGGGCTCGTGAGCGTAGACCGGCCTAGAGCAGAGGACGATGGAGCGACTTGGCATGGCACCGGTAGTTCTGTGGGCTCGAGGCAAGGTGGTCATGGCTACCAGCATGGCGAGGAGCTGCGGACTCCAGCTCATCAAGCAGTGTGGGTAGAGGTAGGCGAGGAGCAGCGGCGGCGGCTAAAGAGAGTGGGTGAGGGAGACGGTTGTGGTGCTATTTAAGGGCATGGACGGCTAGGGTTCCTGAGGTGCCGTCCATCCTCGATGTCCGTGCTAGGGAGAGGGAAATGTGGCGCGAATCACGGGCACCTAAGCCAAGGGGTGTGATTAGGACATGGGTGTAGGGGCACGTGCCTTGCCACCCGAGCAGCGGCGGCGCCTAGGAGCATCTACTTGCTAGGGCTTAGGGTTGGGGCAGCTTGTGGCTGGGCCAGCAGGCTCACGCTCGTGGGCCTGTGGGGTGTGAGACAGGCCGGGGTTGTTCGGCTGCTACTGCTGCCCACGTGGGTCGAAGGCAGGAGGCCAGGCTAGGCCCCGTGGCTTATAGGCCTGTGCGCATGGTTGGGGCTGGAGAAGAAGAAGGGAACTAGGCCGACTAGATGAGAAGGTGGTGGGCTGGGCCAAAGGGAAGGAGACGGTGGGCTTGGAGGAATAAAAGGAAAAGGATTTTTCCTTTTATTGATTCAAGGAATTTGAAATGAATTTAAAAGGGTTTAAGAGGAATATCCATGGAGAATTGAAAAGGGAAATAAAAGCAAAAGGTTTTCCTTATTTAACACAAATGAATTTTGGGAGAGATGCAAAAGAGATGGGAGTAATTCAAGAAGGCTTGGAGGGGAATGCTATAGATTTGTGCACTCTGAACAAAACACTAAACCAACTAAAGAACTCTAGCAAACACCAACAAGCAATTCTATATGAGTGCAACAATTTATTTATAAATTGTCCTTAGTTTGACCTTGAAACTACATGCTTCACACATTGGTCAAAAATTTTAAAAAGTTCATATTTTTGGCTTCTCCAAAAACTTGGTTTGTTACAGATCCTCTTTTTGATTTTTCTTTCATGGTACCTATGGAGAGTTTGCTGGTAGTGAGTGGAGCAGATGACGGTTGTCTCATGAGCCTCCTCGAGCAGGTCGACCATGTCCTGCTAAGCCTCCGTGGCTCAGTCATAGTCGAAGGCCTTCACTCTTGGGGTGCTGTGGTCGAGGTCAGAGGGCAACACTGCTTCAGCTCCGTAGGCTAGGAAGAAGGGTGTGAACCCTGTGGATCGATTCGGGGTTATTCTTAGGCTCTAGAGGATCGCTGGGACCTCTGTGACCCATCACCCGGCATACTTATTGAGTCGGTTGAAGATGCGTGGCTTGAGTCCTTGGAGGACCATGCTATTGGCATGGTTGACCTGTCCGTTAGTATGTGCATGTCCGACCGAGGCCTAGTCGATCATGATGCCATATCCATCACAGAAGTCCAAGAACTTCTTCTCGGTGAAGTTAGTTCTATGGTCAGTGATGATATAGTTAGGAACACCGAACCGATAGATGATGTCAAGGAAGAACTTGACCGCCTCTTCCGAGTAGATGTTGGTGATGGGCTTCACCTCTATCCACTTGGTGAATTTGGCTACCACTATGAGTAGGTGAGTGAAGCCGCCCAGGCCCTTTTTGAGGGGTCTGACCATGTCAAGGCCCCAGACCATGAATGGCCCAGTGATGGGGATGGTTTGAAGCTCCTGTGCTGGCAAATGAGTTTGTTGAGCATAGAACTGGCATCCCTCACACATGCGAACGACCACCTCTGCATCTCATAGCGCGGTGGGCCAGTAAAAACCTTGGCAAAAGGCTTTTCCAACCAGCGACCTTGGGGCCACGTGATGTCCGTAGATTTCGGCATGGACCTCGAGGAGTTGTTTCCCTTGGTCAGTAGGGATGCACTTTATTAGTATTCCCGATGGACTTCGCTTGTAGAGTTCATTTCCAACTATGACGAATATCTTGGCACGTTGAGTGATCCATCATGCTTTAGTCCTTTTGGGTGGGAGAACCTCCTCGAGGAGGTAGGCGAGCAGCGGTGCTCTCCAGTCGGCATGATCAAGTGCCACAACAGCGACGTCGGCAGGCGATGTTGTCATGGAGGTATCCGAGTCGGAGCCCTCGGGCGCTAGGTTGGCATCGGGGTGTGTCTAGATCAGACCTTCTAGGACACGGGTGGATGGCTGATGGAGATCATTGATGAAGACTCCATCTAGAGACAGAGCATGTCTAGCCACCAATTTTGTGAGGAAATCAGCGACATCATTGTCCTTTTGGGGGACATGATGTAGTTCAATCCCCTAGAATTTGTTCTCGAGCTTGCGCACCTCCTGGTAGTATGCTGCCATGAGGGGGCTTTTGCAAGAGGACTCCTTCATGACTTGGTCGGTGACCAACTCCAAGTCATCATGGACGTATAGCCTTGTAGCACCGAGCTTGATGGCGATGTGTAGTCTGTTGATGAGGGCCTCGTATTCCATGGCGTTGTTTGAGGTGAAAAAATGGAGATGGATTGCATAGCGGAGCCTGCTCCCATCCAAGGAGATCAGAACCACTCCAGCCCCTGAGCCGGGCGCCACCACCGACCCGTCGAAGTACATCGTCTAGTACTCTTGGGTGACATCTAGGGTCGGAAGCTAGACCTCCGTCCATTCGACGACAAAGTTTGTGAGAGCCTAAGACTTCATAGCGGTGCGGGGGATGTACCTAATGTCGTGGCCCATTAGTTTGAGTGCCCACTTGGAGATCCGTCCTATGGCATCGCGGATGCGGACGATGTCTCCTAGCGAGAATGAAGTGACGACCATGACTTCGTGCTCAGTGAAGTAGTGTAGGAGCTTCCGGGTCGCCATCAGCACGACATATAGAAGTTTCTGCACCTAGGGGTACCATACCTTGCTGTTGGTGAGTACCTCACCGACAAAGTATACAGGTCATTAGAACTTAAGGTGGTGTCCTGGCTCCTCCCTGTCAATGACTAGGGCGGCACTCAAAATGTGGTTGCTTGCCACGACATAGAGGAGGAGGGGTTCTCCCTATTCAGGAGTGACGAGGATTGGGGTCAACATGAGCGATGCCTTGAGGCTCTCCAAAGCCTTCTGTGCTTCCTCAGTCTAGACAAAGATGTCCGTATTTTTGAGAAGCTTGTAGAGAGGCATCCCCTACTCGCCTAGCTAGGAGATGAACTGGCTTAGGGCGGCCAAACAGCCGATGAGCCTTTGTATGCCCTTAACATTGCGTATAGGGCCCATGTTGGAGATGGCCATGATTTTTTCAGGGTTGGCCTCGATATCGCGTTTGAACACGATGTATCCAAGCAGTTTCCCCTTCGGAACCCCAAAAACACATTTTTCGGGATTCAATTTGATGTTGAACCTTTGAAGGTTCACGAACGTTGCTGCCAAGATCGCGATCAGGTCGCAAGCTTGGGCCATTTTGACTACTATGTCATCAACATAGACGGCAATTGTTGGTTCTAGCTACTCAACTTGGTTAGGCTAGTTGAATGGGTTGATTAGGTTGGCAAAGCATTGCTGCATGCACCGTTGATAGGTGGCGCCAGTGTTCTTCAGACCAAAAGGCATGGTCACATAGCAATACGAACCATATGGGGTGATGAACAAAGTTGTGAGTTGGTCGGACTCTTTCATCACGATCTGGTGGTAACCTGAGTAGGCATCTAGAAAGGAGAGGATTTCGCATCCTGAGGTGGAGTCAACTATCTGGTCTATGCGCAGCAAAGGAAAATGGTCCTTTGGACACACCTTGTTGAGGCCAGTATAATCAATACACATTCTCCATTTCCTGGTCTTCTTTTTAACAAGAACAGGATTGGCAAGCCAGTCGAAGTGGTATACCTCTTTGATAAAACCGGGTGCCAGGAGTTTGGCGACCTCCTCGCATATGGCCCTACGCCTCTCTTCATCGAAGCGACGCAGGCATTGCTTGGCGGGCTTTGAGCTCGGGACAAGGCATAATGCGTCCTCGATGACCTCCCGTGGTATGCCAGGCATGTCAGAAGGTTTCCATATGAAGACATCATGATTGGCGCATAGGAAGTCGGTGAGCTCGCATTCCTATTTGACCGAGAGCTGGGTCTTGACCCGCACCGTCTTGGTTGGGTCGGTGGGGTCGATCCCCACTGCCTTAGTTTCCTCGAGTGGGTGGAAGGCAGTCAAGGAGGTTGGCTTGTTGTAGTCTGAGACTGCTAGGGTTGATGTTGCTCCGAGCTGAGGGAGATCAGCTGAGTTGATGACGGCAGTGGCGAGCTCATAATGCTCGAGGTCGCACATGTAGGCGTGTGAAAAAGTACTACCCACAGTGATGACGCATTCAGTCCTAGCATTTTTAGCTTGAGGTAGGTGTAGTTGGGGATCGCCATGAACTTGGCATAGCATGGTTGCCCTAAGATGGCGTGGTAGGACCCTGGTAAGTCCACCACCTCAAAGGTGAGGACCTCCGAGCAGAAGTTGGCTCGGTCACCAAACATGACGAGCAGATCAATTTGCCCGAGCGGGTATGCCTATGTGCCCGAGATCACACCATGGAAGGGAGAGCTCACTGGGCGAAGCTCCGACCGGGGTATGCACATGGCGTCGAGGGTGTCGACGTAGAGGATGTTGAGGACGCAGCCTCCATCCATTAGCACCTTGGTGAGGCGCTTCTTGCGGACAATGGGGTCGACAATGAGAGGGTAGCGACCTAGTCTAGCGACGTGGGAAGGATGGTCCCTCTAATCAAAAGTTATAAGAGATTCTGACCAGCTAAGGAAGGAGGGGATAGCCGTTTTGGCGACGCATGCCTCTCTATAGCGCACTTTGTGCTGGTGCTTGGAGTAGATGGCAGCGGGTCCCCCAAAGATCATGAGGCATTCCTCGGGGTTGGGGAAACCATCCCCATCCTTACCCACCACGCCTCCTTTCTTGGTCGCAGCCTCCTTGCCCTTTCCTTCGTTCGGTCTGCCGGCCTATCGTAGAAAGCGCTTGAGGAGTTCACAGTCCTTATAGAGGTGCTTGATGGGGTAGGCATGGTTGGTGCATGGACTCTCCATGAGCTTGTCGAAGTGGCCGGGCTAGCCCTGCTAGGGCTGCTTGCCCGCATGATCGGTCACATCGACCAAAGCGGAGTTGGCCGGTCGGCGCTGATCCTTCTTGTTCTTTTTGCCCCTCTGTGTGGAGGGGCCCTTATCTTGATCCTCGCGCTTGGCCTTGCCCTTGTCCTAGCCTCCGCTAAAGACCGCTCTGACCGCCTCCTCGCCGGAGGCATGGTTTGTGGCGACGTCGAGTAGGTCATGGGTGGTACGGGGCTTCAGACAGCCGAGCTTGTGGATCAGGGACTCATAGGTTGTCCTAGTGAGAAACACGCTGATGACATCCGCGTCAATGACATCAGGAAGGGAGTTGCATCGTTTTGAGAACCTACGGATGTAATCCCATAGGGACTCGTTGGGCTCCTACTGGTAGCTCTTGAGGTCCCAGAAGTTCCCAGGGCAGACATAAGTCCCCTAGAAATTCTCAATGAAGATCTTCTTGAGGTCCGCCCAGTCGCGGATGCTATCAGATGGGAGGAATTCAAGCCATGCTCGAACATGCTCCCCCATGCAGATGGGGAGGTATTGAATGATGAAGTGGTCATCATCCACCCCTCTAGCTTGGTAGGCGAGCAAGAAGTCTTCAAGCCATATACCGGGATTCGTTTCTTCGGTGTATTTGGTGATGTTGGTGGGTGGTCGGAAGCGTTGTGGGAACGGTGCTTTCTGGATGCGATGGCCAAAGGCCTATGGTCCTAGGCCATCTGGGTTGGAACTCCGGTCGTCCAGTCGACAACCATGCCTGGGGTGCGTTTCCTCGCTCCCCTCAATGGTCCAGCCAGGGCCTGTGCCACCTGCTCTCACTGCCGCTTGGTGGATGTCATCATCACACCAGACATGACATCGGTTGTTGATGACACTATGAGCATCTTAGTTCGGCCTGAGGCATTAGCGCACAGGTGGCCGGTGTGGAGCGGGCACCGGGTCAGGCCGTGGTGCAGCTACGGCCTCCGGTTCCACGCCCGGTGACTATAGTGGTGAGCGAATGGAGCGATTCGACTGGTGTGGCCCTATTCCCCGGTAGGGAAAGAGGCCGCAAGTCTGTGTTGCAACGTGGAACTCTCCGCCTGTTGAACGGCGATGGTTTCCACCAGCACCCGGAGGTTCCGGTGGACCGCCTGTTCTTGGGGGTCGACAGGTTTGAGAAGGCCGCGTAGAAGCATCGCTGCAGCGGTGATGTTCTGGCTAGCCCGAGCGAACTGCGGGGGATCGTTCCCCCCATCCATGATGTTGCGCTGGACCTGGCGGGCGTGACCTCGGGCACCGCTTGCCGGGTTGCGCGTGCGTGGCACAGCGTGCTGCATCGTGTGTGCCGACGCAGGTGGCAGTTGGCTCTGCCTCCTTTGTCGTAACTCCTCGCCGTGGTCCTACGCACGCGCGAGGGCCTCCGCACGAGGGTCCAGAGGGGTGTGAGTCTATACAGACTCCGCAACTACCAGCAGCTATCCCGGACCGTCCGCCATAGCGCACTCCCAGGACAGAGGGTGGCTAGGTGCCACCACGTTGCTGATGCTGGAGCAGTCACTCTCAACCTCATCATCCACAAGGTCGTGGAAAGAGGCGGGAGCATAGCCCGCCATCCCCACGAATTCATATGTGAGAGGGGGCGGCATTAGCATATTTTGGAGCCCACGTGCGTACGCGTACGCGGGGGACGTGAGGCCGTAGGGAAACCGGTCGCATGGTAGTTGCAGTGGGGAGAATGGGGTCCCTCTAGAAAATCGGCGGAAGATATAAAATAGCGAGTAAAGAACAATATGTATGTTACTCACAGTGGGGTTTGAGCCCAGCGTGGCCTTAGAGCGAAGCGCAGGTGCCTCATCATTGAAGTCGTTGGGTGGCTCGGGGCCGACGGAGGGCGCTCCCCCTTCGACGGGCGCCGGGGCAGGTGCCTCCTCGCGAAGGCAGAGCACGCCGAGCCGGTCAGCGATGAAGTCCAGGCTTTCGAAGATGAAGGTCTGGGATAGCTCGAAGACAGGAGGAATCCACATCCCAACAGGTGGGAGTGTGGGAAACTCCAGCGAGATGAAGCGAATCGTATCGTTTGAGCCCATCATGACGAAGATGGCGGAAAGGTGGACCATCGGATGACCAAAAGCGTGAACGTATGGCGTGTTCCCCACAGACGGCGCCAATTGTCGATGCGAAAAGTGACCAACAAGTAAATATTTGTAGTTTTGCCGTATGTTGTGATCGGATGTGGCCTATCACTCAATGATACAGGGTTTATACTAGTTCAGACAATGTGCCCTACGTCCAATTTGAGTCGGTCGAAGACTTTATTCCTAAGCCTAGGTGCTCGAAGTTTGCTGTGGGGTTACAAATGAGTGGGAATAAGATGGGGGGTGCAAGAGGTCCGGTCGGACTCTGGACTGAAGGGCCAAGAGTGACGTGAGCTCCTACATGCGCTAAGTACTGGAACGTGTGCTATGTATAGCTTTAGAGTTCTAGAGCCGTGGAGTCGTTCGAATGCTCTGAATATCTAAAGCTAGCAGAGAGAGAGTCGGAATGAACCATCGTCATTAGGAGAGAGCGCATCCCCTTTTATAGATGAAGGGGATGGCCTTACAAGTTTAAGAGAGAAAGAGAGAGAGAGAGAGAGAGAGAGAGAGAGAGAGAGAGTGTGTGTTTTCTAGCCTTGTTACCCACGCCGTTGGGTACAAGTTGGTCATCGGCGCCTACAATACTGTTTATGTCAGACGCGCATTATCGTGTTTGCCTAGTATGGCGAAGGATGGCGCCCACAACACTGTAGGGCAAAGAACGGCGTCTGCAACATTGTTCGGGTTCTGACATGCCTAGAAGGTTTGCGAAGCACCCTTCTGGCATGGCCTGACAGTACCGTCCTGCAGGCGTGCAGGGTACGGTCCTCGGTATTGCGGTTGACTTAAGTGCCTTGCCTTATCTGCTCCGCCTGACTCCTGGGTCCTCACCGAGCGGGCGTCCCCGGTCGGTTTGTTCCCAGTCGGCTCCAACCGCGCCGGTCGGAGAAGAGTTGTAGGCAGAGGTTCGGTGTATTCCCGGTCGGAGAAGCGGGTCGGAGTCGGAAGCTAGTGTCGTCCCCTCTTGGCCGGGCCTTTCGGTTGGAGAAGCAGGTCGAAGTCGGAAGCGAGCGTCGTCCCCTCTTGGCCAGGCCTTCCAGTCGGAGACTGGACTGCTCTTCTGGCCTATCATTAGGTATTTAGGCCGGCCCAGGAGTTGCGCGTCATTTGTAATGTCGTCTGTCGGGCCGAGCTTTTGCTGGGAAGCGGGCCTATTAGGGACCCCGGGTTTATGAATCCGACACAAGTTTTCTAATAACTTCCTCGAATAAGTGTTGTGAAAAACTTATACAGATATTTTTTTCTTGAAAAGACTTTGTTAAACATGAAAGAAAAAAAGTTGCTATAGAGATCAATATGAATAATTTAGTTAACATGATGAGATGAAGTGGTGTGAAAAAAAGGGAATATGTCGGAATCATGGAAACAGATTTCCTCATGTTTTCTCATGCACTGCCAACATCTTCTGGAGCAGGCAATGTGTTAGCCTAGCCCGTACCTGAAGAGGATGGATGGTTTAGGGACCATCGATCAAGATCTGGTGGAGGAGAGGATGGTTGGTTACGTGTTGAGTGCCCATCTTTCTTAATAGAAAAATCAGCTGTCGATAATAGGTCTATTTGGTACAACTTATAAGTTGTTTATATGGTCAAAGTAAGTTGAAACTAAGAACCAAACGATACGCTATTCTCCGTCTTATTATGATTGCATATTCTCACCACTCCTGTTTATACTAAAAAGTAGAAGTTGGATCAGACCTGCTTATTTTGACTGTGCTTTTACTCTAATTGTACAACTTCTCTAAAAAGCTTTGTAGAGAAGCTATACCAAACAAGGCCATCCACAACCACACCCCGATGCTCTGTCCCAAGCTTTGTGTGTCGACTAGGAAGCCTAAGGCGCTGAGCAGTGAGCATACACCCCATTGCTATGCACTCATAAGTACACTATATCTAAATATATAGTAAAGTAGTATATCTAAAAAGATAAAATATCTTATAATTTAAAATGAAGGAAGCACATGTTTAGCATCGCCAAATATGCGATACAGGCAGTGGCCGCTTTGTCATGTCATGCGCAACAAGAAGGAAAAGCAGAGGACACAGAGCAAGAGTTTAGTCCATGATTGTCTCAGTTACCAGTTGCAGTATGGCTACCACCAACCCATTATGGACTGTACCACAAAATTCTCTCTTCTCCGGTCAACGAATTTTGCTCACCAACAAACTCATTTTGACCATGGTCCGTTACGAATTCCATCCATGCTCTGTTTTGAGACTTCCAACTTTCAACGCTGTGGAGCAACTTTCAACCATAAATACTTTTCTTCTTTTATGCAAGGACATCTGTAGTTTCTCTGAACCCTAACGTTTTTTATCTTTAAATAAATGCAAAGTCAGAATCAAGCATATCCAATACTCCCTCTGTCCCTATTTGTCGTTCTTTTTTTTTTTGTTTCTGTGTTGTAAGTTTGATTAGATTTATAGAAAAAAATACGTGCAACATTTATATCTCTAAATAAATTTATTACAAAAATAGATTCAACGATCTATCTAATGATATTAATTGTGTACCAAATAATCTATCTAATGATATTAATTTAAATATTAATATTTTTATATAAAATTAGTTAAAGTTATTTCTAAAAATGACAATTAAAAAGGGCCTAAGGGAGTAAGGTCTTCTGGTACATGTCTAAACAAGATAGGAGTCATAGCCTCACGTATCACGAGGCTAACTATATATAAACGTTGAACGCACCCACACGTGCCGGAGAACATAGAAAAACACTCGAGTAAATTCTCTCGGCGCTATTAGAAATTATAGTTTTCTCTTACGTCATACCAAAAAAAAATTCTCGATATGTTATAAAGACGATACATAGGACTCGCAAGTAATTCTTGGATTACCAACGAAATTCCATAGACACAAATGAACAGCGAGAAAACACGGGGGACGACCCACCACCTCAAAACCCAACCGACTAAGCCAATTACATACCAAAAGAATTTCATTAATTTCTCTTGTGTGTCACTATTTAAAGCTTGTCTTCTCTGGTATTAGGGCCCCGGAATAATTTCACTACATTTACGTACAATTAAACTGTCTTCCGCTTCCTTCCTCTTCAGACATAGTCCACGCACTCTAAGTCTACACATGTGCCTAGCAGCCGGTCCTCATCCCAAATCAAGTTACCCACGCCTATGGCTAAAGGTGACTAATAGTGCAGACAACGTCATCCATCCCATCTTCCCCAACCTATCGTATACCAAACAAAAAAACTGGAACAACTCGATTCTCAATCAGACACGAGATGAGACAGTCCTATTGACAAACTAGGATGAAATCATCTCATCTTACCATATTCTCGAACCGAACAAATCATGTTTCTAAATCAAGCTCAAGTTGGAGGCGTGAGAACAAGTTAGGGCGAGCCACGCACTTGGTGGAGGATGACGCGACCACGCTGGGTGAGCATCGCCGGCACACACCTGGACAAGCCACGGCTTGGCCGAGGCAAACCACCGAATCTAATGCCTTCTAGAGTATTTGTCTTTCATCAGACACTGAATACTCAAGAGATGACACTAGACTACGCAGTTCTGTCGAGCACAACTCAAGAGAGAACTCGATAATCCATGTTTTTCTATCAGGATCATAAATGAGATAATAAAGCTTACAACATCTTAGCCATTTCTTACATCATTTTATTACAGTAGGATGTTACCTCAATTGATTATAACAGCGGAATATAACAATGATATCAGAGTTACAGAGAAAACAAAAATTAATTTAATGGTATGGTGAAGTATTAACATAGTGGACATTTTTATACAAGATATGCTAGGATATTTTATGTCTTTTCTTATAAAAATCTTTAATGAGGGTTATAAATAAACACTACGATCGTAGCGTGAAAGGAATCCTCTCTGAGCCCACCAGGAGGTTTTCACACACAAGAGTCAGCTCTAACTATCCTCCGATCACCTATAATAGGGGGGAATAAAACCCTGAGTACTCAATTATACTCAGCAAGACTTACCCAACAGGAGAAAAATAAAAGACTCTAAAGACATGCAAGGCTTATTTGGCTTGTGGGTTATTGCATCTGCGGAAGCATTACTAAACGTGCATCCTTGTATTAAATTTTATTAGCAGTCATCATTAGTTCATTAACTACACATTCTATGTAAGCGCCTATGCTACTATCAAGCAGGTGGTAAGCAATCAGAATCATTTTACCATTTTCATATTCCAATTCTTACTACGGTGCTAGACCATAGCCAAGTCGGTACTGTCTCACAGAAACGGCAATTCGCGAATCAATGTATCCCAGCTGGGTACCCTAAAACACACGCCTCGTTTGTACCCCAGACACAAACAAGACCAACACATTCCACTCCTATCACGAGGTCTAGGTCCCCATCCAAACTTGGACTCTAAGCCTCCACACTTGAGACCCGATCTCAGTATGATGCTTAGACCTCCACCTTTTCCCGCCTCCAATTAGTCGGTCCGAAAAGAGCCAGAACTCACGACAAGAGCGTAATGAGCTTTCCCACTCCCATAAGCAAGTATGTGATCAGGATCATAAGTCTATGACCTGACTACCATCTACAGCAACGGACGGTCCTCAATCGACACAGGCGGAACACGTGCAATCCGAGCTCCGCTCGAATGCCTAAGCAAGTCCAGATTCAAAGTACCATTCCGTCCAGTCTCTAATTATCATCCATATATATTCCATGTGATAGTAATATAATAACAACAATAATATCTTTCCTATCTCTTGCGAGTTACAGGTAATCACTCGACTACTACCGAATCCTATAGCATAGCAATCTACACGATCTTGACATACTAGTAGGACTCATAGGATAAGGATATATATATATATATATATATATATATATATATATATATATATATGCAAGTGGTTTTATTCAACTTCTTAAAATTTAATGCACAAGCATAAAATAAAGTGTAGAATAATAAGGGTTATGCACTGGGGCTTGCCTGGGCAAGATATAATTGAAAGTTAGCATTCCATCATGGTGACACAATCATCAAGGCACCATCTTTTCCGCTACTTCGGTTGACTCCATGATCCATCGTTGTTCCTATTATGATATACATGGATGCAACGTAGAGACGTAAATAATCAATGGCAACTGCAACTCTAAAATATGATTATGATCCGCAAGCTAACGAGCTAGCTTTAATGACTAACGTACTAGTTTACATATCCACGTCGTCAAATAAGGCTTTGCCTCCGAAAAAATGTTTTAATTCTAAAATTCCAAGGTGTTTCGGTATTTTATTGATTAAACATATATTTTTGAACTAGGGCTCATTTAGCCACCTTAGCAAACTAATTATTATGGAGCTACAAAAATTACAGTGAGCACCTAATAATGTTAGAAATTTACTGTGAAAGTTTTAGAGCAAACACTATCACCAATTTATCACAAAATTTTCTTCAAATTTATATCTTAACAATATTAAACATTTCAAATTAATTAGATCACTTTTGAAAATATTATAATACTATATGAACAAAATATACTAGCAGGTAGATCATGATTTTAGAAACTTAACAAAATTGGTTTTACAATTTTTGGTGAACTACACAAATTTATTTTGCATTTACATATTTACCTTAGAAACTAAATTAGAAAATGCTTAGAAAAGGAAAAGGGCCGATGGCCACCATTTGGCCCGGTAGCCCAGCGGCCCAGCGCAAGACGGCCCATGGCGGGGAGCCCTCGCTGGCACTTTAGCAAATAAGCCCTCAGACTTCTCCCGAACCACAACTAGGTCCTAATACTATTTCTTCTTTTCTCTAGCGAATCCACTTAACCCCATAGATTTTTCCAAATTTCCCCACGCACACCCCTAGCCACCCCGTGCACATCGGTGCGGTGAGCAGTGGCACTAGGCATCCACGCCAGCCACTAGAGGCCTACGCGGACCCATTTAGCGGGTCGGTTGCCATCTATGGCTAAACGCGCAAGGATGGGCGGCGGTTAGGGACTTGGAGGCGCACTATCATGGGCTGTAGCGGCGAGCAGCTATCCACGGAGGCGGCGCAACTATTCTAGCGGCCTAAGGTTCTATTGGGGTGGTAGAGATAGTGGGTAAGCACCAGTAGCTCACCAGAATTCATGCTACGGTGATGGTTGAGGCAGAGGAGTGCCGAGGTGATCTAGCCACGCGTGCCCAGGCATGGCGGCGATGCCTCGAGCCAAACACAGACGTGTCACCACGTCATCGACGAGTTCCCTGGCCAAAACAGTGCGAGCACCGGATAGAGAGAGTCAAGGCGAGTTTAGGGTTATGACCAATTGAACTGTTACCACTCCTACAGGTCTTACCCCCAACCCTCTGGTCATGGCGGCGCACATGACCGGCGGCGAGGAGAAACCGAAATTGACCATTGACATACCATGGCTAGGCTCGATGAGAATGCGATACCTAGCTAACTTGCTAAGCTACCCACTGGTGTGAGGAATTAGACTAGGAAGCCTCGGGCTGGTGATTAAGAAAGGGGAAGGGAGAGCCGTGCACTGCCACCGCCACGTCGTGGGAAGTGGCCCCAATAGAGGTGGCCCGAACACGACCTAATGAGGCACGACAGCATGGGGATATGACCGCACGAGCGAGGGCAAAGGTCATGTTGTTAAATGCTCGGGTGGAGCCTTTATGGGGGGTGCCTATGCGGCCATGTGCACGTGGCAGCACAACCTCACGACGCGGCAAGTCACACCACGGTGTCAAAAACAGAGCTAGGGTAGGTGGGTTGAGTGGCGGAGGGCGAGTGCTGCAGTAACCAAAACGACAAGAGGACAAGGTGCAGCCCTGCATGTGCGCTCAGACAGCGGCACGGTTGGCAGCATCCCGCACAAGGTGAAGAGCGACTACGGCCATGCCTGGCCCAGTAGGCAGCCGACGCCACATGGCTAGCTAGCAGAACAGTGGTCACAGCCATAGGGGTACGCCAGCCAACGTGTGGCACAACACATGGTAGCAGCGGCCGGTAGCAGTGCAGCTAGCTCGTGACAGCGTGACACCGGACGCGGTGACCGGTCCCCAGGCCCAAACGGCCGAACCACGTGCGAAGCGTGAATTTTAAAGCGTCAAAACAAACCACTTAGACCCCAGTTGAGATTAAAACAAGAGTTTAAGATTCTAGTAGCCACTAAGGACTTCTCGTCCGAGCAACGATCATGGTCGGAGAGTGAGCAACGAGGGAGATAGAGAGGTGACAACAGGAGCTCATCACGCTGAATGCTAGTTCACGACCGAAGCCCAAAACAAGATCGACAGCGCGTTCTAACAAAGGTAGGACAATTTCTGCGACGCCATGACAACTCCAACTCATCCGTGGACTTCACCATGCTAAAGTACTCACTTAGAGGCAACTAACACTACGAAATCATGAAGCTAGTGTCTAAGCATTTTAGTTAGAACTTAAATATCAAAATAGCATTGTCCAACACTCTTTTCTGACTTAGAAAAGACAAGGGTTCAATTTGGACATAACATCCATGAACACTTGTTGCCACAATTTTTAAGAGGTCCATACCTTAGTAACTCAACCAAGAAATACTACATGTGATAGCTCATACTTCATACTAGACCATAGGAATGAAATACTTAAGCACTATTTAACTATTGTACTCAATATAATTCACCAAAAATGGCATTTTAAACAATAGCTCAAGTGTTTGCCGACTTAACGAAAAGAGCTTATCTTAACTTCAAATGTGATTTTGAGCTCTCAAGAACACTAGTTAACAACATTTATTTTCACAATTTAAAGTTGCATCTTCAACTACACCACTGGCTCGTCATCTTTACTTAATTATTACACAAGTTATATTTTATTTTTGCTTATATAAATTGTTTTTCGTGCCAAACAATTAAAATGACTTATCCCATTTTTCTCGTTAGGATTTTTATTAGCACTTTTACGCACCAAGTGAGTTAACTTGGATATTTATTTGAGTCCACAAAAGTGAGTCACATATGATTCGCTTATCATTTCATGTGCGTTATAAATTTTTAAAATCCAAAAACTTGTTTGGCTAATCCCTCTCAGACCTAAATCTCGGTGCTAAGCAAGCTCGTAACACCAGGGGTGTTACAAGGCATGCGCCCTAGACTGGTCGCTTGGCACACGCGCATCGCGGCCTGGAGAACTGATCCCTGACCCATGTGTTACGCGATATCCATCTATTCTTTATTTTTCTTGCTAGTTTGTCATATGTCTCCTCTCAAAAATATGGTATTTTTTGAAACACAATATAGACGTAGATGTTCACATATATGCATGCATAAACCTCTATGAACGTGCATACACACTCCCTATCCCTACGAGCACATTCAATAGGCTATACCTTTAAATCTTCAGATTGACGAAGTTACCATAGTCATCTCGCTATTGATAGACGTGTCGCCTACATCTGAAAGAACAGTGCCATCAAATTCTAGAATAGCACCTACATATCCCGAGGCACTCCCCTAAGGCAGCGTCCTTTTGTGCCCACCTCTACTAATTCAGGGGGTGTCTCCTAAAATCTTTTTAATAGTAGTGAAATTCAGTAAAATGCAAGTACTCTCGTCAAGTTGAGGACTCCGAGTAGACAAGTTGCGCCAAAGGGACCTAACCAGCAGTTCGCTCAAAACTATGGTCTTTGTGATGATCATGTTATAATATATTAACCTTTATCATAGGATCTGATAGCCTAGCTCCCCACACTAGTAAAAAAAAGGGCTTCTATTTTCGGCTGCCAACCCCCTTTATTCCCGGTTACGCAGGCACGAATAGGAGTTTGGAAATAAAGGGTTAGTAGCCGGGAATATAAGTGGACCTTTAGTCCCGGTTGGTGATACCAACCGGGACTAAAAAGGTAGCCACGCCGGCTCCTGGGCTGGCCCCTTTATTCTCGGTTGGTATTATCAACCAGGACTAAAGGGTCTTTTTTTTCTTTTCCTGCTTATTTCAATTGATGATTCTTTTTTGTTTTAATTTGGTTTTCGAATACGCATTATTCGCTACAAAGTAATATACGTATACGCGCGCGTACTGTAAAGTTTTCGCTCGATCAATGCACGCAAGCAACACAAGTAAAAGTAAACTAAAACATAATATTACATTTCATCATCACATGTAAAGTTTGCATTAATTGTACATTTCATCATCACATGTTCTTTGGATCAATATGAAATTTGGCTTTCATCATCACATATTTGGGTCATAGTAAAACTCGCCGCCGGGAGTTAAGAGCTGATCATTCAGAAATCCACCTATTGTCTCTTGGATTGCTTTGAGATGGTGTGTGTCCAGGGTTTTTTCCTTCAACCAACGAGTCTTCAATTTGAGATATGAGATAAAGAAAAAGTATATTAGTATATATATATATATGTATCAAGAATAATGATAAATAAATTGTATCCATCATGAATATATATATATAAATATATGTATGAAGAATATATATAGGTGTACACTTACCCTTTTTTCCTCTAGACTAGTTCTTTTTTAGCACACTCTCATGAACTCGCAAACATAGTATCCATAGAGATTGGTCCCCTAGGGCTGCAGCAGAACCCACTTTACGAGAAAAAGATTCGTCATCATCCGAGCAGAGGGAAATTGAACTAAGGTTGGTATATAGTACTTACTTTGTATAGCACTACTTTCAGTGGCACTTTGCGTTTCATATGGTGTTCCTGACAGACCTTTTCCCAACAACTACCAAATAACATAAAAAATATTTGCACCATTAATTTGCATGCAGAGAGACTGAAATAGTTTTGCTAGTGAGACTACAATTACCTCTAAATAATATCTATCATCTCTTGGAACTCTTTTTGCTCTTTTCTCATCGAGTCCCAGATGCCTAGAAGACCTTTCTCCAGATCAAGTTCCATCAATATCCAGTGTTCACTGCCATGTCTATTAACACTCATTAATTAGCTCATAGGTACAGTGAACATATATATATGGATACACGATCGTCGACATTATGAACACTTACCTGAAGTTGTAGGGGAAGAGTATACATTTCTTGTCACGTTGCTTCTCTAAGAACGTCTTGATATTGGCCTTCGTTTCTGCTTTCCATGTTGGTTGGGGTTTAGGGTTTTTGAATACGATATGTAGATCAATGAAACCAATATCAGTACACCCTCTCTTTTTGCACTCTCCCATCTCAAACCTGCATCATATATATAGAGTGAGGATAACAAACACAGACATGTATGTACGTAGCGACTTATTATTAATTAGTAGAAAGAATCACTTACAGACAATAGCAGCTGATGAGAGTCTTGTCGAGAGAGTTCCAGTGGACTAGTTGGTGTAATTCAGCTAACTCAATGTACATAACGTCATCGCCACGGAACCAATGGTCATCTTTGATTCTGACAGAAATATAGAACTCTTTCCGGTGACACGCGTCGAGGTACAAGGTGTTTAGCTTGAACAATTGTGTACCCAGTTCATTGATGGTCTTAGGATTCCATAGACTCTTGCCATGCTCATATTTCTGCCATTCATCTGCTACCGGTGCACTTTTGAAGAGGAAATTGCCAAGGTCGATACCTCTCATAGCATAAAAGTTAGCAAGTTCTGCCATATCCACTTCTTTATCAGCAGGTATTTCCATCATATCCAGCATATCTATGTTTGAACCATATTCATTAGCAATAACTAGAGGAGGGACTGATTGCAATTCTTGTTCTCCAAGTTGTGCAACAGTTTTCCCTGCTTTAGCAGCTTTCTTGATTATCTTGCTAAGAGTGCGGTCAAAGTCTGATGGTGGCGAGGGCTTACGAGCTTGCCATCTCTTTTTCTACTCAGCTTCCACCATTCGCCTTAGTTTAGCTAGAGGTAGGTGGAAGTGCTTCTGCTCCTGCTGCTTCCTCTTCCCTGTGCCTGAGAAGAATGCTTCGATGTTTTTTTAACTGCATCATCTAACTCCTCTTTACTCATTTCACCAGGCAATTTCTATGGAATTGGCCTTGGTTTCATGGGGGCCTTCTTGGTCGTCTTCATCGGCGGGGCAAATGGCTTATTTGTTTGCAGCCGTCTTCCCTGGTTCATGGGAGGAGGTGGGGGAACAGGTGTTGGCGACCTTCGAGGCGGCGTTGGGGAACGCCTTGGAGGCAGTGGCGGTGGCGGTGGAGACCGTCTTGGAGATGGTGGGGATGCAGTCGTGTCTTCTACCCCATCATAACCGCCGCCCGAAGCACTATGCTAGTCTGGTGATTGTACTATTGGACTTAGGTTGGGGGAGGCCCTGCTGTGTGTGTACAGAAGACAATGAGTCAATTGTTATTTAAGAGGCAATATAAAATTAATAAAAAAAATTGTTTCGTTCACTTTCATCCATACCTATTGTGCGGCAATGGCTTCTTGGGAATATTGATGTAGCGCTTGCGCCATGCAATGAATGACTTCTCTGCTTCTCCCATGGTCTTCTCCCCATCACCTCCATGAATGTCAAGAGGCACGTCTCTAAAACCTTCAATAGCTTTATCCACCGAGACGGTAGCATATCTAGCTGGTACTACTACCCCATGGATTCTTGGTATCTTGGTACGGTCGATAGGGTTTACAACACCAATAGCCACCTTCACTGTGCCATTATCTTTTGGAATATACAGCTCACATGATGTAAAAGGTTTAGTGACATCATCCACGGGGAAGCGTAGCTCTGCATCTTTTATGGCATCAGGCAGCTCCGTAGAAGCACAACTGCTTCTCAACTGATCAGAGCTAATGTTGATTCCCGGAGCTGTTGTAATCCCGTGGGCACTCAATTGTATTTGCACTTGCCTTGTGACTTCCTCTTGCATTTTCACTTGCATTTGTTTTTCTTGCCTTTGTGATTCAAGCACCGCTTCCCGTGACTCAATAACATATTGCTGCAAGATGTGGATCCTCTCTGCCTCTTCATCCTTCCATCTCTGGCGGGTTCTGTATGAATCGATCCATTTAGGAAAACCTTACACCCACGGAACGGCCCCTTTGCCTCTAGTTCATCCACAATGCTCAGTAGTCCTGATGGAATATGTGAAAGGACCTAGGATGCCGCCTAGAGGGGGGTGAACAGGCGTTTCTGAAAATTAACACCTTTAAAAGCGGAAACGATTAGTAAAGTGAGTTTCCAAAAATGGAAACTCCAAATAAAGAGTACCACCCCTCACAAGTTAGCCACAGAGTATATAAAAGATACTAAATGAATCTAGAAGCCAAACGCCTGCAACCAAAGAGTTAGAACACAATTCAATTTAGTTTGGCGCAGGGGTTAATACCGGACGTGTCCGGTAGGTATACCGGACGTGTCCGGTATTCACGACTTCAGTGGAACAGCCCCTAACTTGCTCCTTTTGATTTCTATCTTCAATCCAAACTGTAGGAAACTATTAGAGATAGTAAAATACACAGAGAACCTGTAGAATAGCTAAAGCAACACAAATATCAAATGAAATGCGAATTAAGACACGATATTTGTTTTACCGAAGTTCGGACTTGTTCGAGTCCTACTCTCCATTGAGGGGGCTACGGGCGACCCAGCGAAGGTTAGCCCTAGAGGGTACCACGAAGGTCACTCTAGCCGGAGTCTTTTCCAACTCCTTTTCCTCCTTCCACTAAATGATTCCGAGGCGGCAGAATCGACCGTTACAAACTTTCCAAAGCAACCACAATCTCTCGGTTCCTCTCCAGTGATGCCTAGCCATCTAGGACCAAAGAGTCCAAGAGTAACAAATGCGAATCACGAGATTGATAATATGCACAAGTGCTCAAGTGGTGGCTTGCTCTCTTTTTCAAATTCTCTCTTAACCCACAAATTGATTTTGCAATTTGGATCACACACTCACTAAGAGAGGGTTTAGGAGAGTAGGCAAGGCTCAAAAACGTGTGTCTATCTCAGCAAAATCAGCAGCCTCCAAAGGTGGAGGCTTGGGGGTATTTATAGCCCCCTTGAAAAACTAGCCGTTTTATAGCCGTTGCAATACCGGACATGTCCGGTATGCATACCGGACACGTCCGGTATGACTCACACTGCGCCAACGGTAACTAAGTTACAGTGATGTTGTGAGGCGTCGGAACTCCCAAAGAATGCCGGGATTTCCGACCGTTGGAACTCCCGACTCAAATCGGAACTCCCGACCCTCAGCAATTTTGAAAAACATGTAACTGAGTTAAAGTTAGTGAGGTGTCGGAACTCCCGATGCATGTCGGAACTCTCGACCGTCGGAACTCCCGACTCACGTCGGAACTCCCGACCCTCAAGGCTTTTAAAAACTAGCCGTTGGCTTCTTGGTCATCCATACCGGACACGTCCGGTATGACCAGGACAGTGAACCCTCCAAGTTAGTTGAAGTGCAAGACATCAGAACTCCCGACCCATGCCGGGGACTCCCGACCGTCGGAACTCCCAACGAACCAACCCAAGAACAACAATTTTATAGCTGCTGGACAAATACCGGACACGTCCGGTGTGAATACCGGACATGTCCGGTATTGCCAAACCAGCAACAAATCAGTTAGCTCTTTTATCACTCAAATACTCAAAACTCACGTGGGTTGGCTTGAGCACTTATGAAACATTATCTATCAATATGATGCATCCCTCTTAATAGTACGGCATACCTATTAAACTCAAGATCAAAGGAAAAATGAATTTATACCACTTGAGTTGATTTCTTTTGAATTGATGTCGTCCCTTCCAATCTTCATCATGTAAGGGTGCTAACAAGTTGATGTTGATCTTTTCACTTGAGCATAGCCATCTTGAGCATGTGACTTGATTCCATTCATCAAATTTGAATAATCCCAAATGTATCAAGTCACTTCCATCAAATACTTCATTATAGATTTGATTCTTCACATCAATAAGACCATCTTAGCTTGATTAGTACCTCAACTAAATGCAAGTACTTTCTTCTTCACCCTAGCTAGGTTCTTTGGCCGCCAAGCCATCACTTGCCCTTCACCCTTGCTTAGTACCTTGAAGCCTTTCCTTGCTATCTTCACCATCTCAAACCATCAAGTCACATCTTGTTGTTGAATCATCCATTCATATGTATTGTTATCTTTTTCATTTTAATTTAGCAAGCTTCAAATATGAGACCATTCCATATGCAATCCCTCATGTCTCATTAACTAATAATCACGAGCTTGATTTCACATAGTACATGGAAATCCCACAATAAATAAGCCTTCACATGAATTCCATTTGCATTGTTGTCTTGTGCTTGAACTAGATTGTTTATACAACAACACATGATTTTGGCTTTCACTAAGTACCTGTGAGATAACCTATTACCTGTCCACACTTAGCAAATGGGTTAGTCCTTTAATCACGTTGTCATTCAATTATCCAAAACCCACTAAAGGGCTAGATGCACTTTCAATCTCCCCCTTTTTGGTGATTGATGACAACTTGATTGAAGCTTATAAAATGATATAAACATTTAAACTTTTGGGTTCTATAATTTATGAGAGGCTCCCCATTAATATGTGCTTATGATTAGAATTCACAAACTGACCTCAAATGTCAATTGCACATACTAAAACAAATAGGAGACTCCCCCTAAATCATTGCATCCGTGGGGTGCATGTGTGTGTGACAAAGAGAAACCGTGATGCATATGATAAGATATATCATACAAGAATAAATATAAAGGCATCACATCAAATATTTTCATTCTAGCATGCATAGTCCTTATGAAAATAAATATGACACATGTAATTCACACATAGCACTCATTACAAATTTTCTCAAGTCCAGAAACCGCTGATATATAGATAAAGATCATGTCTCAAGAGATACATAGATAAAGCATAAGTCTCATCTCTCACAAGATATAATCAATGAAGCTCAAAAACAAACTACAGCCTGTAGTACATATCTTTATGTACAAAGATAAGCAAATAAAACTATCCTGAAGCTTTAATCAGTCTCTCTCCCCCTTTGTCATCTATCACCACAAAGGTCCAACAATGACATACTAAGGACAAAGGGGCTACAAGCTGTCACTAATCTCTGGCATCACTCATCATCATCATCGTCTCTCCCAGCATCTTCGTCATCAGAGCGGGTAACACTAGCTGGACGAGAACCACTGGCACCAGATGGGTCATAGCCACCAGAGCCATAGTAGCCACCACCACTTGTCAAGTCACTCCACCAATCTGTAGCATAGTCGTCGGCAGTGTTGGGACATGGCTGAGAGTGAGTAGGCACACGAGCCTGAAGGGGTAGAGTGTCAGGGTGCTCAGGTGCCTGCTACTGTCGCTGTATGAACTCAACATACTCTCTGTCATATCTAGCCTACTACTGCTCCTTAGTCTCCTGCTCACTAGCTGCCTCATCTGATAGAGGAGACCTAGGAGGATCAAGCTCAAGCCTAGAAGCAATTTGCTTCAAGGTTTGAGTGTCCTTTCTCCTAGCCTCCCTCTCCTTCTGCTACCTAGTCTGGATGTCACGGCACATCCCAAATATGGAGCTGAAAAGCCTACGGATAGGTGAGGGAGGACTACCACGGCGTGAAGTAGAATGTGAAGGAGCATGTGGTGAAGGTGAAGCTCCTGCTGGTGCACCACTCCCAGGTGCATCTACCTCTGGTGCTGCTGCTCCTCCTCCTGGTCCTGCTGGAGGTAACCCTGTCTCAGGCAGATCTGTAATAATCTTCAGGGCCTTGTGAATCTTATCATACTCGAATGTGTGCCCAGTCACCTGCTCAATCATATGCATGATATAAGGAGCAAAACCACAGCCCTTGAGGGGCCTCTCTCCCACACTCCTGATCTCAGACCAAATAAAGTCAAACACGCTGAAAGGCCGAGCATCAGGTGCCATCCTATGGAGTAGGTTCCTAGAATAATCTGCAATGTTGCCCTTGTCTCCATCCTTGCAGTCAATAGTCTTCCTGAACATCCTATCCAGGTATCTGTAGGTAGGGTGAAGACCTAGAACCTTCCCCACAGCTCCTCTCTTACCACTAGAAGGATACATATATGCGAGCTGCTCAGGGGGTAACACCTGCTTGGTGTGGATCCTGTCCCTCTGGAGATCATCCTCTGAGAAGCCAAGCTAGGCAGCAAATACATCATAGTCAACACTGTACCACTGGCCCTCAAGCATCCAGTGCATCCACCTCTCATCCTCCTTAATGAACAGAGTAGCATAGAACTGAGCTACTACCTCTGTGTTCCAGTCATGCTGGAACTCCATGATCTCATAAACTCTTGTGCTCTGGCAGATGGCAATGGCATGATCAACTGAGGCCTTCTGCAACTCTCTAATATATTGCCAGTCAATCCACTAAGACCTGGCAATCACTGGGTTCCTGGTGAGAATCACACTGGAGTAGAAATCTAGGTGAAAGGCTGTCTGGAAGCGGTGATCGTACTAAACCTTAGGTAAGCCTCTCGGATCAACCCTTCGCTCATCTCTAGCTCTCCTGGTCATACCCTTTCCCCTGTAGTCAACCCTAGGAACATAGGAGGGCACATTGGGCAGACGTGTCTCATGAAGACCAAGCTGGTGCTGAGCTGGAGGAACTGACTCCTCCTCCTCAATCTCCTGCTCCTCATCTGAGCTGTCACCATCTAATCTTCTGTCAGTGCTCTTCCTCTTTCTTTCTTCTCTAGACTCCACTCTGAACTCATCAGTGTCTGTGTCAGAAGAAGAGCTCCCGGACCCCTCTGCATACTGAGCTGCTGCACTAGATGCAGCCCTGGTAGACCTCCTGCTGGTTGGCTTGAATCCAGGATGCATATCCTGTCTCGCCTTCTTGTACTTCTCAAGTGCTGGATCATGCCTGTGCTTGGACCTCGGCTCCTATCGTCCACTCATGGCTGATGTCCTATATCCAAAGATTTTTATAGAATTTTAGATACATGCCCATAGTTTATTTTTGAATTGTAATTAGACATAGATTCTTTTATCCAAGGTTTTACAATCACCTCGACACACCATTGTCACAAGGTTTGCAAAACATAGATACAGAAGAAACTATACCTAATATACAATTCTAGGATAGCATTGAATCAAAGAAAGCAGAGAGCCTGCTCTGCTGGGCCATACCGGACACGTCCGGTATGGGCGACCAGCAACCCTAACCAGGGTTCCTTGATTCAAATCAACATGGATTAATACCAAACTTTGGGCATTGCTTCTACATCACCAATGCAGCATATTGACCAAAGGAATTTCCAAATCATGTATTGACCAAGTAGATCGGACGAGGTCTGTGATTAGGGTACCTTGAGAGGAGAGAAGAGAGAATGATGTGAAATCCAAATCCACGGGCCTTCAATCCTTGATCCAAGCCTTCTCCAATGCAATCTCCCTCTCTCTCTTTTCCTTGATGAAATCCTCGGTCGCCCTAGGTGGGAAGAAGGGCGTCGGCTGGTTGGTTGGAAGGAGACAGACAAGTCTGGGCCGAAGGGGTACTTCTGGTTTTATAGTCCCGCTCATACCAGACACGTCCGGTATCATACCGGACACGTCCGGTATACATGGGCTAGCCCAATTTATTTCAAAATGTGTTTTCTCTCTTCCAATCCCCTTTTCTGTTATTTCTTAGTCCAAAAAGGTATATAATGTTGATCCAATCCGAGTATCATCACTTTCCTTATCCAATGCCGTAAAATGATTTTCTCTTTTCCAAATATTTGGCATATACAAGATTACGCTTACTTGAGAGAGAGAGAGAGATAGTAGATTGTGGACTTAAGAAAGCCATGTCATGTGTGATTAGTCAATCAAACGATCAAGGATAGCTATAATCATCACATGACAAGGCTAGGTCACAAAGACCAAGATTCAAATAATTTTTCAAATTCACACTTCCTACTCATCCTAGTTAGAGGTTTTGAAAGACATCTCCCCTATGTCACACAAATGCACATTCTAACATACAAAGGGCCTTAGATGCACTTACAATGTATGTATGTAAACACATACCTTTGCCTTGAGCCCACAAGAATACCACTAAGAGGATAAATAGCATGATGATCTTTATGTTGACCTCAATTGCCAAATAATCATGCTAGATATATTTTCATCCAAAGAACTACAGAGAATGCTAGATAAAATTGTTAGTTCATAATGGTGCAAAATAGAAATTTAGCTCCCCCTAAATAAGTGCTTCAAGTAATTTGAATGACTTTCAACAAGCACTTTATTCTTTTAAGAATTTGGGTTGACCATAAATCAAATAAAATTGCCATATTTAAAATTAAGTTCGGGAGATGCTCACAATCCACTTAGATTTAATAAATCACAAGCTTTTTAGTGAATTAGTGATATATGAAAATATATGAATCAAAAACTCAGTTGGAATCCAATTAGTGTTCTGGTTCCTGTAATACCAGACACGTCCGGTAGTATACCGGACACGTCCAGAATACATAGAACAGAAACACTGACTTTCTGTAACTGGCCATACCGGACACGTCCGATAGTAATACCGGACACGTCCGATAGGTTCAGGACAGAACCAATTAATTCACTGCTTGTAATTTTAGCTCTAGTATTTATTGTAAACTTGCATCTCAACAAATGAATTGGTTTACTAGAGATCCGTTAAAAGCATCATATGACAAAGTAAAATTCTTTTTAATTGAATCTAACTAGCCACTTTCATTATTTCACAAATGTACCTATTTGTGAACTATAGAACACGAAACGAACAAAGTGGCTATCCTACAAGGTTTAGGTACTTGTTACCAATGGTGAGGATGAAATATATGATATGTTTATTGAATTATCTTTGGGTCAACCATATAAGGGATTATGATAGGAATTGGTTGATAGATTGAGTGAATATTATCAAGTTGCTTGCTCAACCACCCCGAAACCTTCATCTCATCACCAAGTACCTACATCATTAACCTAAGCACACTTTGGTACCCAACTCTTGTTGGGTCCTTTTGAGTTAGTCAACAAGTGCTTAGGCACCCAAATGGCTTTAGCATTAGTTTGTGGTGAACACATCACCTTACTAGTGCTAACTCCATTTGTAGTCTTCCTAAGCATATCATTATAAACAAATGTGTTTGGCTTAGGAGTTTTACCATTTGGGCATTCATAGCTTAGATGCCCCTTTCTTCTATAAGCATAGCATATGTGGCCTTTGTGTGCTCTATGCTTGCTTTGCTTGTATGGACATCTATCAACCTTGTGGCTCATCTCATTGCACCCATAGCATCTTCTAGTTGCAACTTGGGTTTCCTTTCTTGCTTCTTTGTATATTGAGCATTTCTTGGTAGGATGCCCTAATTTCTTGCTCATGAGACAAGCACTTTGTCCATGACTCTTCATTTGCTTGGCCTCCTTGGTAGAAGCCTTTTGATTGGCGGCTTCAACCTTGTCGGCCCAACTCTTGTGTGGACACATAGCCCACTCATGTCCATACAATCCACAACCATAGCACATCCTTTTTCCATGTTTCTTGCTCTTGGTTGTATTGGCCTTGCTTGAGATGTGATTCTTTTGTTGGGCTTTGGAGGAAGCAAGGTTTGAACCCTTCTCAAGCTTCTTCACCATGTTATCACGGTTATCTTGAGAAGGTTGTGCTTTCTCCTTACCCTTCAACTGAATCACATCTTTCTTTAATCTTTGCACTTCTTCTTTGAGCTCTATGTTTTCTATAAGATTTAGCTCAATCAAAGATTGGCTTGCTTGAGGAGCACATTCATTAGTACAAGAAATATTTAATTGAGATGGTGTACTAGTGAGCGGATGTGTGAGAGGTTGAGAAAATTTTACCGATGTAATCACAACCTCATGAGCCACCTCAAGCATGATGCTTGATTCTACTACTTCCTCATGAGAGCACTTTAGATGAACATAATTTGCTTGCAGCATATTATACTTGCTTGATAGTTCATCTAGCCTTGCCTTGAGCTTGAAGTTTTCCTTCTCTAGTTGTGAAACACTAGAAGAGGAGTTAGTAACTAAAGCATGTTCAATTGACAATTTTTCATACCTCTCATTTATTGCCTTTAGCTCTTGCAATTTGGAGATGAGAAACTTTTCTTGATTTTGAAGCGATTGCTCTTGCTTCTCTATCTCTTCTTCAAGCTCATCATTCTTTTCAACTATCTTCATGATGATGAACTTGTCTTTATGGTTGAGATGATCAAGGTTGTAGTTGTGTTCAACTTCAACATCACTCTCTTCTTGATCATCCACTTGCGCCTTCTCCTTTTCTTGATCTTTCTTGTTACTCTTCTTCTTGCTTTTCTTGGCCATAAGACACAAGTGATGAGTATCATGAGATACTGAGATTGACTCATCACTTGGTTGCCACCGAGCTTGAGCATCGTTGCAAACAGCTGCTTGCTGGTCTGCTGCCTCGGCCATACCGGACACGTCCGGTAGGAATACCGAACACGTCCGGTCCATGCAGGCAGATAGCAAGTCATGCGCTGCTTGCACTTCTTGCTCTGGCTTGGCACTTTTGAGGTCTTGTGAGGCTTCTTCGCTGCATGAAGACACAATGGACATACTTTCCATTGACTCAATCTCAAATGCATCATCACGTTTGGATTTTCCATATAAATCAAAAAGTTTAGTCCAAATGAGATGAGCACTCTCCGGAGGTGGTTGTCTATTGAAGATTGCCTCATCTTAAACCTCTATACTCAATGTACTCAAAATAATATTAATAGCTTGAGCATTGAGTTGCACACATATCTCTTCCTCTTTTGACAAATTTTTGTATTTGCTCCAATCAACTATAGGAAGAGGTATGCTTGCATCCACAATATGCTCAACAAGAGGACTAATATCTCTAAAAGCATTGAGTGCATGTATTGACCAAGTTAAAAAGTTTGAACCATCATTTTGGAGGAGCACCGGCTCCATCTCGATAGGCGTCGACATCCTTTTCTCACGGTGGTGAAGCTTTAGGTGAGAACCTCTCTCTGATACCAATTGAAAGGACCTAGGATGCCGCCTAGAGGGGGGTGAATAGGTGTTTCTGAAAATTAACACCTTTAAAAGCAGAAACGATTAGTAAAGTGAGTTTCCAAAAATGGAAACTCCAAATAAAGAGTACCACCCCTCAAAAGTTAGCCACAGAGTATATAAAAGATACTAAATGAATCTAGGAGCCAAACGCCTGCACCAAAGAGTTAGAACACAATTCAATTCAGTTTGGCGCAGGGGTTAATACCGGACGTGTCCGGTATTCACGACTTCAGTGGAACAGCCCCTAACTTGCTCCTTTTGATTTCTATCTTCAATCCAAACTATAGGAAACTATTAGAGATAGTAAAATACATAGAGAACCTGCAGAATAGCTAAAGCAACACAAATATCAAATGAAATGTGAATTAAGACACGATATTTGTTTTACCGAAGTTCGGACTCGTTCGAGTCCTACTCTCCGTTGAGGGGGCTGCGGGCGACCCAGCGAAGGTCAGCCCTAGAGGGTACCATGAAGGTCACTCTAGCTGGAGTCTTTTCCAACTCCTTTTCCTCCTTCCACTAAATGATTCCGAGGCGGCAGAATCGACCGTTACAAACTTTCCAAAGCAACCACAATCTCTCGGTTGCTCTCCGGCGATGCCTAGCTGTCTAGGACCGAAGAGTCCAAGAGTAACAAATGCGAATCACGAGATTGACAATATGCACAAGTGCTCAAGTGGTGGCTTGCTCTCTTTTTCAAATTCTCTCTTAACCCACAAATTGATTTTGCAATTTGGATCACACACTCACTAAGAGAGGGTTTAGGAGAGTAGGCAAGGCTCAAAAACGTGTGTCTATCTCAGCAGAATCAGCAGCCTCCAAAGGTGGAGGCTTGGGGGTATTTATAGCCCCCTTGGAAAACTAGCCGTTTTATAGCCATTGCAATACCGGACATGTCCGGTATGACTCACACTGCGCCAACGGTAACTAAGTTATAGTGATGTTGTGAGGCGTCGAAACTCCCAAAGAATGCCAGGACTTTGACCGTTGGAACTCCTGACTCAAATCGGAACTCCCGACCCTTAGCAATTTTGAAAAACATGTAACTGAGTTAAAGTTAGTGAGGTGTCAGAACTCCCGACATATGTCGGAACTCCCGACCCTCAAGGCTTTTGAAAACTAGCCATTGGCTTCTTGGTCATCCATACTGGACACGTCCGGCATGAATACCGGACATGTCCGGTATGACCAAGACAATGAACCCTCCAAGTTAGTTGAAGTGCGAGACGTCGAAACTCCCGACCCATGCGGGACTCCTGACCGTCGGAACTCCCGACGAACCAACCCAAGAACAACAATTTTACAGCTGCTGGACAAATACCGGACACGTCCGGTGTGAATACCGGACACGTCCGGTATTGCCAAACCAGCAACAAATCAGTTAGCTCTTTTGTCGCTCAAATACTCAAAACTCACGTGGGTTGGCTTGAGCACTTATGAAACATTATCTATCAATATGATGCATCCCTCTTAATAGTACGGCATACCTATTAAACTCAAGATCAAAGGAAAATGAATTTATACCACTTGAGTTGATTTCTTTTGAATTGATGCCGTCCCTTCCAATCTTCATCATGTAAGGGTGCTAACAAGTTGATGTTGATCTTTTCACTTGAGCATAGCCATCTTGAGCATGTGACTTGATTCCATTCATCAAATTTGAATAATCCCAAATGTATCAAGTCACTTCCATCAAATACTTCATTATAGATTTGATTCTTCACATCAATATGACCATCTTAGCTTGATTAGTACCTCAACTAAATGCAAGTACTTTCTTCTTCACCCTAGCTAGGTTCTTCGGCCGCTAAGCCATCGCTTGCCCTTCACCCTTGCTTAGTACCTCGAAGCCTTTCCTTGCTATCTTCACCATCTCAAACCATCAAGTCACATCTTGTTGTTGAATCATCCATTCATATGTATTGTTATCTTTTTCATTTTAATTTAGCAAGCTTCAAATATGAGACCATTCCATATGCAATCCCTCATGTCTCATTAACTAATAATCATGAGCTTGATTTCACATAGTACATGGAAATCCCACAATAAATAAGCCTTCACATGAATTCCATTTGCATTATTGTCTTGTGCTTAAACTAGATTGTTTATACAACAACACATAATTTTGGCTTTTACTAAGTACCTGTGAGATAACCTATTACCTGTCCACACTTAGCAAATGGGTTAGTCCTTTAATCACGTTGTCATTCAATTATCCAAAACCCACTAAAGGGCTAGATGCACTTTCAATATGTCAGTTCATCTTTCTCTCTGTTGGGCCAGAATAGTCCACTATCTCTAGCTTTTAGAATTTGAATCAACCTTGTTGTTGCTCTTTTGAGTTTTGTGCCATGGATGAGCTTCTCGGTGACTGGGTCCAATCCTCCCCCATGACCTAAAAACCAACGCTTTGTGTGTTCAGGCCACAGTGCTGATTCAGGTACGACACCTTGGCAATAAGGTCTACTTCCATTTTTTGCCACTTGGGAACGGAAGTCGCGTAGCCACCTGATCCCATGTTATGGTTGTATTGCTTTTGTCTAGAATTCTCTTGGTTCCTTCTCGCCCGTTCCGCACCCTCTTCTGATGTCTTGTACTGTACAAATTCCTCCCAGTAGGGCCTTGCCTTCACGATTGGGCCCTTATCGTTCCAATTTGGAGTCTTGTTCTTCTTGACGTATGATTTGTACAGCTGCTTCTTCCAAGATTGGAATTGGGTGGCCATCTTCTTCATTGTCCAGTGCCTAACTCGCTCCATCAACCTTTCATGGGTGATGTCTTCATGATAATCATCTGTTTGGAGCGTGAAATGTGCAAGAACATCTTGCCAAATTAGCTCCTTGTCCTTATCAGAGATATAACTAATATGAGGAGCATTGTTATTTTTTCCATTCACGGGCATTGATTGGGAGCTTGTCCCTTACAATGTACCCACAGTGGTACATGAATTTCTGTGCATATTGTCCTAGTGGTTCGCCTATAGCCACATTGAATTATGAGATGATGTAGCGGCCTTCCAATGGCTTTTTAGCCCCTCGAACATTCTTTGTGTTCCCTGTCGTCGTCGTCGATCCAGACGGCTATGTACTCATAGAAACACAAAAAGTATTATAAAATGAAGGTCAATCCAGTGGGCTACACGTATTCATAATAAATAAATGAGAGCTAGATATTGAGAAATATATACCTCGCCGGAATTATCTTCATGAACAACTTCCTCAACAATATGATCAAGATTCAAGTATTGACTCTCGTCGTCTTCCTACTGGTCATTAACATTGGCACAATGTTCAATGCCGGCATTGATAATATCCATCATTTCCGCCTCCAGGTCATCGTCTCTTGGGTCGGCCATAGAGAGCCTAAATAATTATAAAACAATAATTATGCAATTAGGGTTTCATAGACATTTCATACACATTTCATAGATATATAATTTTTTTCATACTCCACAATAGATTTTTTCCTAAGTAAAAATTATACATGCCATATATATAATTTTAATGGATTACATATATATAGGGTGGTTTAGGGTTTAGCCATATAATTTCATACACATTTCATAGATATAAATATAAATTTATACATTTCATATATATAACCCATTATTATAATTTCATACATATAAAATGAAATTTAATTAGTATTATACTTGTAAATTTATACATTTCATACATATAATTTCATATATATAAAATGAAATTTAGTATTATATATAACATAAATTTATACATTTCATACATATAATTTCATATACTTCCATATACATTTCATATATATAAAAAATAAAATTTATAAATAATTATATACTTATTGATGGCCGAGGGCGGTGGTGCCTGCGCGGGGAGGTGAGCACGGGCGTCGCGTGGAGTGTGCCCGCGGGGGGCCACCGTCGGTGGGGAGGCCGGTGGCGCATGGAGGTCGGCGTGGGCCACGGCGAGAGGCGGCGCGCACGGGGCATCGTGCAGATGCTGGCGAGAGGTGGCGCGCTGGCATCGTGGAGTGCTCGCGGGGTGTGTCGTCGGTGGGGAGGCGCGCGCCGGCGTCGTGGAGTGCCTGTGGGGGGGGCGCCGTCGGTGGGGAGGCCGGTGGCGCGTGCAGGCCGGTGTGGGGGCCGCGGCGAGAGGTGGCGTGCGTGGGGCATCATCTCAGGGGCTCCTCTGGTGACGAGCGCGGTGTCAGGGGCTCCTCCAGCGAGGAGGGCGGCATCGGGGTGGCCGGGATCCACGATCTGGTGACGGGGAGCCGAATCGACGGCGGTTGGCGGCGGCGCGGCTCGCTGATGACGATGAAGTCGAAGATGAGAAGTGAGAGGAGGAAGAGAAGGGAGCTGGCGTATATAGGAGAGGGATCTTTAGTCCCGGCTCCTAACACTGCCCGGGACTAAAGGTCACCTTTAGTCCTGGCTCCAACCATCAGCCGGAAAGGTCCACCTTTAGTCCTGGCTCCAATAACCAGCCGGGACTAAAGGACCTTTAGTCTTGACTCCAACCACCAGTCGGGACTAAAGGTAATTTTTGGTGGGCCGCCAAATGCAGCCCACCTTTCGTCCCGGGCCGTGATCGAAGCCGGGACTAAAGGAGGCTGGAAAATTCACTTCGCGCCAGTTTTTTGGTTGGTTAGTGTATTATATATATTTCTTTTTATTTAAATGTTAAATTCTAATTATTTGCTTAGTAAATTAAATACTAGGCATAATATTTTTTTTAAAAAGTAATAAAATTTATTTTGATTTACTACATACAAGAAAAATATGTGACCTAAACTATTGTCTTTTTAATTATAAATATTGAACATAATGCAACTAATAATCACTATTTTCGTTAATGCAAAAATATAGACTTTAATTAAAATCATTAAATCTATTGGTTTTTGATAGGAAATTTGTTTTCACATCATTTTAACGTAAATCTTTAAGTTCTTCATCAATAATTGTATAATTAATCGGTGAATTCGCGCGGAAATTCAATTAAAGTGCAAAAAGCACCAAACCAGCTCAGAAAAATCTCAAACTTGGCGGTGGCCTCACACAGGGCATTTGTAGTCTTGAGAAAAAGTTTGAGACCAATCCGGCACTGGAAAGCACATGGACCTCAGAATCCCAGAGAACCTAGGTGTATAGATAGGGTTCGACGAAAGGTTCTATATACCTCTGTGAAGCACGTCGACTCCGCCTATGTTGAAATGGCTTGAAATTTTTTTGGCAGTCATTTACCCCCAAAATATGGGCCCACACAAGATCTTAGGTTTTTCTAATAATTATTTTTATTATTACATTTTTCTTTATGCCGTGTGAGACAAAATACGATGAATTATAGATTGAAAATACTAGAATTTTGCGTCGACCTCCATAGAGATTTGTCACCTAGGGCACAAGAGACCATTTGGCAAAGTTTGGCACCATTCTGGATTTTTTCGGGGGTGGACTCAGTTCAACGTATAATTAATCGGTGAATTCACATGGAAATTCAATTAAAGTGCAAAAAGCACCAAACCAGCTCAGAAAAATCTTAAACTTGGCGGTGACCCCACACAAAGCATTTTCATTCTTGAGAAAAAGTTTGAGACCAATCCGACACTGGAAAGCACATGGACCTCAGAATCCCAGAGAACCTAGGTGTATAGATAGGGTTCGACGAAAGGTTCTATATACCTCTGTTAAGCACGTCGACTTCGCCTATGTTGAAATGGCTTGAAATTTTTTTGGCAGTCATTTACCTCCAAAATATGGGCCCACACAAGATCTTAGGTTTTTCTGATAATTATTTTTATTATTACATTTTTCTTTGTGCCGCGTGAGACGAAATACGGTGAATTATAGATTGAAAACACTAGAATTTTGCGTCGACCTCCATAGAGATTTGTCACCTAGGGCATAAGAGACCATTTGGCAAAGTTTGGCACCATTCCAGATCTTTTCGGGGGTAGACTTAGTTCAACATATAATTAATCGGTGAATTCGTGCGGAAATTCAATTAAAGTGCAAAAGGCACCAAACTAGCTCAGAAAAATCTCAAACTTGGCGGTGGCCTCACACAAGGCATTTGCAGTCTTAAGAAAAAGTTTGAGACCAATCCAGCACTGGAAAGCACATGGACCTCAGAATCCCAGAGAACCTAGGTGTATAGATAGGATTCGACGAAAGATTCTATATACCTCTGTGAAGCACGTCGACTCCGCCTATGTCGAAATGGCTTGAAATTTTTTTGACAGTCATTTACCCCCAAAATATGGGCCCACACAAGATCTTAGGTTTTTTTGATAATTATTTTTATTATTACATTTTTCTTTGTGCCGCGTGAGACGAAATACGGTGAATTATAGATTGAAAACACTAGAATTTTGCGTCGACCTCCACAGAGATTTGTCACCTAGGGCACAAGAGACCATTTGTCAAAGTTTGGCACCATTTCAGATCTTTTCGGGGGTGGACTCAGTTCAACGTATAATTAATTGGTGAATTCGCGCGGAAATTCAATTAAAGTGCAAAAAGCACCAAACCAGCTCAAAAAAATCTCAAACTTGGCGGTGGCCCCACACAAGGCATTTGCAGTCTTGAGAAAAAGTTTGAGACCAATCCGGCACTAGAAAGCACATGGACCTCAGAATCCCAGAGAACCTGGATGTATAGATAGGGTTCGACGAAAGATTCTATATACCTCTGTGAAGCACGTCGACTCTGCCTATGTCGAAATGGCTTGAAATTTTTGTGGCAGTCATTTACCCCCAAAATATGGGCCCACACAAGATCTTAGGTTTTTCTGATAATTATTTTTATTATTACATTTTTCTTTGTGCCGCGTGAGACGAAATACGGTGAATTATAGATTGAAAACACTAGAATTTTGCGTCGAAATATGGTAAAATAAAACTTAAAAACTTATGTGTGAAAATTATAATTTTCCCCTAAAATCTAAAACTATTTTTTCAACAAAAGACTCTAAAAATCAAAGTATACTTAAGAAAAGAATATAAATGAAACTAATAAACTAAAACTATTTGTTTTTTTTAATAACTACCGGCGGAAGCTTTATTCCCGGTTAGAAGTTATAACCAAAAACAAAGAGCAATATTTATTCCCGTCTAAAGCCTCCAGCCGGGACTAAACATTTAGTCCCGGTTAGTGGCTTTAGCCGGGACTAAATGTCGATCTTTAGTCCCGGTTATAGCCTCGAACCGGGACTAAAGGTTTGCCTGCCGAGCCAGCAGCGTTGGGCAGCGACCTTTACTCCCGGCTCGAGGGTATAGCCAGGATTAAATCTCCTTCACTCCCGGGTTCAAAAAAATGTGGGGAGTAACTTCGAAAATGGGTCTTAGGAGATTAGGGATTTTGTCGATCTTAGTTCGTACCTTGTGCTGAGGTGGTGGCCGATGCCCTGTAGTAGCACCAGTGATGTGCAGCATCGGCATGTAGTCGCAGTGGCGGTGTAGACTCGCGGATCCCGTCCTCCAGTGGGCATCGATGGCGATGACGACGGCACAGGGTGGCTAACGGCTGGATGCTGGTCTTCAGGAGATGCACCGAGCTAACCTTGATCGGTAGGTGGTTAGAGGAGGCTAATTACGGTCTTAATGTTAATTAATTAGATACCGTGACCTCTTACTTATAGCTCGGGCGCCACTGGGACCAGGCCATTAGCTGTTGGGTCATTATGTCCATCGGTCATGGACTGTTAGTGGGCCATTAAGCTTCTAATGACTCGGTCAGTCATTGGACTAAGCCGAGATCATTCCAACAGACCGACGAGAAACACCGCAAACATTTCATTTTGCTTGGGACTTGGGAGCACACATTCTCTATGTAGTCGGCTATCTTTGTGCATTCTGGAAAGTTAAATTGGCTTACTTTTTTCTTAGTTTATTTTATCATCATAGCATACATGATACATCTATCTATTCATTGCTGGTTGGCCGGTGTGTCTTTGTGCTTTTCCGTTATAATGGATAAATTTGTTTTTTTCCATGCTAACATAATAGCAACCCACTAGTACCAGTCAACTAACAGAAATGGCATGGAACAAGAGATAATTTTAAATTAGTGACACAGAATGGAATACTATAATTTTTAGTGACGACGAGGGAATTTGCTCAAAATACTCTTGCCAAGATAGTGCTCGGACCCTAGGTGTGGCTAGGTAGCTGCGCACGCAAGAGCGGAAAAGAAGGCAGACTTATCCTTTGCCTTTTTTGAGTCGCTTCGCACCACACTGACACTATTATCCTACTATCCCCAATTTAATTTGGAGGGCCAGCCAAGGATTGTAGAGTATGAAAACGCTGGCCGGAGTGCGAGGGTCAATAATCCAACAAAACAACTTTAAAATCCACTTGTGTTTTTGCGTTGTTTTCTATATAGTTTCTTCGTCCATCTCGCCTACCCACCTTTTAATTTCAAAGCTCGACTGAAGCACTCAAACTTTGTTTTGAACATGGTCCACGTTCGTGTTTCAAACATAAAAAAACGGGTAGTAAAGTTCAACAACACATGGAGCACGCCTGTCAAATGGCTTGCTTATAATACGTACACGCGTGAAAAGGGCTTTCAGAGGGCTGCTCGTGATAGTGCTTCACGGTAGGTGAATGCATGCATGCGCCTCCAGTCATCGCCGCCTGGAGTGGAATGCAGCCTATTAACCAGAGCCACTGCCTTGCAACCAAGTCAATAGTGACCAATCAAGTGGCTGCGATCTGGTCTGGATGGGACGATGGGTGCAGGTAGCCACTCAATTTCACCGTCACCAACCAAACATTGAATCCGCGATGTCTGGTGAGGATAGAAAAATAACTGAGAATGCAGAAGTTTGGCAGCCCAATGTTAATTTTCTACTGGAAACATGTAAATCCAACTTTAATTTGCATTGTTCACATAATCATATTAACTCACAGTGTTCGCAGATCAGTTAGTTTCAGCTTGCAACTTCCAATTGCTGCTGCACACGAGGAGCATCCTCGTGGATCGCGTGACCAAAGACTAGAGATCTTGTCTTTCTGCTGTACATACAGTTTGAGACTTGGGTCTTCGCCCCCTATGCTACTATAATCAATAAACGGCAAAATAAGGACTAGAGATCCGCATCAGAATTTGCTGTTGGAGGACGGTAGTGACCACTCGCGTCAGCTCACATGCTGCCCCGTCAGCATGTCTCGATAGCCTTGGCCGTCAGCCCGTCAGGATGTCCTTGGCAGCAGCAGCAGCCTTACCAGTTACCACTGCTGATTTGCTGATCATTCATGACTGATCTCTGAAACCTGTGTGGCTCACCAGTCACCACGCCAAGGGCCAAGCCACGCTCGCCGCTCGTACGTACTCCTACACCGAGCGCTGGAGACCCACTTGGAGGCGCGGAACCCGCCGTCCACACGTTCTACCAAACACAGGCAAATTGCAGCCGCGCAGCGCTATCAGAAAACGCCCCCTGCAGCGTCTCAGTGTAATGATCCTAGGTAGTTGAACGGAGTTTGGGAGGGAATCGTAGCAAGAAATTGGGAAGAACAAGATAGAGCTCGGCTGAATCCTGAGAGGGAGGATTGGTTTAGACGGGGATTCAGTTATCTGTTCTTCGTTGCCGTTACAGAGGAGCGGGCTCGGCTTATATCTGCGCCGGCACCGACACACGACACCCTCGGATACGGGCTCCGACCCAACACACGCCTACGGCCCATGGCCGACTAGTACAGACTCCAACTACGGCACGTCAGGGGCCCCGGCCCGAACCGCCGGAAAGCAACTGCGGCTTTCACGGCTCCTGTCTGTCACTCTAGCCTGTAGCGGCACGAACCACGCATGATCACTCTAGACTGATCGGCCGCGAGGTGAAAACTGAAAACCCAGCGGATTTCGGTTCGCTCGGCTCGGACGGCCGGTCACCGCGGAAAAGCGTCGAGAAGGCGGCGTGGGAGGCGCTCTGCCGCGGCCGGGCTGTTTTGCCCGTCGCTTTCGCTCGGCTGCCTGTCCCGTCGTTCATCTGCAGATCAGTTCACAGCTGAGCTCCCCGATCCGACCCTCCGCTCGTCTTGCGCAATGGCCACTCGTGGAGTCGTGGTGTGGCGTTCCGCCGATCCTGTCGCCCACCCAGTGCCGTCACTGACGTTGTCACGTACTACTAAAGGTCGCGCTGCGACGTTACAGGTTTGTCGTGGTGTCATGTACTGTGAGTCTGTGACCGGTAGGCCGATAATGCGGGCAGCGTGCCCTGTATTCATTCGCGCCGGGACGCCGAGGGTCGGTTCGATGTGAGTGTGAACGTCAGGGCCATGGCGCAATAGGCATCGTCAGTGACTGCGGTACACACACTCGAGTACTGACTCTGCCCGCAGCACAGCCACGGCCGAGGTAGCAGCTCCTTGGCCTTTCGTTTGGACCGAAGATTTGTCAAAAGAGCAGTGTTTGGCCGACCGGCTGCTGACAGATTAGTCGCGAATGCACCAGGTGTTCAGTTTCCATTGCAAAATGTATCAGTTCTGTAAGGATATGATCTACAGCAAGAGCAAGTAGCTAGGATTGTTACCAGATAATGTTGGGATCGATGGCCTGACAAGAACTCTGGCGACAACTGAGTTTGAATTTATCGCACAAGTAATCAGCAACTGGTCTTTAATTATAAATCTCAACGTGGTCTCAAGAAATGGCATACCAAACTCAGTCGCAATCGCAACGTGGTTTCCATCTCAGGTTGTCGCGCACGGACACTTGCTGTGCTGTGTTGCATCTCTTTCAAAGTAAGAGCAACTCTAGCCGTAGCTCCAAATTAGAGCCCTCCTTCTGATTTGGTAGCTTTTCATACTTTTTGATGTCTTGTATTTTGGTCTCAACTCTAGTTAACCTCTAAATCAGGACCACTACTTTATGTTCTTTTTCTTTCTCATTTACTCTATAAGCTTGTTTAGTTGGCGAAATGGTACTGTAGCACTTTCGTTGTTATTTGGCAATTAGTGTCCAATCATAGTCTAATTAAGCTTAAAAGATTCGTCTTGTGAATTTCGTCTAAACCGTGTAATTAGTTTTATTTTTTATTTATATTTAATGCTTCATACATGCGTCCAAAGATTCAATGTGACGGAGAATCTTGAAAAATTTTACAAAATGAAGTGAAACTAAACACTACCTATGTATTCTATCTATTGGACTCGACGTTGTTTTTTGGTAGCTCCTGTCTTGTGTTCTGGTACGCAAATGCTTGCACACAGTCGTCCGTCCTGTCCGGACGCATGCCTTCATGGGCCTTGAGAAGCAGATATGCCCAACAACACCTCTACATCTGTTCCATCTTCCATCGCTGAAATTTTCCCACTCACACTCGCATCGGTGTCCCGGAGTCATCGTGCATACGCCCGCCCCACTCCACCTCGCCGCGCCCCCTTCCCCCACCGCGCGCACGTCTCCCATCGCGCCATGCCCTTCCCCCACCGCGCCGTACCCTATCGTCAGCCATGCCGTGGCCCATCTCCCACGAGCAGACGGCGTTGGAGGGCTGCAGCCGAGCAAGCGCGGGAGAATCGTAGGAGGAGCGACGGGTCGGCATCCTGCAGCGGAGGTGTATGCTGGGCTGACGTCCCTCTGATCCGAGCTTGCTGGCTACTATGGTTCCCCATCAGGCAGGTTGTGGTCGCTGTGTTTCGAGCGTTCCAGAGTGTTTGATCTAGATGTTGCAAAAGTAAATCTGAGATGTTGTATATGTTGCAATAATAATATACGCATGTTGCAAGTGTATATTTTCAAGTGTTTCAGACGTAAGTTTCAAGTGTTTTATCTAGATGTAGCAGAAGTAGATCTGGGTGTTGCATATATATGCATGTTGCAAGAGTATGTTTCAAGTGTTTCATACGTATGTTGCAAGTATTCCATCTGGATGTTTCATATGTTTTGCGATGGCTATCAAGTGTTTTATATGTATGTTGCAAGTGTTTTAATTGTTTCAGTTGTATATTACAAGTGTTTCATCTAGATGTTTTAAAAATAGATCTGGTATTGCACATGTTACATAGGACCGGTTTGCTGCCGTACATGCGCGTGGCAAGCGGAGGGGGGTGGAGCAGGGGCACGAGGGTCCCGAGCACGTGATGCGGAGGGGGATGGAGGCAGGGGTGCGGGCCCGCGTGCATGCGAGCGCGGGAAGCAGAGGGGGGCGCGCGCGTCGAGACGGAGGTTCCTGCATGCATACGGACACATGTAAAATGGAGCAGCATGCGTCGGTGTCTAGACGCGGGCATCCGTCTAGACGTCCGGACGCTAGCCATGCTGAGGTATCAATTCCAGCAGTAACCCCGTAAATTAGGACCACTACTTTCTATTTTTTATTTACTATGTATTCTACCTATTGGACTCGACATTAATTCAAACAAAACTGTGAGTTATGTGACACCCAAAAAATTGCATTCTTTTAAAATAGTAAATTTGAGTTATTTATGTTATTATGTGTACAATCAAATATAGGAAATTAATAAATTTTGTGAAATTAAAATCAAATACAAGGTTAGTAACCTCTTGATGCATGCATGCTGCTGCACTTTTATTTTTGTAATGATTGATTTTGATCAGATTTGAATTGAATACAAAATCAAGTTGAAAATGGTTTACTAAAACTCTAGAAAATAAAAAGAAAAAAAATCTTCTTTCTTCCCCTCCCTTCCTCAATTTGGCCTGCTGGCTCGTTTTTCTCACCCGCCGGCCCATCACCGCACGCCCACAAGGCGCCAGCCCAGCAACCGCCGCCGCTCCCTTGGCCCAGCTCGGGCGGAACCGCACGCTCAACCGTCGCCCGCGCCTCAGCCACTGACGACCTGGGCCCGCCTGTCGGCGTCGTCCCCCACCTCTGCGCCCCGCGCCCGGTCATGCCGCAACCACTGTCGCGTCCACTTCGGTCGTGGGAGCGTCCCCTCCCGTGCCCCGGCCTCTACAAAAGGGAGTCGAACGCGTAGCCGCCCTCCCTGTTGCCTCCCCGCTCCAATTTCGCGCTCGCCGGTGCACGAGGAAGCCGCAACCGCAGCGCCGGGATCCGCCGTCCGCCCCTCCGCATGGTCCGCCGACCCTAAGCTGCCTCCGTCTCCATTTTTCCCCGTGGTGAGATTCGCCGTGCTCCCCTCTTTCTCCCCATGCCTTCAATTCAGTGTTTCATGGCCTCTAGGGCCTGTTTCGCGTGCGCCCGTGAGCTCCACGCCGCCAACCATGGCGACCATCGCCTTGGCCATGACCTCCGGCCACAATCTCGGCCTAGGCAGGTTCCCCTCCACCCCCTCTCTTCCCCGGTGCCCTCGGTTCTTCGAACCGTGGCCCGTAGACCCCAACCCGTGCGCGCCGGTGACCTCCTTGCCGCTGGCCATGGTGCCCCGCCATGGATGCCACTGTTCCGGCCGCCGGCATCCTTTCTCTCTCTCCCCCTCTCAAATCCGAGCCGTCCATCACATGATCAACGGCTCTGAGAGGCCGATTGTGGCAGAACCTCCTAAGTTATAGGGCCCACATGCACCTGTCACTGTCCAACGACCTTTGACATTTATGCATATGTTTCCAATAACTTAAAAAGACTATCGGGTGTCCTCGGAGAATTCCGAGCAGGATCACATTACAGAGTCATTGCAGTATTACAACATTTATTCAAATATCAAAACCAGAGTAAAAACAGCGAAAGTCTTACGATAACATAGTTTACAAACCAGTTGTTTCAAACCTTACAAACTAAGTTCGATAATTATTACAAACCATAGTAGTAGTGGAGTGGCATAATTAATATAGACATATCACACAAAATAAACATCCTGCCCAAGGATCACACATTTACTTCTCATCGTCAGAACGAACGATAGTCATGCAGCACGATCCAAAACAGATCTGCTCATGAGGCTCACCTGCAACAAGGGTCAACGAACCCTGAGTACGAAAGTACTCAACAAGACTTATCCGAAATATTAATTGATAAACTCAGTAATGTAGGCTCAGAGATTCAAGGTATGGTTTTAGCAATAATCAAAGTTATTTTGCGTAAAAGCTCTTTGACAAAATTCTTTGTTTCTACAATTTAAACTTCATAAAATCATATACAAAGATGACACGATCCGCAATGAGATCATGAAACTTCATATCAAACACCTTCATCAACCATTCTCAAGTTCCAGTTATTAATACTACGATGATGAACAGTGAGTTGAGTCTCCTTAACCGAGGAGCAACGACGATTCGAACCGATTAAGCCCAGCTGGGGATTCCAGACCACACGACATATGCAGGTCCCTGACCTACATATACCAACCTACCCTCGGATCCCCTAAAACAAGAACAGGTCCGCGCCACCCGAGAACACAGTACTCCACCATTCCAGCCCATGGCCACGTGGGTACACGCTATTCCCGCCATCTCTCCACTCCCAGTGCGCGAGTAGCCATTCTCGTAATAGAATTGCCAAGTTCAGGCTTACCGGAGTATGTGGTTAGTACTACAAATTCTCACTTCATACAATTCAACAACGGACGTGCCTTAATCGACACAGGCGGAAAGAACCCGCTCACAAGACCTCCATGTCTTGTGGCTCACACACACCGAGTCCGCCCGGTCTAGATTTATTACTCCACATTCCCATATCACATGCTAACAAAGTTAACCAATGTTTCATTTAAAACTTGCAGGTGGCAGGTAGTCACCCGACTTTCATCGTTCTACGCATAGCTAAGCAAAACTAGGCATATACGAGTTTAAAAACTGGTAATATGGTAAACATGGAATAACAAGGGTGGTAATGCACCAATTAGACTCTTACTTAACTTCTAATCACTTAATGCAGTAACGGAAAACAAAAGCGAAATTAATTTGTAAAACACAAGGTAGGGTTGTATGCATCCGGGGCTTGCCTTCGTTGACGGAAAAGTCCAGTTCCTGCGACGTTTCACAAGTATTCGATCCGACCTCAACAGACGGATTAACTTCTTTCACGACTTGATTAACTACCACGTGTTCACCTTCGTTCACTACACGTAGTAACAATGCTATGTTTAACATGATGCGGAATACGAAACATGATGCTCTATGATGGATGCAAAATTAATAATTTGAATACAACTTTCCTTCGCGGTACAGTTGCAAGTCAAACTAATCAAACCTTTTTCACAACACTCAAATCAATTGCCAAGGATCATTATCAACTAATGACCCAAGGTCATCACTCAATCCAAAAGTCCAAACAAAAACCTAAATCATTAAAAGTTACTATTCGCTTTTATGAATTAATTATTTAATTCAAAATTATAAAATAAATCAACTTATTCTAATTGAGCTCAAAATTTTAGTACATGTTCATTACATGTTAACTAAGTGGCAAAACAAATTTCATAATTTTTGGATAAATAGATAAGCCTGGAAAAATCATAGAAATCCATTTATTAATAAATTGAGCAATTTTTATCACATTCAAAAAGTACTGAAAAACATTATTTCATATTTTTATTAAATACTATACATCACAGAGAGGTCACACAAAAATTTTCATAATTTTTGGAGCTCTAAATAAATCTACACAAAATTAACAAAAACAGACACTATTCATTCAAATCTGAAAATAGAAAAATCATTTGAACGCTGAGTCACTGACAATGGGTCCCACATGTCATCTTCAACCTCCGACATTGACCACGGCAGCGACGGCTCTGACCAGTGATTTCTCGCCGACGGTGAGATCAACGGCGACGGCCAACGTACCAAAATGATCACCAAGCCTAGGCGCATCGATTGACGTCCCTATCAGCACTGATTACGGCCTTACACTAGCTCGTCATCGGCCATGGCGGACGCGGTGATACGGCAGCGCTACGTCGGCGACTACAGACCAGTAGCGGTCAAACTAAAGGTCGAGGAAGCACCAGTAGCTCACCCCAAACACGTTGAAGAAGGAGCAAGGTCGGAGAAGCAACGGAGAGGCATGACGACGATCTCGGTGATCACGGCGGAGCAACACGTCGTCGGTGATGGTGTACCGGCGACTGCAGTGATCAAAATGAGCAACCAGCTATGGATTAAGTACTACAGCATCGAGACGAAATAGAATCAGCCAAAACCAGGGACGAAGATGCACCGTATAGCTCTGGCCACGGTGAATCGCGCTCGGCGGAGGAATTGCCGGCCGCGAGAAAGAAGACGATGCAACTCGAGTTCCCGACCAAGACTAGCCGAATTGGTGGGTTGGCTGGATGCGCAAAGATACGGCGAAGTTGGAGCACGCTTTGCCGAGACGGCAACGGCGCTAGGTCGATGGCAAAAGCTCGACGGAGCTGCGGCGGTGATGACTGGAAAAACAGAGAAGAAAGAAGAACGACGACGACGGCGTTTTGGTTCTTATAACGCGACTCGGAAGCTCAAGGAAGCCACGCAGGAGACGTCTCCGCGCCAGCGCGAAGCCGAGGACGTCCACGTGCGCGCCTGGAACGCCGAAGAAGGTCGCCGGCGGTGTAGCCTCGGCGATGGACACTGTTCACAGTAATTACAAGTTTGCCATTCGCCAAAATTCTTAAATTACTCTCAAATTTTCATAACAACTCAAAAATCTCCAAAAATAAAAGTTGTTCAAAATCAAAAGTTCTACAACTTTGCTTTTATAACCATCTCCTAATTCGGTCTAGATTTTGAATTTGAATAGGGAAATTTAACGAATTACGCCTTTTTGAATTACTCAAAATTTTTCTAAACAACTTGAAAAACTCTAAAAACAAACTTTGTATAACTTGCCAAGCTCTACACTTTTGCTTTTGGGCCCAACCCCAAAATATGCTTAGATTTTGAAATGGATTTTCAGGGTAGGGTTTAAATGTCGAAAAGCGGGGTTTTCTCGAAAAATTCAAAACCTAGACAAACTTTGAACTTGAGTCAAACAATACAATTCAACACTCATTACACAAATGTAAACTTGTTTTAATAAATGCACATCAAAGTTTTCACCAAATGCCAAATGCTTTGCAATGCATATGATGACATGTCAGATTTTAATATTTAGACACCCGAGGTGTTACACCGATACCCCTTTCGCAGGACATTTTGCTAAAGAGACCCCCTGGTTTTGCCTAATCAAAGCCGCAGTCCTCGGCCGTTTTGATTAATTCCAGATTTAATTTTATTTAAATTCAAAAATAGTTCCTTCTATTTACAGAAATGCCACTATACTGTTTTGCTCATAAAATCGTTGTTTTAGCTTTGAATTGACCCGTTCAAATCGCGTTAGATTCGTAATAAAGTTCTCTATATGTTAGTACCACTGTTAACCATGTTTGCAACTTTTAAATTTCATGGATAGATTTAATTAAATAAATTGCTATAGGAAACCTCGTTTAATTCATAACTTTCGCGTTTTAGCTCCGATTTTCGTGAACTTCACGTTGACGTGATCGTAGCGAGACATAGATTCTTTTTATGAACATTTTATCTTGCTTTCTATACTGCTGGTGTACTATTCTAACTATAGAATTATTTGCTTTGCATGAATGCCTTTGGAATGTTGTATGTTGCCGTGTTGGTTGCATTCAGATGGTGAGGAGAACGTTGAAGACCAAGAGTTCTATTCACCAGCAAGAGTTTGCTAACCAAGGCAAGTATAGCATGGGATATACCTTGATGTCCTATTCACCATTTATTAATTACTCATTTGCATGTGTCTAATTTTGATACCCGTAAGGACATCCTAGTGTTTGATTATCATGTTCCTTGTTCTCCTATGGGTTATATGCATATGGGTAGTTTGTTAGCGCTTAATGTAACTATACATGATCTACATGATGAAATAATGGTTCTATGGAACGAAAAAAGTAAAATTGACTTTTAAACAACTGAATTATAGGGCGAAGGAGCAAATGACTTTCGATCATGATGCTCTCGGCCCTCCATAAGGACTTATTTGTCGGCAAAAGCTGGGACTGACAGTGCAACCGTGAAGATCATATGGCTCTGACTTTAGCTCAGTAGTAGAACATTTTTTAGCTTGTTAGAGGTTACCTTTATGGCATAAAAGGGGCTTGCCACGTTGGATATAGGACTGCCCATGTTCTTATATGTATAGCCACGAAGGATTTGTGCCATAGAAAAGGGGGGTTCCTACATCTGCTTGCTGAGAAAACCTAGCGGCCCTAACTCGTTAGAGAAACCTATGAAATGGCTTCATAGTGTACCCCGCCCGCTCACCTTGGCAGTGATATGGGAGTAATTAACCCAGGCATATGGGAATCATGACTCACGGTGAATGTGCACAACCTCTGCAGAGGGTTACAAACTGTTATAACAGCCGTGCTCACGGTCACGAGCAGCCCAGAAAACTCACAGAATAACTGGTTATTTATTGTTATTTATTTATGATGTTCTATGATGATAATATAATACAATTGATACTTATATCTGATTATGTGGATTTAAATGGGAGCTTAAACATAACTTGCTAATAGTTAATGATAAAATCATGTCTTACTAAAAGTGCTAACCACAGTAAATCAGAGTCAACTTTTTTGAGCTTTCATAATCCCATGTTATCTTGTTGAGTACGGGAAGTACTTACGCTTGTTTACTTTCTATATTTGGATAAAAATCCTGGATGGGTAACAGATGTCAACGGATATGAGTTCCCAGAGGACTTTTAGGCTTGTGGTCACTGTCCCTATGTTGGAGCTTCCACGAGAGAGCTATCTTTTTATTTTTCGCTGTGTTGTGTAAGACTATGTTATGGTATTAATCATGATGTAAGATACACCGTGATGATACTTTTGTAATTTGTCAACTTATGTGTATGACTGATCCCTGGACACACATGAGTTTAGTGCATTCAATTTTATCCTTAAAATTGGGTGTGACAAGTTCATACACATGATTCATATTCAAATCCACAAATTCAATTCAGAAAAAGTCTACACAACCCCCAACTATTCAGGGTGGACTACTTCACCCCCAAACTATAAAACCGGATTTTCTATCCCTGAACTTTCCAAAACCGGTCAAATAACCCCCAAACGGTTTTGGACGGTGGTTTTGCTATAGTGACGGTGGTTTTGTCTTTTTCTTTTTATTTATTTTCTCTGAATTTTTGAAAAATCATAGTAAATCATAGAAAAATCATAAAATAGAAAAATCAAATTTTGTTAGACTCCACATGAGTAGATCTACACAGTAAATATATAATATAGTATGCTTTAGTATAAAGTTTTTATTATAGCTTTAGATCTATGCTTTTATGTAATTAAATGGAATAATTCATAGCTGCAGCTTCTGTGGTGAAATTTTTATGGTGGACAATTATTGTATGCTTCAATTATAGTTAAAATTTCATACTCATTGGATCATGTATAACTTGATCCAATGAGTATGAAATTTTTACTATAATTCAAGTATACAATAATTAGTCCACCATAAAAATTTCAGTACAATTGGACCATAGAAACTACAGTTATGAATTATTTCATTTAATTATAGAAAAGTATAGATCTAAAGCTACAACAAAAACTTTGTACTAAAGCATACCATATTATATATTCACTGTGTAGATCTACTCTGGTGGAGTCCAACAAAGTTGGATTTTTTATTTTATGATTTTTCTGTGATTTACTATGATTTTTTAAAGATTGAGCCGAAATAAATAAAAAAAGAAAAAGACAAAACCATACTACTGTAGCAAACAACCGTCTAAAACCGTTTGGGGTGTTATTTGACCAGTTTTAAAAATTTCAGGAGTAGAAAATCCGGTTTTATAGTTTTGATGGTGAAATAATCCACCCTGAATAGTCGGGGGGGGGGGGGGGGGGTGGGGGGGGTGGTTATGTAGACGTTTTCCAATTCAAATTTAGACGACATTGTATATGACATTACATAGTCAGTCTCTTCGTGCAATTCCGCCTCTGGTCGTGCTCGGGTGGTTCCTTCGACGATCACTACTTCATTTACATTTAGGCACTTTGCTACGACGAATCATGGACGGTGAACCGTGGACAACTTACATGTGTCGGCGCTCAGCGCCCCATCAAGTTCAACTTCAAGTAAACAAGGTGCGATTGTAAAGCACTGATGGGTTGGATTAGATTGTCTAAATTGTCGGGTATGCTTTATTTCTGAATTCCTTAATCCAATTCAATGATCTGATTTGAGTCATCTAATATGTTCTTGTTTTTTTTCTTTAGGGGTTTGGTTATAGGATTTAGTAATAGTGGAATAATGTGCCGCCCAAAAGACCACGTATGAAGGGCAGGCCTGGTGCAGTGGTGAGAGTTATCTCACTGAGTCACCAGGTCACGGGTTTAAAGCAGCCTCTCCACAAATTTTGTGAGGGAAAGGCTTGCCTCGATTTTTCCTTCCCTAGACCCCACTCATGTGGGAGCCTCCGACAATAGATCTGCCCTGAAGACCTCGTATCTTATTGTGATCCAAAGACATTTGCTTACAAAGCACTAAAGCATTATTATCTTATCTGAGATAATCATAATAGTTTTTTTTATTTTTTAGTTTCTTCTTGTAGTATCCAACTTTGTATTTATCAATTTAATATATGTTGCAAGTAGTACCACTATATGCTTTATTTATTTATTATAAATGAGAAATATGTCTAGCCTAAATAAAGGGCCTATAGTCTCATGTTCGCTCAAGAGTCCACAAAACTATAGAGATGACATTGGTCTCCACCTTGCGCTCCTCCAGTGGGACCTTGCGCGTTTGTATCAACATCTTGCTCCTTTCATCTCTCTCCCTTCAATTTTTATTTTTCCAAAATGAGGTTTTGAAGAACCTCTTTGTATGGTCCTTCATCCCCTCCACCCCTCAATTTCTCCTTCGCCTCCTCCCTGCCCATTGGTTTCTTCTTCGCACTTGGCATGGTTGAATCAAGAGTGCCACTCTTGCCACTTTGCCTCATATTAGGGTCATGGGAAGGTGTCAGGTTGCGTGACATGTGGGGCCCCCACGTCAACGAGTGGATAGGGGTGTTTTTTTTTTGTCCATACGGAAGATGCGTACGCGTATACTAAATAGACAGTGGGCCTAGGCATTTGGAAGACGTAGAAAATGGCAAAGATCAGGTATAACAAGAATTATAATTGCGCGTTTTAGAATAGACGAATTGTAGTGGCGGATCTCGGAACTTCAAAATTTATAATGGCATGGAAGGCTCCATGCCATGTTTAACCGCTATGCCATGTTTTTTTTTCTCCGTTGATCATCCGTCCGTATGACCTATGACCTATCAACATGGCCAAGGCTCCAAGGTCTACCTGTTCATCCGTTGGTTAGGCCAAAGCGAGATCTAAACAACTTGCTCGAGGTGACCTATGTTTAACCGTCATGCCATGTTTTTTTTCTCGATTGATCATCCGTCCTATGACCTATAACCTATCAACATGACCAAGGCTCCGAGGTCTACCTGTTAATACTGTAAATCCTCAAATAGTTCCCCAAATTGATCAAGCTTGATAAACTTAACAGTGCCAGATCGAGCCTGGTATTCCATGGGGTTTGACTTTCTCGCCCAAGTCCCAAGTAATAAGCGACACCCCTCCTCGACATGGCAGCAACAAACCCTCAGCTGCAAAGAGATCGCCCCCAGTGTGTTGCATCTGTTTTTTCAAGTAATTAGCCAGCAACACAACAGGTAATTTCTTCAATTCCATCCATCGTAAAGCATGAGCACTAAGGAGAATTTCAGGAATTGTCAAATCATTATTAGAGTTCACAAGCTCATACCATGTACCATAACATTATTACATAGCTTTTGTCAAAGTTCGACCCACACAGATAGATGACAGAGACATACAGAAATCTGTAGACCATAGCTGGAGAGTTCATCAGCTTTTATTATTACAGAAATCTGTGACCATAGCTGGAGAGTTCGGTTTTTATTATTATATTGATGTTATATAAAGGAAATCCTACTCCTGAGATGCCACCTTGGAGAGCAGGAGTTTATAGCGGTTCAGAACAGATTTCAGGTCTTTCTTCTCCCTGCCATAGGCTTCAGCGTGCTTCGCACTAAATATGGTGGCCTCAACTTCCATCAGCATCTCCAACACAGCTTCTACACTGATACGTTTTCCATCGGCCATTCTCACACTTCTCGCACCAGGAACGGTTTTGGTGCATGGACATATGGAAACAGGTTGAACAGGCTTCAAGAATGCTGGATCCAGAATACCCTGTACAAGTGGTAGAAATCAGTAAGCTGGTCACCAACACGTACAATGATAATATTGTTTAGCTGAAAATGGGCCCATTTTTAACGATGTCAGCAGGAGAGATCCCTATCAATTTCTCTGATAAAAATATATACAAACAGAAGTTACATGTACATAGGTGCAAGCTCAAAAGAAAATCCTAGCTATTGAAACTAAATAAAAAGATTTAAACCAATTCTCCAGCAACGACTTAACAGATGGTTTAGCTCTTTGAAAATGGGTCCATAGTGAACCAAAAAGTTCAAATACGAAGAAAGAAATACTTGTGAAATTTATAATCCTATATGTGTGTCACAGCAGAGGAAAGAACAGTATTTATGATTTTTTGCCAACATTTCAGCCTCATACTGAATGCTATTAATGAATGCATACATATCTGTTAGTGAACTATTTTTTCCCATTAGGGAAATTTAACTACATTGCTGAGGACGACTCGGAAGACGAAGGCAACAAAGGTGCTCAGCTAGAGGAGTGCTAGAGCTGGCATGGTTATGTCTTCCTTCCAATGGCGTTTGTACATGTTCTATAATAGTTTCCTGGTCGTTTGGTTTGGCAGAATTCGTGTTGTGCAGGTATGTCCCTCCAGTGGTTGGCAGTAATAGGCAGGTTAAGTCTAACATCCGAGTCAGGTGCTATATTCTTTTGCTCTAGACTGTGGCCTTGGTTTTCTACTGATCCTGGTCCATTCATGCATTTTTTTTTCTGTAAACGATTTCCATTCGTTAATGCAAGTGGGGACTATCCCACGTCGAAAAAAAAAGATTAAGCACGGTCAAGGACCTACACTTATTGCACCTGGGATTTATATCATATCATAATGGTGACCCTTATAATTGAGCAAGTTCACCGTAATTCTGCTGAATAAGCTAGTAACAGGAACCATCTTTCTAGAATGCACAATTATTTTAATATAGCAATCATTTTAATTAAAAAGAATACTCAGATCATAAACTTTCGTGCTATTGGCCATTGGTGTCAAACCAGCTTTACAGTTTCACAAATGCAAGCTATGCTGTGACCTTGACTTTGGAAACCAAAAACAACAGCAAATTTACTGAGTGCAATATTTAATCCACCAGAAATCCAAAAACCTTGGTCTTGTCTACTCATTTTCATTTGTTTTCTTGATCCACCACTAATTCCTAAACTCCATTGATTATCTTCAAAATACGGAGGTTGCGTGCAAGACAAATTTGGAGAAAACACTGATGTAATTTTCTTATGCATACATACAGGCATAATTGAGACCTTTTTAAACCGATTTTCAATAAAAAAATAAAGAACACTTGTAAACAAAAGATGAGAGTTTTACCTGAAGGCGATTGAGAACCCTACTATACTTCCCAAAAAGCAAAGGTTCCTTTGCTGAAAGAAGCACTTCAAATATTCTAGAAATGCACCAAACACCAAAGCTAATAAGGAGAGTAGGTAGCCACATACATCCATCTCCACAACCAAGGGTTGAGGTGCACAGGTTGAATATTTTACCATCAGGATCAACTACTGCATTCGGACAGAATACCCCGCTTGGATGTATATCTCCAAATATCACCATTTCAGCAGCCAAGCCTACTAGCTTCTCATCATACCCACCTCTGTTATCAATCAGCCAATCAGCTTTCTTAATATGCGATATATTCAGAATACAAGCCCGAAAAGAAGTCAAGAGTAGCCCTTTCAATTCATTGTAGGAGAAATAAACATTTGTCTTGGCAGCCTGTTGAGCTACTTGCTGTGATGGACATTTTTTAACCAAAACTTCCATTTTGTTCAGCTCCTCCAATGGACTTCCCATGCCAATGGGAACTTCATATTGTACTTGATCATTTTCCATAGCAAAATATGATACTTCCTCATCCTTCAATAGACTAGGATCCTCCGTGAGGAATGAGTCCATGATGCGCTTTCTGAACGCCACAACAGCAGGCAATGTGCAATTTCCATGTTCAGGGCACATGTTATTACCTCCAGGTAGTACATCAAAATAGCACAGGCAGCTTTTGATCTCCTCAACATCCAGCCCAATAAGAAGGTCCAACCTTATGGCATTACCTTTTTCTGTCAATTTACCATGCAGGTCAAACAAATTCCCCCAGAAGTCATCAAGAATGTCAGCAAACTGGTGATGTGAAGGAAAAAACACTCGAACTTTTGATTTCATCCTACTAGCATATTCATTACAAAATCTCACAGTGTCGTTTATCTCTTTACGTCTTATGGATATCAATTCAGCAACTTGTTGACTTAAGGCAGTAGAAACAGCATCCCTTACAACTTCTCCATTAGCAAAACCTTCAACAGCAAGATAATTTATCATGGCAAGCATATTCTTGACTGAATGGGACTCAGAAGTTGAAGCTTGTCTATAAGGAAGAATGAGATTCCTTGCATTACATTCATGCTCAGAGAGGAAAAGTGAATCATGGCATGAAACAGAATCAGTAGTGTCAACATGTAAGGCCTCAGAAACAGGAGTTTCTTTACCAACAGTTTGACCCAAATGATCCTTAGATTTCTTGGACAAGGGTGTCTCTCCGATGTCAAATGTTTCATCCTGCTGATCGAAGACCATGACTTGCTCTTGTAAAGTAGTTTCACATTCAGAGGCCAGAACTGGGTCATGTCCAATTCCCACCATTTTGATAGTATCTTCTAATTCTCCAAGTAAATGATCTGTTAAGGGGTTCCTTTTGTTGCCAACTTTGTAATCATGACCATTTTCCAACAAGACCTGTGAGCATATTTTCTCATCTACTGAAGTTCTTGCAGGCCACAATAGATTGAATGCCAGATATATTGAAAAGTCAAAGCACAGCAGAACAAACAGCACAAGAAATATGTCAGGGAGTCTCATGAGCTCAGCAAACTTGCAGTCCCTCTTAGTTACCAGTGCCCCAATGATTGCAGCATTCATGGCAACTGATATAGCCATGGTAGTCAAGATAAGGATCCTCATAAACAGGAAACACTTTGAGGTGCCCATGAGAGACAGCAAGGATAGTGCACAAAGTGAGTTGTATGAGGGTGGCAACCGTGCTACAACGAGGCAATGAATGAAGAGAAGCAATATGTAGATCTCCTCGGAGCCTATGCAGTGCAGAAATCACAATGCTGGAATTGTTTTGTAAGTTCAGAACTATGAACCAGTGGGTGCTACCTCGGCGACAGGCCAAGATAAAGCTGGTCCTAAGTACTGCAGACAGGCTGGAATGGAGAAAGCCACACTGGTCAATATATCTGCAAAGTAGCAAATAAACACAGGTTATTTCATATAAATGTACTGGAATCAAACATGTTGCATCTCAAAACACAGTATGACTGTAGCGGTATTTAAAAATTCAACCCTGGAGAATAGCCTCCCAAGGCATTATGATTAATAAGAAGCCTCAACCACAGGGCCATGAAAAAACCCTGAACCGCGGCTTCACCCTGTAGGGCCGCACCTTGGCCGACCACAACATTCTGAGCTGGTGACCACTGCAAATACCCTTTGTTAGGAGGGCCCAAAATCCCAAACCAACCACAAGCGCCACAGGACAGCACCCAGACACTGTTTCTTGGGTTGCTAGCGAGGGGATTTTTTCGGTTGCCACGGCCAGTCTCTGCCTCAACTGGGGAGCTTATCGCTACAGTCTACAAGAGTGTTGGCACTGTAGCAGTATTTACATAATCTCAGCCAGAAAGCCAGAGCAAATATAACCAAAATATGAATAGACTAGCCTTCTGTGAATATTGTTGGCAAGTCAACATTCATTATGACATATATGCCACCCATGATGTTCTAGCAAGCATGTATACATCTAGTTCACTTGGTAGTTTGACATCTGAATTTTCTGACACCCCAAACTGAAGAACAAGACATGTCTCCCCCTCCCCCTCCCCCCCCTCCATGCACCGACCTCCATGGCCCCCCAACTCTTAAGGACACTGTCCCCGTTGGCAACAAGGGGTACTAGCGACATCTTGCCCCTAACCCTCACACCAACTTTGGTTACAACCTCGGAAATTCTCCAATTGACACCGCAAACTGAAGAACAAGGCATGTCCCCCTCCCCCGCGCCGACCGCCATGGCCCCCAACTCTTAAGGAAACCGTCCACACGAGCAACAAGGGGCACTGGCAACATCTTGGCCCTAACCATCACACCAACTTTGGCTACAACCTCGAAAATTCTCCTCTAACACCGCAAACTGAAGAAGAAGAAGAAGAAGAAGAAGAAGACATGTCTCCCCCTACCCCCCCCCCCCCTCCACATGTGCCGACCGCCATGGCCCCCAACTCTGAAGGACAGCATCCTCGCCGGCAACAAAGTGGGTACTAGCGACATCTTTCCCCTAACCCTCACACCAACTTTGGCTACAACCTCCGAAATTCTCCCCTGACACCGCAAATTGAAGAACAAGACATGTCTCCCCTTAACCCCCACACACACGTGTCGACCGCCATGGCCCCCAATTCTTAAGGACACCGTCCTCGCCGGCAACAAGGGGGTAACGGCGACATCTTGCCCCTAACCCTCACACCAACTTTGGCTACCTCCGAAATTCTCCACTTGACACCGCAAACTGAAGAACAAGGCATGTTCCCCCCCCCCCCCCCCCCCCCCCCTCCGCGCCGACCACCATGGCCCCCAACTCTTAAGGAAACCATCCTCGCGGACAACAAGGGGCACGTGCGACATCTTGCCCCTAACCATCACACCAACTTTGGCTACAACCTCGGATTTTCTCCTCTAACACCGCAAACTGAAGAAGAAGACATGTCTTCCCCTACCCCCCTCCTCCACATGTGCCGGCCGCCATGGCCCCCAACTATGAAGGACAACATCCTCGCCGGCAACAAAGTGGGTACTAGCGACATCTTGCCCCTAACCCTCAAACCAACTTTGGCTACAACCTCCGAAATTCTCCACTGACACCACAAATTGAAGAACAAGACATGTCTCCCCCTCCCCCCCCCCCCCCCCCCAACACACACACACACATGTGTCGACCGCCATGGCCCCCAATTCTTAAGTACACCGTCCTTGCCGACAACAAGGGGGTACCGGCGACATCTTGCCCCTGACCCTCACACCAACTTTGGCTACAACCTCCGAAATTCTCCCCTGATGACCTAGCCCCATGACATATGTGCAAGAAATTTAGATCACATCAGATCCAAGAACACATGAAAAAAATTGGTAGCTTTTTAGAAAGATGCCATGAAAAACAGATCTTGTTTTCGATTGGAATCAATAGAGATTCAACCTGCTTTGTACAAATCAAATATGGGGAGAAGTTTACCTGCCAAATCCAAAACCTTCTTGGGATCAGGCTAAAGGAGTGCTGGAAGCTCCTCGATTCCGCCCCCCCTTTTCTTCGATGGTATATGAGGTAGTATGCCACAGCGGTCGCCGGTGGGTATAAATGGGGAATTTTCCTTTGGAGTAAACCTTTCCCCGTATAAATCCATCGGCAACCACCATATTTTTTGCAGAAAAGCCCAACAATATACAGAAATGTTATATAAGTAACATACACACTTATAAAACTTGAATATATAATCCCGCATGAAAATGAGCTCAAAACGTATTTTCCACATACCATACAGCTCTTAGCAAAATGATTGCAAATAAATCAAAATGGATGATACTGCACTTTCAATGACCTATCAAAATTTTTCCATGAACAAAGAGCTGGATATGAATACCATTTGACCAAAAATAAAATTTAGATGGTATGAATTCAAGAAATTTAGATGGCAAGGTCGGCCAAAACTGACACTTGGGGAAGAAGTAAAGGGGGACTTAAAGGAATGGAATTTATCCCAATATAATTGATGTTAGCAAAAAAGCGCATGGAGATTAGTAATCCATGTGCCAGAACTATGGCCTATGATATTGATATTTCATTTACTATTATTTTCTACTAGAAATACAAATACTGTTTTAATTTGCATATGTAATTATCTTGTTTTTAGCTCCTGTTAGTGTTCATCTTTAGCATACGTAAGCTTGCTTGGGACAAAAGGCTTTGTTGTTGCTGTTGTCATCGTCGTCTTGAATATGAATATCAGAGGAAAGTGAGTCGAATGCACACTCGATCTAATCTATATATAGTCAGTTTTACACACAACCAAAAAACAACTATGTAACAAGTGGCACAGAACATTAGGATGCAAATTTAGATTTGTTAACAAGGTTTTAGCTTTTGGATCTATATGTTTTAGAATTTAAATTACTAAATGATGCATTTTTGGTGTGGCAGTTTTTTCCTTCTTTTAACAAGGATGTACAGCAGACACTTACTAAATCTCGGCTACATGATATTAGAAAAAAAGAAGAATGTTCCAGGATACATGGAAGAAAAAGGTATAAAAAAATGGCACGGAACATCCAAGAAGGCAAATCTAAAAAGGCTTTATCGATCCATCTAACACCTGTATTTGTTGTCAGCTTGCCAGATCGAAATGGGTCAAAAAGAAAATAAATAAAAGATAAAACCCCACAAAAATGAAGAGTTAGTTTTTCTCTAGTATCATTTGGTAGCTAAGAAAGTACTATATGTATGAGGTGTTAAGCAGGTAGAGTGTTAAACAAAACTCCATATTTACAGATCATGGTATTGCACATTACAACAGTATACTGCCTTTCACAAGATAGCATCCACCATGCAACATTGAACCTTTCATTTGTCAGCATGCCTATTTTGCAAGATTATATATAGTATTCCTATCTTCCATCCATTCCAAAATAAATGATAGAATAACAGACCTTCTGTGTGTAATGTCCTTTGGAGTTAATTGTAAATGTCAAAGAGCCACGCATACAGCCAATGAATATTGTTTCATATAAAGAAAAGGGAAACATCAATTACTAGAAAGTAGCACTTAATGTCAGTTAGCTACAGTTTGAGAGAGGAAAGCACTAAAAAGAGTAACCTCTGAAGAAACCCATGAGGGTAACTCATGTTTATGCAGAGAAAAACAAACATTACCGTGGCTATATGTGGTTAAGAAATATACTCTAAACTTATGGATCATTATGCAAAGGTGAATTTCTTTCAGAAAAGATTGTGTAACATATATCTTTAGGAACTGATGTCAAAGAACCAGATTGTTCACATAGTTGTTTATCTAGTCAGTACATATGCCTTCCCAGAGAAAAGAGAAAATTGGTGCTGTAGCACCAAAAGATCATGAGTTTTTTTTTTGAAAGGAGATTAAGTCTGCTTTTAAGAAAGCAATAAGAGTTTTACATACTGGTGTTCCCAGTTTGCGATAACGCGAAAAGGCAAAACAGATAGCATCCATGCAGAACTACTTAAAGGCCTAGACAAAGTCATAACGCTATTACAGGATAGCAACATCTGAATTAAAAGATCATGAGATCTAGAAAATACCACCAAAGAACTCGGTTACCTGAAATACCACACAAAGATTTGAAGTTAACTCAATGTAGTACTCTGCTACGTTTTGGCAGAAGCGACTTGAAAAAAAAAAATACACCCAGACCGTAACGCGAGGTCGCCCGACGCAGGGAACGCGCGTCGCTGGCGTGTGGTCTCGCAGCTACCTGCATTGTGGCGGCGCGATGAAGGAGGAGAACAAGGCGCGGCTGCTGAGCAGCCAGGATGGACGCGGACATGGACGACCTAGTAGAAGTCTCATGCCCTCAGAGGATTTGGACGATTTGGGGTAACTGGAATTTCTCACTAGAACGGGGCGGCGTTGTGTGTCGCGCCTGCCTTTGGATGGCCACTGTAGGATTCGGTTTGTGCAGTAGATAAAATTGCCTTCTGTGTATATATGAAGCGACCCAGTTATACTAATCATCTTTATGATTTAGTAAAAGGTAAATAAGAAACAACAGATACGAGATTGAACTTGTTGGGTGTTATCTAAACACTGTGTCCGCCAGGAAATCAAAACTAACTCTGAAAGATGTAGATGATAAATTAGAGAGCCTAGAAAGGGAAAGGAACAAGACACCAGAACAGATCTGCAGAATAGATGGTAACATGTACATATGTTTTGTGCAGTTTTGGACTCGTCTATGTAAGAAAAATGCGTCGTTTGTTAATATTTAGTTTTTATATCCTTTTAGAACCTATATTTGTGAAATTGCTTGGCTTGTAGAAAACATGGTGCCTAAGTGCAATCGTGCATAATTAGAAAGGCGCGCGGCTTTGCCGCGCAGTGCTCGTAGTATTATAGTTGATATAGACTTTATTTCATCCATAGAGTAATAATAATTGTATGTAGGTAGATGCACACTTTTTTTAAGCAACATAGGTAAGATAAATCCGTGGCTTCGTTATTTTCACATAGGTGTCATGGTTTGCAACCTGTTGTTATGAAGGTACTATTTAAGTAAGATATTATTTTGGTACTGAAATGGAACTATCACATTTTTTGGCTATAATTATTGTAGAGAAAGAAGGGTTAAAACTATTTATTAAGGAGGGAGGAGCATAAGTAGCCGGAAGCTTAATGTAATTGCGAAATGAGGAGAATTTGACCTCGAACATGAAATTTGGGAAACCATTGACGTGATGGTATTTTCTTTACTGAAGTAGCAGTAATATTAAATATGACGCGTTATTGTACAGCTAGCAAGAAAAGGCGTAGAAGAACGCTGGTACAATATTTTTTTAGCAAAATACGATCTTAGGTAGAAGAACGATTCTTTTTTGCGAAACAGGGAAGAAAAACGGACCGTGGGTTTATTTCATGAGTAAATAGGGTACATTTTGTAAATTAACGAAGGAAAGAGCGGATTGCGGGTTCATTTCGTAGAATTTTGACGGTTCTTTTATAAAATAACTAAAGACGAACTGCGGATTGGTTTCAGCAAAGCTTGAGGGGTTTTCACAAAAAGAACCTGATTGGTGCCCTGGACTGCGGGTTGATTTAAGGAAACTCGAGGGGTCTTGTGAAAAACATATATGAACTGACTGCGGGTTGATTTCTGTTAAATAGAAGGGCTTTTATAAAAAGTTACAGAGGTCTAACGCAACGTGGCCACGCTCCCTACACGTGGTTTGGTGCGTGAATAGTATTAAGAGGTATGTACTATGAAGGAAATAAAATGGAAATAGATATGGTTATATTTAGTTAATCAACAATGAGGGATGACTGTTAAAAGACTTATGCGCACACGAAGAAAGTATAAATAAAAATGTATTAGTTCATGGGTAAAATATTTTCTCTAAGGTAATACCCCTCAGTTCCAAATTATAAGTCATTCCAACTTTCGTACAGAGTCAAAGTATCTCAACTTTCTTAGAGTAAAAGTGATCTCCTGCTAGCGGCTTTCTATAGTCATTGTCTCGGCGGCTTGGGATGATAGTCAAACATAAGGTTATGTTAAACCTGCGGATTAATGGCCTGATAATCTGAGCGCACCCTCCAACTGACAAGGGATAACATGATAGGCCATAGAGGGCCCACTCTGGCCGAAAAAACCTTGTGACAAGGGAATGAGCTAAGGAAGCCTAGAATCCCCGTTATGGCCACCTTCGCCCGGGGCTCAGGGGCTTGGCACAGCCAAGGAGGTCCCGACCTAGGGGAGTAGTTGTCGAATGAGCACAACCTTAGCTCAGGAAGGCCCTGGCCGACCAACACCATGAATATGCTCTAGAATTTGTCAGGTGCACAGAGCCTAATAGACACACAGATTAGGAGAGCGCCATGCTATGCCAAGTGCACATTTTCTTTCCACTACCGCAAGGCGGTGTCAACCATTCTCTCGATAGGGTCACACCCGGCGCGTGACGCACCACGACAAGGTTCCTCGTGTGCGTGAGTAGTAGGAGTCCCTAAGCCCGCATGGCAGTTCCCCTCTATGGGGGGATGGAAGTCTAACGTATCAAGGAAGCCATGAGAAGGCGCACCCGGTGAAGACGCGTTGGCAACAAACTATGCTGCTAGTCCTCCTAAGAGGTGTTTGTCACGAGGTCCCTTGCCTTCAAGGTTCGGTTGAAAAGCCTTAGTTTTCATTTAGCGTTGATGGTATTTCTGGACGTGATCCGCTCTTTGGAAGTATTGCTATTGAGAGCATCATCTCTGTTCCAAGCTCTTCACTTGTTTTTTCTACGTCATGCTTGGTAGTATATGTTCGATGGTGGTTTGGTGATAAAATGGGCTATGTTTATTGTAGTGGTTGTCATGCTATTGTTTCTATAGTGATTGTTTTTGTTTGGTATGTGTTAGTGTACGTTATCCTCTATTAATACGCGCACCCGGTCAGCGCCAGGCAGTGGTAGCAACGTCAGGGGGTGGTTGCGGCGTTGTCTGACCCCAACTACAAGACAACGGAGGACTAGCAGCGCCGTGGAGAAGAAGACCAAAGCCCAGGGCGAGAAACCCTAGGAAAACCTCAGAGACCACATGGTTTTGTATACCCATTGCCCCCCTCCCCCGATATATAAGGCTGTGCATGGGCTCCTATAGAAGGGATCTAAAGTGTCAGTGTTTTGTCAACTAACTAGTGAATTTATACATGTGTCGCGCTGCTCTAGGAAGACGATGGTAGCATTCAAAGATAAAAAGGAATTATACTGGTTCAAGTCGGAGCCCTACGTCTTAGTCTCAAAGATGGTTCGAGTTTGTGTTCCTCAGTTGATTGCTCTGAAGTTCTTATTGTTGAGACTTGTGGTCTCAGATAGTGTGGAGGAGGTAGAGGCCTTCGCCCGCCAAGCGCTGCCCTCAGGCGGAGGCTCAAGAAACAGGCACGGCAAGTGGGCGTGTAGGGAAATGGCACATAAAACTAAGGTTTCATTAATTCATTTTCCAACCACCGGTACTGTTACAAGTGTACCCTATTTATAGGGCTCAACTACCACTTTTACAGAGTTTACAATAGCACCCTTCAACTGCTACAGTACATTCTCGGATTCGGCGACGGGCCTTTGGACCTCCGCCCCATCGGGCCTCAGGATTCGGCGAAGGGCCTTTAGGCCTCCACCATCGGTCTCCACCCTTGGGACGCCGAGGCTGCAGACCCTCGATGCCCAGTATTGTCGTCTTCCTGCTTGGGTCTCTGCCCCTACGAGCGAAGGCCAAACTGGCGCGCCCGCGCCGTCCACGAGCGCCTTCCTCTGGTTACCTGCACACACACATAGGTAACGTTGGCACTTGATTAGCCTTGCAGCGGGGCGGCCTCCACCCCCTCCGCCCGGAGACGCCTACAAGCTAACCGGGCGAAGGCTGCGCCAGGGTCACCGGCAGCGTCCTGCAAGCAGTCTGAGAAACCGTCATCTTTCTAGGTCTGGAGGCGTGGTAGCTAGGCCTTTGCTTGGGTAGTTGGTCGGAGACGTCTTTGCGAACTGCTGGCCGCGTAGGTCTCTACCACTCTTGGAGGTCGTGTTACAATAGTTTCCCCCTTTTGAGACCACAGTCCGCTCGAGCATGTCGTGAGCTCAAAATGCCCTAAGCAAGGATGTCCGCGGGGGCGGAGACTGCATGTAGTCACGTCTCCGACCGATCCCCATAGTTTCCCCCCTAGCCCGCTCTAGTGTGGCCGCTGGTCTTGTCATAGTAGCCGTTAGGCTGCAAAACTAGCCGTTGTCCTATGCTATGGCCGTTTATGCCGTATTGCTTTCCGTTGTATACCTTGCAACTTCTCCGGAGATGACCGTTGGGCGGTAGGCGAATTCTCCGGAGATGATCGTTGTACGGCGGGAGCCAAACCGCCTACCCACGGCCTATATAAGGGTGGGGTTGGTGGCAGGGTCCCCCCCCCCCCGCACTGCTCATTCACTTTCCTTGACTCTGAGAAATCACTCTCTGCTCTCTTCGCTTTTGCCTGAGCTACCTTCGCGCGTTCCGTCTTTCCGCTTGCATCTTCCGCCTAGGCTATCGCCGTGGTGGCTTTCTTTTCCGCCTCTGCCCATACTCGCCGGCCCACCTTCTTTGGACCCTATCGCCACCTTCTCGGCGTTAGGGCCGCCGGTTGGAGTGCATGCTTGCCTCCGCCACCGCGTTGGAATTTGAAAAGCTAGTGGAGGAGGATTTGGGGAGTGTCTCCGCATCCGTCGGAGACCTGATCGCTGTGGATTCTAGAGACATGGCGATAAAGTCATGGGATTTCGGCCCCTCCTCTATTACTGAAGAGGCGGTCATGGAGATGTTGAAGGAATCATATTTTTCTTCTTCGAGGGTAAAAATCCCTCCGCCCGGCCAGACTGTTCTGGAGCCGGAGGAGGGATATGCGGTGGTGTTTTGGGACTTTTTCACCTGCGGCCTCTGCCTTCCTTACATCCCCTTCCTTCGCTGGGTGTTGGAGATGTTCAACGTCTAGGTTCACCATCTGACCCCTACGGCCTTCCTTACGCTCAGCAAATTTTGCTGGGTGTGTGTTTCTTATGGTGCCGAGCCAGATGTGGACACCTTCTGCGCATACTACGAGCTGCAGAAGCAGCCGAAGAAGAAGAAGAAGGAGGTGCGGGAGGGCAAGGAGGTGGAGGTGACCTACCAGTATGGTAGTTGCACCTTTATGTCGAAGAGGAACCAAGGCGTAGACCGCCTGGAGATTTCTTTTTGCTAGAAGGGCAAGTAGGACCGCGGCTGGCTTGAGCAGTGGTTCTATGTGAAGACCTATAGGGTCCGCGGCACTACCAAGGATGGTGCGGAGGTCATGGAGTATCCATTGACTTCAAGAATGGAGGAGATGGTGCCGCATACGCACGTGGATCCACCAGAGGAGATGTCTCTGGCGAGGAAGGCTTGTGACCGGGCTTTTGCGGCTGCGTGCCGCTACTCCAGGGGCCACGACCTGGTGGAGGAGATTATGGCCTCCAACTACTGGCCCATGGGTAGAGAGAACCTAGCCTTTCAGCTGGAAAATGTGAAGGTTCCTGTTTTTGGGCCGGAGGCCGGGATTCCTTTCCCCCGCTTTGGCCGGTCTTTAGGGGAGGGGGTGACGGAGGATAGCTTCATTGCCAATGTTGAGGAGGCCACCGTCGGGTTGGTTGGCAAAATTTCCAAGCATGAGTACACGTCTCGGAGAGCCATGGTAGGCACCATGCCGCGACTCAATCGAGTTTTTGAGGAGCTCGGGATCATCTACTAGGAGCGCGAGGTTCCCGCCGAGGTCCTAGCTTCAATTGACAAGAAGAAGAAGAAGGCCTTCGCGAAGAATGTTACGGCAGAGGCCGAGTCCAAGAAGAGGAAGGGCGCCGCTGTTGCTCAGGTGCCTATGAAAAAGAAGAAGAAGACCGGTGCTTTGGTGATCGTGGCGGCCGTGTCTTTGGGCGGTAGTGCTGGCATTGCCTCCGCTGGTAGTGAAGACGTTCAGAGCTCCTCCGTCCCGTCAGTGGACGTGCGGGTCACGAGCGGCGGGGATCGTAGCTCTCCTAGAGCTCTGGTGCGCCTTGTGTGTGGCGCTATGAGTGGTGCGGAGCGTCCGAGGGCCAGTGCTGCTCCAGCGCGCTCCTTGCACAGTGCTACGAGTGTCGCTGAACAGCCGGAGGCTAGCGCCGCCGATCCTATGCCCGACATTTTTGGCGGGCTGTATTCAAGTTCTGAAGAGGGCGCAGAGGTCGCCTTGCAGCACGCTCCTTTGTCTCCCACCGTTGTTGTGCCTTCCCCCATGCCAGCGGCTGACGTCGGGCAGCTGGAGGCCATGCTTACTGAGCAGGCCCCGGTGGCTCAGTCTTCTTCGAGCCCTCCGCCCGCCAGGCCGCTGGCTAAGGAGAGTCAGCCCTTTGGGCCTTCACCGCATGATATGGCGGAGACTTCTACCCATGGGGCTCGGCAGGCGGTCCAGCCTGGCCTTTTTATGAGTAAGTTTGTTTGGCGCACATTTTTGTGTTTACTATCTTCGCCCGGTTTATTTGTTTATGTATTCTACCAAGTGCTAATACCGTGTACTTGTTGCTTTGTAGGTGATGTCATGGCTGACTCCTCACCCCAAAGGAGCAAGCGGCCGCTGCCAGCGTTAGGTTTGGTCCGGGGCATCTAGGGCCGATGGCGCCGGGTCTGAGTGAGTATAGAGTGTTTTTATCTTACTCGTCTTTTGGCCTGTTGTTATTGTCTATTTCTGATCGGCCCTCTGACCTGAGTTGTTGTTGTTGTTGTTTTGCTATGTAGGCTCCTCCAACACTTCTATCTCAGGTTAGGAAGAGTGCTATCTTGGGGTTCTTGGAGATGTCGGAGGTGGTCTCTAGCAATTGGTGTATGTATTGTGAGATTTGCTTTTCTCACCTTATGGTCTTGTGTTTGTTTGTTCTTGTTTGAACAGATCGCTTCAAACAACGTCTGAGGGACATGGATTTCTTCCAACTTCTCCGTGTTCATCTAGAACACCAGAGCTTGGTGTGTCTTCGGTGGTTTGCCTTTTTTGGTGTATGTTCGCCTTTAGACTTGTTTTTGTTTCTATTGCTGATCGCCTTGGTCTTCTTCTTTCTAATCGTAGGGGTATCACACGGTTGTTGTTATGGAAGAGCGCTGCACTCGCGAGGTCTCTGACTGAGATACTGTGATTGAAGCGCTCAAGGTGGAGAACGAGCGCCTGGAAGGTGAAAAAGGGGGTTTGGCCAACTCCCTTGTAGCTCTCCGCCTTTCTCTAGCGGAGAAGGAACAAGAAAAGGAGGCTTTGAGGGCCGATCTCGCCAAGGCCCGAGATGCAGAAGCTTTGTCCACCGAGCAGGCCCGTAGGGCGAATGAGTTGGCCGAGGGTCTCCGGCGAGAGCTGGCCTCTGAGAAGGAATCCACAGCTGCGGTGGGGGAGTAGCTGTCTTTGACGATGAGGTGTTTGGACTCGGTCAAGGGGGTCCTTGCTTCAACCGTTGGCCATTACCGGGCCATCGTCGCCGAGTTCGGAGGCGAAACCTCCGCTCCTCCAGAGGAAGACAGCGTCTATGCCCTCACCTCCTGGCTAAAGCGTCACCTTGTAAAGCTCCCCGGTCTGATCAATGGCTGCACAGACTACGGGGCCCTGGCGGGAGTAGCGAATTACGCCAAACTTTAGGTGCGCAGCGGGTGTACGCATACCGAAAGTATTTCGGAGGGAGCGCTGCCGGGTCTAGAGGAGCTTGGTGAGACTTCTCTTGGTTTGCGAAAAACCTTGAGAAATTTCATTGGGTACTTTTGGGCTGCCCGGAAACTGGCGAAGGAAAAGAGGGCGAAGGTATTTCTAGTCTTTGTAGCCGCTATTTTTGTCTCCTTGCTTTTTGCGAAGCTGCGAAGGCTTTCATTGCCTGTGCCCCTGATATTTTAGCCTGTGCTACAGGATGCATAGAAGAGTCTTGCGGGCAGGCCTCCATTGGTTCCGCGCTCGGCGACCATGGGCGGTGCCTCCACCACTGCTGGCACTCCGGTGGGCGCTACGATCGGCGGTGGTGATGGTCGGAGGCCACAGGCGCCGTCCCCACCCACAGTTGATGCGGGCTCTGTTCCAAGGACTTCTGCTGCGGCCGAGGCACCGGAGGTGTAGGCTCTTTGTAGGACTTAGCTGTTTTGACTTGTATATTGTAGTCTAGTTGGGCTCTTGTAAATAAAGTTTCTTTTATTCTGAATGATTTTGTGGAAAATTTTAACCTTGCGTAGGTTCCGAATGGGGAGCCTGCGCAAGATGTCATGCCTTTGACTCTCTACAACGATGGTATTTATGTGAGCGGAGAGCTTTGGGAGTATTGGCGTTCGGCCTTTCCCCGCAGCGTTGCGCGTGACGTGTTTGAGTCAGTTGAGTTTGACATAGACGATGAGCGCGCTGGGTTTACTCGCGCACTTGCTTGGCGCAGACCTCCGCCATAATAGTTTGGATTTTATTGTAAGTTTGTGTCCTGTAAGAATGCTACTTGATATTTTATGGAATACAAAATAGGTTCACTTTCTTGATTGTTTGTGCTGGGGCTTATATCTGTTGTGCTAGTTTACATACCTCGTCTAGTCCTGAGCTTGCACACCATGGGCCTTTGCTTGGGCGAACGTGCGCGATATAGAGGTGGTGGCCAGGACCTCCGCCCCATGTTCTCTCCTTCTCTGTGCTTGCTTGATGGCTGGGGTAGAAGTGTTTGAAGTTTTTTGGCCAGCGGAGGCGTACTTGAAGTCCACCTGGCGAGGCTTGCTAAATTGGTGTGTGATCTGATAGGAGGTTTGGCGTGGCTTGTGCAGATGATGAAGGCTTTTGGTATTTCTTTAGCTGGTTGTTTTAGCTGTCTAGTGGTATGGGCCTCCGACGCTGCACACCCGTGGGACATGTTTCATTTGTGGAGATGGCAGGTTAGGTCTCCGGTGTCAGGGGGATGTTACGAGATTTCGTGCGATATCCCCCTTCTTCCATAGGCCTGCACTATTCATTATCGTGCTGTAGTTCCTATCTCTTTTCCCACTGTCTCCGACCATCTATTGGTGCCTCCAATTTTATGAGTTTTCGTACAATATCTACGGCCGACTTAGATATCTAAGGAGACCCTTGCCTCCATGGCCATTTCTGTGGCTTGTGCTTGTGCTCTGCCTTCTTCCCCCCTTGCGCCTTATGCTGACTGAGGTTTTAAGGGCGTGGGAGGAACCCGTTTTTATAGTGGGGTGGTGGCTTTTGGTTGTTAAATTTTTGGTACGTTGTTTGTTGGAACGCATCTTGGCTTTAATGGCCTATATCTTACTTGAATTATTCGTGCCTTTTGAGATCTTTTGAAGTAAATAGGCCTAGTGCCTAAGTGATAGGGTTTTGTCAGACCTTTTCCTCGTTTTACTGTTTTCGATGGTGGAGATCTTCTTCCTGGTTCTAGCGCCATAATGGTGTTGCCCCTGATGCTTGGGGTGGTTTTTTGTTAAGGTCGGAGGCCTGTTTGGCCGAGGTTGTTTTTGCCTTGATGCCTGAATTTGTTCAGGTCTTCATCAAGGTCGGAGGCCTGTTTGGCCAAGGTTGTTTTTGCCTTGATGCCTGAATCTGGTCAGGTCTTTGTCAAGGGTCGGAGGCCTGTTTGGCCAAGGTGGTTTCTACCTTGATGCCTGAATTTGGACAGGTCTTTGTCAAGGTCGAAGGCCTGTTTGGCCAAGGTGGTTTCTGCCTTGATGCCTGACTCTGGATAGGTCTTTGTCAAGGTTGAAGGCCTGTTTGGCTATAGAGGTCATTTCAAATTGCCAATGCCTGTGGCCGGCGCTTTGAAAGGACCTATGCTTATTTTTGTTCACCGAATATTGTGGCGCCAGAGCTGGCCGCTTTCGGTTTTGGACTTTTCAAGTGTTCTTTTGGGGAATTACCTCTTTATACTTCTAGAGGATTTTTACATTGAGCCTGCCTCATTAAAAAACTCACCTCCGCTTGGAGTTCCCCTGTGAGGAAAAGAGTACAAGCTCTTTTACATTTTTTGGGTTGAAGAAAAAAGAGCTAAAAGGTAAATGAATGGAGGGGCCTCCGCTTATTATTTGCGGAGGTTGCCCTTTGGTACATTGCCTAGATGTAGTATCTACAGAGGCTATCAATATTCTAGGTGTGGGTTGTCGTGACACCTTCGCTGTCGGTCAAGTGGAAAGAGCCAGGGCAACCTGCTGCCGTTGCTGTGTATGGGCCTTCCCATTTCGGTTGCAGTTTGCCAACAAGTTGTGCGTTGGGTTTTCTTCTGAGTACGAGGTCTCCGTGTTTTATGTCTTTCCTTACCACTTGAGAGTCTCTCCACTTCTTAGTTTGGGACTGATATTTTGCAATGTTTTCGACTGCTTCCAGTCTTATGGCTTCTATTGTTTCTTTTGCATATTCTTCATCTTACAACATTAGTTGTCTCATTGTGTGGAGGCTTTCATGCTTGATTTCTTCTGGCATCATGGCCTCTTCTCCATAAAGCAGTTTGAATGGTGTGAATCCTGTTGTTCTTGAGATAGATGTATTGTGTGACCAAATCACTCTGGGTAATTCATCTACCCATTTTCCTTTGCGTAGGCCCAACAATGTTTTTGATATTGCTGAAAACACTATTCTATTTGCTCTTTCCACAGCACCATTGGACTCTGGGTGGTATACTGAGGCGAAGGCTAGTTTTGTCCCAATGCTTTTGCAGAATTCTTTGAAGTTCTCTGAATCGAATTGTTTTCCATTGTCTACTGTCAGAATCCTTGGTACACCGAATCTACAAATGATGTTTTGCCAGAAGAATTTTCTAACAGTTTTTGAGGTTATCTTCGCCAACGGCTTTGCTTCTATCCATCTTGTAAAATATTCTACTGCCACTACTATGAATATGTTTCCTCCTTGGGATGGTGGTAATGGGCCGACTAGGTCCATACCCCATCTTTGTAGCGGCCATGTCGGGGGTATAAGCTGGGTCTCTGACGATGGTTTTGACTGCCCGGGAGAGAATGTTTGGCATGCTTTGCATGTTTTGACTATCTACTCTGCATCTTGTATGTGTGTTGGCCAATAAAAGTCATGCCTTATTGCCTTTGCTGATAGTGCTCTAGAGCCAATGTGTGACTCGCAAATTCCTGAGTGTATTTCTTGAAGCAACTCTATTCCTTCGCTCTGCGATATGCATTTGAGGAGAGGCTGGACTACTCCTTTCTTGTACAGTACACCATCTATGATTGTGTAATTTCTTGCCCTGGCCTATATTCTTGCTGCTTTTGCTTCATCTTCTTTGGTGGTTTTGCCTTCTAAGAATTCTGTTATCGCCTTTCTCTAATCTTCATTTTGCAGGTGTAGTATGGGCTTAGGTGCCTTAGATGTCTCCGCAGTTGCTGGAGACTTCAGGATCTGGTAAAAAGTGTTTAGTGGCAGTGGTAGGTTGTTTGCCGCAGCTTTAGCTAGTTCATCTGCCTCTGCATTTTCTGATCTTGGGATGTGCTTCAGGGTGAAGTCCTTGAATCTTCGCTCCAAATTTCTAACAACGGATAGGTATTTGATGAGTTCTGGCTCTCTTGCTGTGTATTCTTTCTCTACTTGGCCAGTAACCACTTGAGAATCTATTTTGACTGTCAATGTTTTTGCCCCTAGGGCCTTTGCTTTACTGAGCGCTAGGATCAGGCCTTCATATTCTGCTATGTTGTTTGTTGATTTGAACTCTAGCCTTGCTGCGTATTTCAGTCTGATGCCGGAGGGTGCTGTTAGGACGGCGGAGGCTCCTGCTTCGGCTTGGCCCCAGGCTCCATCCGTGAATGCTATCCAGCCTTGAGTGGTTGGTTGTACCTTGGGCTCTGTCGGAGGTGTCCAATCTGCTACAAAATCGGCTAGTGCTTGTGATTTGATTGCTGTTCTGGGGACATACGAGATACCAAACTATGATAGCTCTGTAGCCCATTTACCTATTCTGCCAGAGGCTTCTTTATTTCTGAGCAAGTCTTGTAGTGGCAGTGATGTTGGAACTAAGATTTCATGGGCTTGGAAATAATGCTTTAGTTTTCTTGATGCCATCAGCACTGCGTAGGCAACTTTTTCTACCTCAGTGTAGTTTAGCTTGGCTTCGGACAGTGCTTCTGAGATAAAATAAAGTGGCTTTTGAGTTTTGCCTGATTCTTTTTCTAGCTCGTGAACTAAGACTACGCTGACTACATGGTCGGAGGTCGCCACATATAGCAATAGGTGGCTATCTGATTCTAGGACGGAGACCACCAATGAGTTTGCCAGATACTCTTTCAAGTTATGAAATGCCTCCGACTGCTTGGACCCCCACTCAAAGTTGTCTCCACCCCTCAGGGCTTGGAAGAAGGAGAGGCTGTGTTCTACTGATTTTGAGATGAATCTGTTGAACGCTGCTATTCTTCTCGTCAGCTTTTGCACTTCTTTCTTGTTTTTGGGTTCTGCCATTGTCATTATTGCTCTAGTTTTGTCTGGGTTCGCTTTGATGCCTTCGCTACTTATGATGTATCCGAGCATCTTTCCTTTTATGACTCCAAATATACATTTTTCTAGGTTGAGGCGGAGGCCAGCTGTCCTGAGGTTGGCGAAGGTCTCCTATAAGTTAGAGACATGATCATCCTTGTTCTTGCTCATGACCACTATGTCATCGACGTAGGCTATGATGTTTCTATCTAGTTGTGAGCCCAAAACTTCCTTTGTCATTCTAGCAAAGGTTACTCCAGCATTTTTGAGGCCCTCCGGCATTCTGGTGTAGCAATATGTCCCGAATGGAGTGGTGAAACTTGTCTTGTCTTTGTCTTCTTTTTTCATCCAGATTTGGTGATACCCAGAGAAACAGTCGAGGAGAGAAAACCTCTAGCATCTAGCTGCCTTGTCGACGGAGGCATCTATTCTTGGCAATGGGAAAGGGTCTTTTTTGCAAGCTTTGTTCAGATCTGTGAAATCTATGCACATTCTCATTTTACCATTCTTCTTTGGTACTAGTACTACGTTTGCAAGTCATTCTGAATACTTGACTTCCCTGATGACTTTTGCATCTAGCAATCTTTGCACCTCCGCCTTTGCTGCTAGGATTCTGTCCTCTGACATTTTTCTCTGTTTCTGCTTTCTTGGCCTCATGTTTTCATTGATATCCAGTTCATGTTGTATGATGTCCCTACTGACTCCCTATAGGTCGGAGGCTGACTAGGCGAAGATGTCTTTATTTTTTACTAGAGTTTCCATGAGTTCTTCCTCCTCTGCTTTGCTCAATTCTGAGCTGATTGTTACTTTTCTGTCTGGTAACTCCTTTTCTAGAGGGGTCACCTTTGTCTCTTCTTGACCTGCCATATCTGTTTTTCCTCTGGGCATATCCGGAGGCTCTAGTTCTTTGTCTACCGACTCGACTGCGTTGATGTTTCTTTGGGCTCTGTAGATTGCTTTTTCTATGTTTCTTGCTTCTTTTTGGCTGCCTCGGACTATGATAATACCATGGAGTGCTAGTATTTTCATGCACAGGTAGGCCATATGTAGGGCTGCGTTAAATTTGGTTGTGAATCCTCTGCCCAAGATGGCATTGTATGGGTAATATAGATCGACGACGTCGAAGGTTATGTACTCAGTTCTAGCATTTGCTTGGGTTCCAAATGACACTGGGAGTGATATCTTTCCTAGTGCTTGTATCTGCTTGCCTCTGAATCCTATCAAAGGTGATTCGGAGTAGTTGATTCTTGTTGAGCTTCATTTGGTCAAAGGTATTTGCAAAGATGATGTCTGCTGAACTGCTAGTGTCAATCAACACTCTGCTTATCTCCCATGATGCTATGTTGGTCTTGATTACCATTGCGTCTATGTGAGGGTAGCTTTCTAGCTAGAGATCTTCTTCTGTGAAGGTGATTGGGATTCTAGATCAATCTGTGTATTTTGCTGGGCCTTGGACTGCTACGTTGTTTACCAGGCGGAGGTGATCCTTTTTCTGCTTTTTCATTTGAAACTCCATTGATGATCCTCCGGCGATTGGTAGTATCATGCCTATTGTTGGTAGCGGTCCATGGGGGTTGACTTGGTTTTCTAGGTTTGGCTCATTTTTTGGTGTTGGGGGTTGGTTGTGAGGTGGCTACGGAGGCAATTGCTGCATATGTTGCTGTTGTGGTGGAGGCTCGAACCTGCTTTGGTTTTGTGACGATGGGTTTGTTTTGAGGTAGGTTATGTGAGGAGGTTTTGGGTTTATGTAGGTCAAGCTTGCCTTCGACCTGTAGTTACCCGTCGGAGGCTGCTGCGAAGGCACTGGCCACCATGCTGGTAGGAAGTTTGGGTAATAGGCATAGGCCAGTGTGGAGGGATGTATTTGGTTTGCATTTAGCGTTGGGTACATTGGGCAGTACTGCTGGTGGCCAGTTGTGTAGGTGGTGTTGACCTCTCTTGCGCTCTGCTATGTCGGAGGTTAGGCAGTCTGCTTGTTCTTCATCCTTTCCTGTGTCTCTTTTGTCTCCGTACAATCTTTGGTGATGTGCCCTACGCTTTTGCTGTGAAAAAATGCAATATGGCATGCGTTGTTTGTGCTTGTGGTTTTTGTTCCAGTTTTTGCCTTGGTAACCTTGCCGACCTTGGTTCCTGGTCTGGGTCTCCGGCCCTGCTGGCGTTGCCAGTTGCCCTTGTTTGTGGTAAGGTTGACCCTCGTGCTGAGCACTTGCCCCTGGCCTGGTTTCTGATTTGATGCATTCTGGTCCGTATAGCTCTTCTGGGAGTTTTTGCTGCTATTTTGCTATCTGTTTTGACCCTGCTCCTCCAGCCTTTTCCGGAGGTCATTATCTGATCTGTAGTATTTCTCGAACTCGTCATACAACTGTTGTATAGAAGTTGGTTTCTTTCTTGCTAGGTGTGCTGCGAATGGCCCGATTCGAAGGCCTTTGATCGCTGCTTCGATGGCGATCTTGTCTGGGACGTCTGGTGCCTTCGCCTTTAGTTGCACGAATTTCTAGAAGTAGTCGTGTAGTGTCTCTCCCTACATTTGCTTGCACTGGAATAGATCTGTGGATGTTAGCGACTGTGCTGTTAGCCCCTTGAAATTTGCCAATATCTTGTCCCAAAGGTTTTCCCAAGAATAGACCATGCTTGGTTTAAGCATGGAGTACCAAGCCAACGTGTCACCTTCGGCAGCAATAACAAATGACTTTGCTAGGATGGTGTCGTCTCCGTCGGCGGAGGCTACTGCTGCCTCATAACTCATAATGAACTGATGGGGGTCTGTCTTTTCGTTGAACTTTGGTAGTGTGATTGGCTTGTACGCCATTGGCCATGGCGATTGTTGTATGCCTTCAGAGAGTTGGGACTTGGGATCGATAGGCCTCCACATCACCTGAGATGGCATCATGGTTGGGCTGATCACTAGCGGAGGCCCTTGTGGTATGGTTGTAGTTGGTGTTGCTGCGGAGGCTAGGATTGCGGAGGTTGACGCTGGTACTACATGCTACATACTTAGCATCTCAGCATGTAGGACTGCCAACTGCTGCCTTATTTCTGCTGCTTGTGCTGACGCTTGAATAGCTTGCTGATTAGCTGCGAATGCTGCTTCCATTCTGTCCCTCTCTTGTTGCGCTCTTTGCAACTGTGCTTGCAGCTGTTGCAGTTCTTGCTCGAGTGTTGTGGCTGAGTTTGGTTGGGCCTCCGGATCTCGAATCTCTAGATCTTAGGGTTCTGGTGGTTGACCCTGGGCATCTGCTCTGGTGTCATCCTTCGCTGGCGAGGTTGTGTAGGTGCTACGAGTGGTGCGCCTAGGCCTTCCTCTCTGACCCATGGTCGTTGCTGCTCTGGTGGTGGTTTTTCTTTTCCCTGCCATTGTTGGTTTTCCTTGGCCAAACCACGGTGGGCGCCAATGTTGAGACTTGCAGTCTCAGACAGTGTGGAGGAGGTAGAGGCCTCCGCCCGCCAAGCGCTGCCCTCAGGCGGAGGCTCGGGAAACAGGCACGGCAAGTGGGCGTGTAGGGAAATGGCACATAAAACTAGGGTTTCATTAATTCATTTTCCAACCACCGGTACTGTTACAAGTGTACCCTATTTATAGGGCTCAACTACCACTTTTATAGAGTTTACAATAGTACCCTTCAACTGCTACAGTACATTCTCGGAATATTCCACTACTCGCCTTTCCTCTCGGGGGTAATCTTGTCATGCCGCCCTCAGGTACTGGGCTTGCGCGATCAGCCGGCCCATCAGGCCTTAGGATTCGGCGATGGGCCTTTGGACCTCCGTCGTCGGTCTCCATCCCACAAGGCCTCAGGATTCGGCGACGGGCCTTTGGACCTCCGCCCCATCGGGCCTCAGGATTTGGCGAAGGGCCTTTAGGCCTCCGCCATCGGTCTCCGCCCCTTGGACGCCGAGGCCATAGACCCCCAATGCCTAGTATTACCGTCCTCCTGCTTAGGTCTCTGCCCCTACGAGCGGAGGCCGAACCGGCGCGCCCGTGTCGTTCACGAGCGCCTTCCTTTGGTTACCTGCACACACACATAGGTAACGTTGGCACTTGATTAGCCTTGCAGCGGGGCGGCCTCCGCCCCCTCCGCTCGAAGACGCCTACGAGCTAACTGGGCAGAGGCTGCGCCAGGGTCACCGGCAGCGTCCTGCAAGCAGTCTGAGAAACCGTCATCTTTCTGGGTCTGGAGGCGTGGTAGCTGGGCCTTTGCTTGGGAGTTGGTCGGAGACGTCTTTGCGAACTGCTGGCCGCGTAGGTCTCTGCCACTCTCAGAGGCCGTGTTACAACACTTATAATGGGGTGTGTAAGCTAAGGGAAAAAGGTAGGAGGAGTGAGGTGAATGAATACTCGAATGAAATCTTGAGAGTTCGTCCCCTTGGATGGGAGGCCTGGCTGCCCTTATATAGAGTTTGGGGGCCAGGTTACATATAGAGAGAGGGGTTTCTCCTGACCGAGTGGTTGTGAGCCCAAGGGAGGGAGAAACTAGTAAACTTGCCCTGCAAGCATGCCTGTCTTGTCCTGGCGTCATTGCACGTTCTGATATGGTCATCGTCGTTGTCTCGCTCCGACGTCGCGGCATGGTGCTACATTGTCGGTCATGACGGCACTGTTGGCACGATGGTGGTTCACCAACTATCTTGTGCGATGTGGTCTTGTCGTGGCCTTTGTCATCGTCTCCTATTCTCCTAGGGGCGTCGTGGCGATCGTACGGGAGTAAGTAGTCGCTCCTAGGTCGTTGGTCACCTTTGCTAGTCGTGATGCTGGTGGCATCGACCCTAGACTGCGAAGTCAAGGTCCCTGGTGGCTTGGTCGGTCTTAAACGTCAAGGGCGAGGTCATGCGCCCCATCCCGCGGTGGGTGGGGCCGTACGCCCATCTTGTCGGGCTAGATTTGGACGGTGCGGTGCCGTACCGGTCATCACCGTCTGGTGGTGTTGTCTTGTCTGTGCAGGGGCGCGCAGGGTGGTGTCTGCTCCCGAGATGGTTGTCTCTTCAGTCCTAGCGGAGTGAGTGGAGCATGTCTGTCTCCGTTAGAGCAGGCGTACTTGACCGCGTCTGGCCTCTCCTTATCTCTCCCCAGGGGTCAAGATGGAGGAGAGGTCGAGCGCGACTGCGTAGCGTGTAGTGGAAGGAGAAGGGAGAGGTCCTGGCGGACCACTTGTCTCATTGTGTGGCCCAAAACCCGTGTAACTCAAATGGGCCACGGTTGCTAGGCCTATGCTGGTTTGGGCCGCCCGAGCGGCTAACTAACCGGTGTCTTGAGATACCCGGGGTATCACGACCCCGACAAAAAAGGAACAGACTGGTCGAATTGAGAATCAGTTGATCGGTCCTAGTAGATCAAACTCTAGACTAGTATAGCGCTACCCCCTACATCTCTCTCTCTCTCTCTCTTTCTCCATTGTAAAAACTCGATTGAGCATTCCTTAACAAGAAGAACACCATTGCTTGACGTAGGGCTTAGGTGCTCAAACCAGGATAAACGCCTTGTGTTTTGAGTGCTTAAGCTGCCGAAGGCACACACATCAAACCACATCGAACAACCCGATTATTGTTGCGGATTCGAACCCACGACAGCCTGTCTTGTATAGCGATGGCAAGTTCTATGTTGCTTTGGTGACCCACATTGTGCTTTGGTGTGATGGTTTAGGAGGTACAGGATTTTCACATGAATGCCCTGCTCGGCTCCCTATCGCGACCAACAATAGTGACGTCTTTGACCCCACGCTGCTTGTCAGAGGTGCTGTCACGAGGTCCCTTGCCTCCAAGGTTCGGTTCAAAAGCCTTGGGTTTCATTTAGCGTTGACGGTATTTGCAAACGTCATCCCCTATTTGGAGGTATCGCTATTGAGAACATCCTCTCTCTCTCTCTCCCAAGCTCTTCACTTGTTTTTCTACGTCATGCTTGGTAGTATATGTCCGATGGTGGTTTGGTGATAAAGTGGGCTATGTTTATTGTAGTGGTTGTCACGTTGTCGTTTCTACAGTGATTGCTTTTGTTTTTGTTTTTGTTTGGTATGCGTTAGTGTACGTTATCCTCTATTAATACATGCCTTACATTTTTTCTAGCCATGGCCTTTCACAGAGAGAAAAGTGTACAGCGGAGGTTAATTAAAAGGCTAAACAGCTAATGTGCGCGAGTCCTCGAGACGAAATAAAGATAACATTAGTTTACTTGTCCTGATACATGCTCTAACAATCGCTAATGGTACATATTAAGCCTAATAGTGTTTCAACTGAATTAGTAAGCGCCTAAGCTCAGGCAAGGAAACTCTCCCAGGCTGCACCTACCATCAGCTTAGCATTTTTTTAAATTGGGTGGGCGACCAGAGCACCGACGCGCCCGTGCACCCCCTGCCGGATAGTTGCCACGTGAACCTAGACGCGAACGTGCGGCCGCAGAAGTTACTCCAAATCTGCATGCAGCCATCCAAACCGGCGCGAGGACTGGGCTCCAAATCTGGGCGTCGTTCACACTTGCCATGCGATCGCGTCTGGGTTCACATGCCAACCATCGGGCAGGGGGGCGCACGGGCGCATCGGTGCTCCCGCCGTCAACCCAATTTTTTTTCCCATTTTTATTATTGTTATTATTATTATTATTATTATCATCTGAACTTCAACCAAAACGCTGCGGGCTGCGCCCCCGGAATGGCAGTCAGGAGTGAAGGAGATCTTCAGATTATTCTGTGATCTTCTGCTCCCAAGCTGTCAGTACGAAGAAACGACTAGAACCTGCATGTCACGTGATAAGCCGGCTGATAAGTTCAAGCGGACAGACGTGGAAAAGTGAAACATGGGAAGACACGCCCGCTTATTCTGCTCTGAAGTTTACTTTTCATCTCAAAATTGCCCAAGCAATACGATCATGTATCCTCTATTCCTCCAGCAGTCCAGCTCCATTAAAGAAAATTAAGTTTTGATCTCTCAATATGAGTGGGGCATGGACTCTGGGATGTTCTACTTTATGTGCCCAAACAGAGGTGATCAGAACTTACACCATATATCTGAAGAGCACCGTGTGCCTGTTGTTTGCCTGACCATATATGAAACTCCTCATTACAATTGCTTTGGCCCCTTTAAGTGTAATCACAAGATCCCCGTTTCAGGTAGTTGCAGATGGCCTTTTTAGTTCTTATGGCTGAGCACAGTGTCGTGGTCACTTTCAGTCTCATAGCTGATGATCTATTGGGACACCAGTTTCCACATCGATCGTAGCACCCGTTTTGCTTATAAGTTGTATCGATGGATACCTTAACGTTTGTGACCAGAAGCTGTGAGAGATCACCATGGCATCCGGTGCTTCACGAAATGTCAGGTGAGTGCCTCTTCCCACGCGATTAAATCCTAAACCTCTTCTCAGGTTAAACTTTATGTCTAGTTTAACATTTCAATAAGTTAGGTTTACATGTTACAACTGCAACTTAATTAGGATAGCTTCCACTACAGTTAAAATGTCCACTTTCATCAGATATAATAACTGAAAAGCCACGTTATTGAACAAAGGATTCAGCAGGATCAATGTTTATAACGAAAGCCATGCTTCTCTGCGAAATTTCAGGTTTCAGAAAGAGATCGAGGTTCAGAGCTTCAGAACAAGCCCTCTGCAGCAGAACCTCAGCAGCAGAAAGCACGGCAAAGCTCACGATCCCAGGAAATGCCGGCAGGGTTTCCGCGGCGGCTGCCTGGAGAAGGCGTGCCGGAACCCGACGCTGAAGGACAGGGTGCTCTCGCGCGCCTTCTCGGAGGAGCTGGAGTCCCTGATGCACGCCGGCAGCGGCAGCCACCTCTTCTTCGACCCGCGCGGGCACCTGATCCACCTGTGGAACAAGATCTTCCTGTCCGCCTGCCTGCTGTCGCTGTTCGTGGACCCGCTGTTCCTGTACCTGACGGGCACGCAGCAGAGCAACGTGTGCATCGAGTTCAGGTACTCGCTGGCGCTCACGCTCTCCATGATCCGCTCGCTGCTGGACCTCTTCTACGCCGCGCACATCCTGTTCCGCTTCCGCACCGCCTTCATCGCGCCGTCGTCGCGCGTGTTCGGGCGGGGCGAGCTCGTCATCCAGCCCTACAAGATCGCCAGGCGGTACCTTGGCCGGACGTTCTGGTTAGACCTCGTCACCGCGCTGCCCCTGCCGCAGGTTGGTCAGCCCAGGCAGCTAGCCGCCATTGATGTCTGTCTGTCAGTTGCAAGAATTGAGAGCTTTGGAAGATATGCATGCATGCCCAGCTATACTATCGATCGGTTTGGTTTGTCATGCATGCAGTTGGTGATCTGGATCGTTATACCGACGCTGAATGAGTCCCCGACGGCGAACAGGAAGAGCATCCTCCCGTTCAGCATCATCTTCCAGTACCTCCCGCGGCTGTTCCAGATCTTCCCGCTCTCGAGCCAGATCGTCATGGCGACGGGCTTCATGGCGGAGACGGCGTGGGCCTGCGCCGCGTACAACCTGATCCTCTACATGCTCGCAAGCCACGTACGTACTTCAATTCGATCGCCTCTATATATCTCTGCTCATCCTTTCAGACTTCTTTTGCGTTGATAGATAGATGCTGATTTGATTTTCTTTTCTTTTTGGACGACGGAACCGGACGAGCACGTACAGGTGCTGGGAGCGCTGTGGTATCTCTTCTCGGTGCAGAGGCAGGAGGCGTGCTGGAGGGAGGCGTGCCTTCTCGAGAGCCCGACGTGCCAGACCATGTTCTTCGACTGCAAGTCGTTGAGCAGCAACAGGACCATCTGGTATGAGCTGAGCAACATCACAAGCCTGTGCACGCCGGGCAACGGGTCCTACCCGTTCGGCATCTACGGGGAGGCGCTGCAAGCCAAGCTCACGTCGTCGTCCTTCACCCAGAAGTACTTCTACTGCTTCTGGTGGGGACTCAAGAACCTGAGGTAAGCAGGAACGAAGCCAGGATCTCTTAAGCAAGCTGAGGTTAATTTACTGCTAACTTGCGTTTCGATAAATGGACGTACAGCTGCTTAGGACAGAATCTGTCGACGAGCTTGTTCATCGGTGAAATAACCTTCGCGATCGTCATCGGCGTTCTTGGGTTGGTGCTGTTTGCCCTGCTCATCGGCAACATGCAAGTAAGCCAAATCCGTGGCGACTAAGGATCTCTGTGAATGATCTGACATGTCTTGTTCTGCGTGGTCGGTGAATAACAACACAACAGTCTTATCTCCAAGCAACGATGGTGCGGCTGGAGGAGTGGCGGACGAAGCGGACGGACATGGAGCGGTGGATGCACCACCGGCAGATCCCCCAGCCGCTGAAGCAGTGCGTGAGGAGGTACCACCAGTACCAGTGGGTGGCCACGCGCGGCGTCGACGAGGAGGCCCTGCTCCAGGACCTCCCCATGGACATCCGCCGAGACATCAAGCGCCACCTCTGCCTGGACCTCGTCCGGAGGGTGCCCCTGTTCGACGAGATGGACGAGCAGATGCTGGAGGCGATCTGCGAGCGGCTGAGGCCGGCGCTGTACACGCGCGGCACGCGGCTGGTGCGGGAGCTGGACCCCGTCGACTCCATGCTCTTCATCATCCGGGGCTACCTCGACTCGTACACGACGCAGGGCGGGCGGACCGGCTTCTTCAACTCGTGCCGCATCGGCGCCGGGGAGTTCTGCGGGGAGGAGCTCCTGACGTGGGCGCTGGACCCGCGGCCCTCGGCGAAGCTGCCGCTGTCCACCCGGACCGTGCGCGCCGTGTCCGAGGTCGAGGCGTTCGCGCTCGTGGCCGACGACCTCCGCTTCGTGGCGTCGCTGTTCCGCCGCCTGCACAGCGCGCGCATCCGCCACAGGTTCCGCTTCTACTCGCACCAGTGGCGCACGTGGGCCGCCTGCTCCATCCAGGCCGCCTGGCGCCGGCACAAGCGGCGCCGCGCGTCCGTGGAGCTCAGGGTGCGCGAGGGCGGCGAGGTGCGGACCGGGGGCAGCTTGAGGCGGTCCCGCCGACACAGCGTCGACGGCAAGGCGTCGATTAAGAAGCCCATGGAACCGGACTTCACGGTGGAAGAAGAGGACTGATCAACGAATGTTCACCTAGCTAGCAACTTCTTTTTTCTTCCCTAACAGTATACAGATGCATATATGCTTGCATAAATGAGAAAACTAGTTCGTCTTCGTTAAATTACCATTCTCATCGTGTGTTTGGCAAAATTGCCATGCAATACATCGATACCTATAAAAATACGACACCAAAAGGACCAAACCCAGCTTGAGCTGGTTTCAGAATCGACCTGGACAGAATTTTCTATGAAAGCACCGGACGGTCCATTATGTACAATTCATCATCCGGACTGTCAGTTTTTTTTTGCCGATCTGCACTTAACATGCCTCAAGATTGTCCGACATTTGTAATTTGGTCACCATCGGACCATCCGGTGCACGTGTTTCATCTTCCACGTTCTTGTGTCGCTCGTTGATTGTTCGGCGTGTGTAGTTTTTGTCGCTGGACTGTCCAATGAATGAATTTCATCTTTGTGTGTTCTAACGCTGTGTGAAATTTCCAGGTGCATACATTTTCTCACCGACAGACCATTCGATGCATGTTTTTATTTTGTCTTATAGCCCAAATTTACTGTCAATGGTGTGAAAGCCATAAGAACCTATCTTAGTTTTGTTTGTCTTTATAGTTTTCAGGGCTAGCGTACGGATGAAGTAGTATAGCACTAAGAATGCAACTATGATATCCATGTCTGTAAAAATAATTTAAGTTTAACCAAGTTTAGAGTGAATAGTATTCACGTTTATGTCTCCAAATTAGTTTATTGCGAAAATATATTCCATAATAATTAATCTAATAATATTTATTTTGTATCATGAATGTTATTATTATTTTTATATAATTTTGATCAAATTTGAAAGCATTTGATTTCTTAAAAAGCGAGGATCACATTTTTTTTATGGGGGAGTAGATTAAGGTTTATTTCTTTAAATTTTTTAGAGTCCAAGCAAATCCTCTCTTTAGGCATATCGATTCTTTCAACATGACACATGATGCCAAATTCTGAAGCCCGAGCTCTGGGCAAGAAAAGAAGCCTGATCCCAGCCGAAGTGGTTGTCGGGCCAGGCTAGGTGTCAGCACGTCTTCTACAGTGCCAGTGTCTCACTCTGATGAAGCATCCACAAGTAAGCAGGCCAGGCCCGTCCGCGAGCGCTGGCCCAACGTTAGGCTAACTGGCCCAGAATGGAAGGCTTAGGCATAGAAGTATAAATACCGGAGTGAGCAAGGATGAGGGGCATGGAGGAAACTATGCTGTAGTTATTTTCTCTAAGCACTTACTGTAATTCACATACATTCAGTTAGTATTCCAGTCGAATATTCCTATTTTTATTCTTCTTCCCGAACAAGGAACTTCCCGTGTTCACAATTGGTATCAGATTTGCTTGTTCAATCCTGCTCGCCTTCCTCGCCGCTCCATCCTGATCCGATTCATTCTCCTGTATCGAGCTGGAACCCCACGAGATCCACCACGAGCACTTCACCCGCCTCCGCCGCACGCTGGGCGCTATGGATCCACAGCTCAAGGTCATCCTCGACGAGATCCAGAAGTCCCGCGACGACTACAACCGCCGCTTCGACAACCACGACGAGCAGTGGAAGGGCCGGTTCGCTGACCTCGACCGCGCCGACCGCGCCGCCGCCGTCGACCAGCGCTTCGACGCCCTCGAGTCCACCTGCTCCGAACTCGCCTCCGCCATCGGCAAGCGGGTCGCCGATCTGGAAGCTCTGCACGGCGGCAAGCTCACCTCCGACAGCGCCGACCGCGTCACAGCTCTCGAGGTCGCCACCACGGATCTCAGTGCCTGGTGCCCGGAGATTGAGGCCCTCGTGGACGATCTGAAGGTCGAGGTGAAGAAGCTCTCCCAGGCGCCTGACCGCAAGGTGTTCGACACTTCGCCGCAATGGTTCAGTGTTGGCACTTCTTCTTCCTCGACGCCTGCTCGTGCTCTGGCCGGTGCGGCCGTCGAAACGCCCAGTGGGCACGGCGTGGTACCTCCTTCCCAGGATGTTGGGTTTGGGTCAGCCGTGACTTGGACCACTGTTCCGGCCATGGGTAAGCTTCCCGACCCTCCTCCTGCTCCATCTTTACCCTTCCATAGCATGTCATCTGCCGCTCCTTCATTACAGTTTCACCCCATACCATCAACCATGCCTCGCCAAACACCTCCCCTTCCACATCGTCCACCTCCGCCACCCCCCCCCCCCTCCGATCACCATACGGTAGCTTTCTAGCTAGAGATCTTCTTCTGTGAAGGTGATTGGGATTCTAGATCAATCTGTGTATTTTGCTGGGCCTTGGACTGCTACGTTGTTTACCAGGCGGAGGTGATCCTTTTTCTGCTTTTTCATTTGAAACTCCATTGATGATCCTCCGGCGATTGGTAGTATCATGCCTATTGTTGGTAGCGGTCCATGGGGGTTGACTTGGTTTTCTAGGTTTGGCTCATTTTTTGGTGTTGGGGGTTGGTTGTGAGGTGGCTACGGAGGCAATTGCTGCATATGTTGCTGTTGTGGTGGAGGCTCGAACCTGCTTTGGTTTTGTGACGATGGGTTTGTTTTGAGGTAGGTTATGTGAGGAGGTTTTGGGTTTATGTAGGTCAAGCTTGCCTTCGACCTGTAGTTACCCGTCGGAGGCTGCTGCGAAGGCACTGGCCACCATGCTGGTAGGAAGTTTGGGTAATAGGCATAGGCCAGTGTGGAGGGATGTATTTGGTTTGCATTTAGCGTTGGGTACATTGGGCAGTACTGCTGGTGGCCAGTTGTGTAGGTGGTGTTGACCTCTCTTGCGCTCTGCTATGTCGGAGGTTAGGCAGTCTGCTTGTTCTTCATCCTTTCCTGTGTCTCTTTTGTCTCCGTACAATCTTTGGTGATGTGCCCTACGCTTTTGCTGTGAAAAAATGCAATATGGCATGCGTTGTTTGTGCTTGTGGTTTTTGTTCCAGTTTTTGCCTTGGTAACCTTGCCGACCTTGGTTCCTGGTCTGGGTCTCCGGCCCTGCTGGCGTTGCCAGTTGCCCTTGTTTGTGGTAAGGTTGACCCTCGTGCTGAGCACTTGCCCCTGGCCTGGTTTCTGATTTGATGCATTCTGGTCCGTATAGCTCTTCTGGGAGTTTTTGCTGCTATTTTGCTATCTGTTTTGACCCTGCTCCTCCAGCCTTTTCCGGAGGTCATTATCTGATCTGTAGTATTTCTCGAACTCGTCATACAACTGTTGTATAGAAGTTGGTTTCTTTCTTGCTAGGTGTGCTGCGAATGGCCCGATTCGAAGGCCTTTGATCGCTGCTTCGATGGCGATCTTGTCTGGGACGTCTGGTGCCTTCGCCTTTAGTTGCACGAATTTCTAGAAGTAGTCGTGTAGTGTCTCTCCCTACATTTGCTTGCACTGGAATAGATCTGTGGATGTTAGCGACTGTGCTGTTAGCCCCTTGAAATTTGCCAATATCTTGTCCCAAAGGTTTTCCCAAGAATAGACCATGCTTGGTTTAAGCATGGAGTACCAAGCCAACGTGTCACCTTCGGCAGCAATAACAAATGACTTTGCTAGGATGGTGTCGTCTCCGTCGGCGGAGGCTACTGCTGCCTCATAACTCATAATGAACTGATGGGGGTCTGTCTTTTCGTTGAACTTTGGTAGTGTGATTGGCTTGTACGCCATTGGCCATGGCGATTGTTGTATGCCTTCAGAGAGTTGGGACTTGGGATCGATAGGCCTCCACATCACCTGAGATGGCATCATGGTTGGGCTGATCACTAGCGGAGGCCCTTGTGGTATGGTTGTAGTTGGTGTTGCTGCGGAGGCTAGGATTGCGGAGGTTGACGCTGGTACTACATGCTACATACTTAGCATCTCAGCATGTAGGACTGCCAACTGCTGCCTTATTTCTGCTGCTTGTGCTGACGCTTGAATAGCTTGCTGATTAGCTGCGAATGCTGCTTCCATTCTGTCCCTCTCTTGTTGCGCTCTTTGCAACTGTGCTTGCAGCTGTTGCAGTTCTTGCTCGAGTGTTGTGGCTGAGTTTGGTTGGGCCTCCGGATCTCGAATCTCTAGATCTTAGGGTTCTGGTGGTTGACCCTGGGCATCTGCTCTGGTGTCATCCTTCGCTGGCGAGGTTGTGTAGGTGCTACGAGTGGTGCGCCTAGGCCTTCCTCTCTGACCCATGGTCGTTGCTGCTCTGGTGGTGGTTTTTCTTTTCCCTGCCATTGTTGGTTTTCCTTGGCCAAACCACGGTGGGCGCCAATGTTGAGACTTGCAGTCTCAGACAGTGTGGAGGAGGTAGAGGCCTCCGCCCGCCAAGCGCTGCCCTCAGGCGGAGGCTCGGGAAACAGGCACGGCAAGTGGGCGTGTAGGGAAATGGCACATAAAACTAGGGTTTCATTAATTCATTTTCCAACCACCGGTACTGTTACAAGTGTACCCTATTTATAGGGCTCAACTACCACTTTTATAGAGTTTACAATAGTACCCTTCAACTGCTACAGTACATTCTCGGAATATTCCACTACTCGCCTTTCCTCTCGGGGGTAATCTTGTCATGCCGCCCTCAGGTACTGGGCTTGCGCGATCAGCCGGCCCATCAGGCCTTAGGATTCGGCGATGGGCCTTTGGACCTCCGTCGTCGGTCTCCATCCCACAAGGCCTCAGGATTCGGCGACGGGCCTTTGGACCTCCGCCCCATCGGGCCTCAGGATTTGGCGAAGGGCCTTTAGGCCTCCGCCATCGGTCTCCGCCCCTTGGACGCCGAGGCCATAGACCCCCAATGCCTAGTATTACCGTCCTCCTGCTTAGGTCTCTGCCCCTACGAGCGGAGGCCGAACCGGCGCGCCCGTGTCGTTCACGAGCGCCTTCCTTTGGTTACCTGCACACACACATAGGTAACGTTGGCACTTGATTAGCCTTGCAGCGGGGCGGCCTCCGCCCCCTCCGCTCGAAGACGCCTACGAGCTAACTGGGCAGAGGCTGCGCCAGGGTCACCGGCAGCGTCCTGCAAGCAGTCTGAGAAACCGTCATCTTTCTGGGTCTGGAGGCGTGGTAGCTGGGCCTTTGCTTGGGAGTTGGTCGGAGACGTCTTTGCGAACTGCTGGCCGCGTAGGTCTCTGCCACTCTCAGAGGCCGTGTTACAACACTTATAATGGGGTGTGTAAGCTAAGGGAAAAAGGTAGGAGGAGTGAGGTGAATGAATACTCGAATGAAATCTTGAGAGTTCGTCCCCTTGGATGGGAGGCCTGGCTGCCCTTATATAGAGTTTGGGGGCCAGGTTACATATAGAGAGAGGGGTTTCTCCTGACCGAGTGGTTGTGAGCCCAAGGGAGGGAGAAACTAGTAAACTTGCCCTGCAAGCATGCCTGTCTTGTCCTGGCGTCATTGCACGTTCTGATATGGTCATCGTCGTTGTCTCGCTCCGACGTCGCGGCATGGTGCTACATTGTCGGTCATGACGGCACTGTTGGCACGATGGTGGTTCACCAACTATCTTGTGCGATGTGGTCTTGTCGTGGCCTTTGTCATCGTCTCCTATTCTCCTAGGGGCGTCGTGGCGATCGTACGGGAGTAAGTAGTCGCTCCTAGGTCGTTGGTCACCTTTGCTAGTCGTGATGCTGGTGGCATCGACCCTAGACTGCGAAGTCAAGGTCCCTGGTGGCTTGGTCGGTCTTAAACGTCAAGGGCGAGGTCATGCGCCCCATCCCGCGGTGGGTGGGGCCGTACGCCCATCTTGTCGGGCTAGATTTGGACGGTGCGGTGCCGTACCGGTCATCACCGTCTGGTGGTGTTGTCTTGTCTGTGCAGGGGCGCGCAGGGTGGTGTCTGCTCCCGAGATGGTTGTCTCTTCAGTCCTAGCGGAGTGAGTGGAGCATGTCTGTCTCCGTTAGAGCAGGCGTACTTGACCGCGTCTGGCCTCTCCTTATCTCTCCCCAGGGGTCAAGATGGAGGAGAGGTCGAGCGCGACTGCGTAGCGTGTAGTGGAAGGAGAAGGGAGAGGTCCTGGCGGACCACTTGTCTCATTGTGTGGCCCAAAACCCGTGTAACTCAAATGGGCCACGGTTGCTAGGCCTATGCTGGTTTGGGCCGCCCGAGCGGCTAACTAACCGGTGTCTTGAGATACCCGGGGTATCACGACCCCGACAAAAAAGGAACAGACTGGTCGAATTGAGAATCAGTTGATCGGTCCTAGTAGATCAAACTCTAGACTAGTATAGCGCTACCCCCTACATCTCTCTCTCTCTCTCTCTTTCTCCATTGTAAAAACTCGATTGAGCATTCCTTAACAAGAAGAACACCATTGCTTGACGTAGGGCTTAGGTGCTCAAACCAGGATAAACGCCTTGTGTTTTGAGTGCTTAAGCTGCCGAAGGCACACACATCAAACCACATCGAACAACCCGATTATTGTTGCGGATTCGAACCCACGACAGCCTGTCTTGTATAGCGATGGCAAGTTCTATGTTGCTTTGGTGACCCACATTGTGCTTTGGTGTGATGGTTTAGGAGGTACAGGATTTTCACATGAATGCCCTGCTCGGCTCCCTATCGCGACCAACAATAGTGACGTCTTTGACCCCACGCTGCTTGTCAGAGGTGCTGTCACGAGGTCCCTTGCCTCCAAGGTTCGGTTCAAAAGCCTTGGGTTTCATTTAGCGTTGACGGTATTTGCAAACGTCATCCCCTATTTGGAGGTATCGCTATTGAGAACATCCTCTCTCTCTCTCTCCCAAGCTCTTCACTTGTTTTTCTACGTCATGCTTGGTAGTATATGTCCGATGGTGGTTTGGTGATAAAGTGGGCTATGTTTATTGTAGTGGTTGTCACGTTGTCGTTTCTACAGTGATTGCTTTTGTTTTTGTTTTTGTTTGGTATGCGTTAGTGTACGTTATCCTCTATTAATACATGCCTTACATTTTTTCTAGCCATGGCCTTTCACAGAGAGAAAAGTGTACAGCGGAGGTTAATTAAAAGGCTAAACAGCTAATGTGCGCGAGTCCTCGAGACGAAATAAAGATAACATTAGTTTACTTGTCCTGATACATGCTCTAACAATCGCTAATGGTACATATTAAGCCTAATAGTGTTTCAACTGAATTAGTAAGCGCCTAAGCTCAGGCAAGGAAACTCTCCCAGGCTGCACCTACCATCAGCTTAGCATTTTTTTAAATTGGGTGGGCGACCAGAGCACCGACGCGCCCGTGCACCCCCTGCCGGATAGTTGCCACGTGAACCTAGACGCGAACGTGCGGCCGCAGAAGTTACTCCAAATCTGCATGCAGCCATCCAAACCGGCGCGAGGACTGGGCTCCAAATCTGGGCGTCGTTCACACTTGCCATGCGATCGCGTCTGGGTTCACATGCCAACCATCGGGCAGGGGGGCGCACGGGCGCATCGGTGCTCCCGCCGTCAACCCAATTTTTTTTCCCATTTTTATTATTGTTATTATTATTATTATTATTATCATCTGAACTTCAACCAAAACGCTGCGGGCTGCGCCCCCGGAATGGCAGTCAGGAGTGAAGGAGATCTTCAGATTATTCTGTGATCTTCTGCTCCCAAGCTGTCAGTACGAAGAAACGACTAGAACCTGCATGTCACGTGATAAGCCGGCTGATAAGTTCAAGCGGACAGACGTGGAAAAGTGAAACATGGGAAGACACGCCCGCTTATTCTGCTCTGAAGTTTACTTTTCATCTCAAAATTGCCCAAGCAATACGATCATGTATCCTCTATTCCTCCAGCAGTCCAGCTCCATTAAAGAAAATTAAGTTTTGATCTCTCAATATGAGTGGGGCATGGACTCTGGGATGTTCTACTTTATGTGCCCAAACAGAGGTGATCAGAACTTACACCATATATCTGAAGAGCACCGTGTGCCTGTTGTTTGCCTGACCATATATGAAACTCCTCATTACAATTGCTTTGGCCCCTTTAAGTGTAATCACAAGATCCCCGTTTCAGGTAGTTGCAGATGGCCTTTTTAGTTCTTATGGCTGAGCACAGTGTCGTGGTCACTTTCAGTCTCATAGCTGATGATCTATTGGGACACCAGTTTCCACATCGATCGTAGCACCCGTTTTGCTTATAAGTTGTATCGATGGATACCTTAACGTTTGTGACCAGAAGCTGTGAGAGATCACCATGGCATCCGGTGCTTCACGAAATGTCAGGTGAGTGCCTCTTCCCACGCGATTAAATCCTAAACCTCTTCTCAGGTTAAACTTTATGTCTAGTTTAACATTTCAATAAGTTAGGTTTACATGTTACAACTGCAACTTAATTAGGATAGCTTCCACTACAGTTAAAATGTCCACTTTCATCAGATATAATAACTGAAAAGCCACGTTATTGAACAAAGGATTCAGCAGGATCAATGTTTATAACGAAAGCCATGCTTCTCTGCGAAATTTCAGGTTTCAGAAAGAGATCGAGGTTCAGAGCTTCAGAACAAGCCCTCTGCAGCAGAACCTCAGCAGCAGAAAGCACGGCAAAGCTCACGATCCCAGGAAATGCCGGCAGGGTTTCCGCGGCGGCTGCCTGGAGAAGGCGTGCCGGAACCCGACGCTGAAGGACAGGGTGCTCTCGCGCGCCTTCTCGGAGGAGCTGGAGTCCCTGATGCACGCCGGCAGCGGCAGCCACCTCTTCTTCGACCCGCGCGGGCACCTGATCCACCTGTGGAACAAGATCTTCCTGTCCGCCTGCCTGCTGTCGCTGTTCGTGGACCCGCTGTTCCTGTACCTGACGGGCACGCAGCAGAGCAACGTGTGCATCGAGTTCAGGTACTCGCTGGCGCTCACGCTCTCCATGATCCGCTCGCTGCTGGACCTCTTCTACGCCGCGCACATCCTGTTCCGCTTCCGCACCGCCTTCATCGCGCCGTCGTCGCGCGTGTTCGGGCGGGGCGAGCTCGTCATCCAGCCCTACAAGATCGCCAGGCGGTACCTTGGCCGGACGTTCTGGTTAGACCTCGTCACCGCGCTGCCCCTGCCGCAGGTTGGTCAGCCCAGGCAGCTAGCCGCCATTGATGTCTGTCTGTCAGTTGCAAGAATTGAGAGCTTTGGAAGATATGCATGCATGCCCAGCTATACTATCGATCGGTTTGGTTTGTCATGCATGCAGTTGGTGATCTGGATCGTTATACCGACGCTGAATGAGTCCCCGACGGCGAACAGGAAGAGCATCCTCCCGTTCAGCATCATCTTCCAGTACCTCCCGCGGCTGTTCCAGATCTTCCCGCTCTCGAGCCAGATCGTCATGGCGACGGGCTTCATGGCGGAGACGGCGTGGGCCTGCGCCGCGTACAACCTGATCCTCTACATGCTCGCAAGCCACGTACGTACTTCAATTCGATCGCCTCTATATATCTCTGCTCATCCTTTCAGACTTCTTTTGCGTTGATAGATAGATGCTGATTTGATTTTCTTTTCTTTTTGGACGACGGAACCGGACGAGCACGTACAGGTGCTGGGAGCGCTGTGGTATCTCTTCTCGGTGCAGAGGCAGGAGGCGTGCTGGAGGGAGGCGTGCCTTCTCGAGAGCCCGACGTGCCAGACCATGTTCTTCGACTGCAAGTCGTTGAGCAGCAACAGGACCATCTGGTATGAGCTGAGCAACATCACAAGCCTGTGCACGCCGGGCAACGGGTCCTACCCGTTCGGCATCTACGGGGAGGCGCTGCAAGCCAAGCTCACGTCGTCGTCCTTCACCCAGAAGTACTTCTACTGCTTCTGGTGGGGACTCAAGAACCTGAGGTAAGCAGGAACGAAGCCAGGATCTCTTAAGCAAGCTGAGGTTAATTTACTGCTAACTTGCGTTTCGATAAATGGACGTACAGCTGCTTAGGACAGAATCTGTCGACGAGCTTGTTCATCGGTGAAATAACCTTCGCGATCGTCATCGGCGTTCTTGGGTTGGTGCTGTTTGCCCTGCTCATCGGCAACATGCAAGTAAGCCAAATCCGTGGCGACTAAGGATCTCTGTGAATGATCTGACATGTCTTGTTCTGCGTGGTCGGTGAATAACAACACAACAGTCTTATCTCCAAGCAACGATGGTGCGGCTGGAGGAGTGGCGGACGAAGCGGACGGACATGGAGCGGTGGATGCACCACCGGCAGATCCCCCAGCCGCTGAAGCAGTGCGTGAGGAGGTACCACCAGTACCAGTGGGTGGCCACGCGCGGCGTCGACGAGGAGGCCCTGCTCCAGGACCTCCCCATGGACATCCGCCGAGACATCAAGCGCCACCTCTGCCTGGACCTCGTCCGGAGGGTGCCCCTGTTCGACGAGATGGACGAGCAGATGCTGGAGGCGATCTGCGAGCGGCTGAGGCCGGCGCTGTACACGCGCGGCACGCGGCTGGTGCGGGAGCTGGACCCCGTCGACTCCATGCTCTTCATCATCCGGGGCTACCTCGACTCGTACACGACGCAGGGCGGGCGGACCGGCTTCTTCAACTCGTGCCGCATCGGCGCCGGGGAGTTCTGCGGGGAGGAGCTCCTGACGTGGGCGCTGGACCCGCGGCCCTCGGCGAAGCTGCCGCTGTCCACCCGGACCGTGCGCGCCGTGTCCGAGGTCGAGGCGTTCGCGCTCGTGGCCGACGACCTCCGCTTCGTGGCGTCGCTGTTCCGCCGCCTGCACAGCGCGCGCATCCGCCACAGGTTCCGCTTCTACTCGCACCAGTGGCGCACGTGGGCCGCCTGCTCCATCCAGGCCGCCTGGCGCCGGCACAAGCGGCGCCGCGCGTCCGTGGAGCTCAGGGTGCGCGAGGGCGGCGAGGTGCGGACCGGGGGCAGCTTGAGGCGGTCCCGCCGACACAGCGTCGACGGCAAGGCGTCGATTAAGAAGCCCATGGAACCGGACTTCACGGTGGAAGAAGAGGACTGATCAACGAATGTTCACCTAGCTAGCAACTTCTTTTTTCTTCCCTAACAGTATACAGATGCATATATGCTTGCATAAATGAGAAAACTAGTTCGTCTTCGTTAAATTACCATTCTCATCGTGTGTTTGGCAAAATTGCCATGCAATACATCGATACCTATAAAAATACGACACCAAAAGGACCAAACCCAGCTTGAGCTGGTTTCAGAATCGACCTGGACAGAATTTTCTATGAAAGCACCGGACGGTCCATTATGTACAATTCATCATCCGGACTGTCAGTTTTTTTTTGCCGATCTGCACTTAACATGCCTCAAGATTGTCCGACATTTGTAATTTGGTCACCATCGGACCATCCGGTGCACGTGTTTCATCTTCCACGTTCTTGTGTCGCTCGTTGATTGTTCGGCGTGTGTAGTTTTTGTCGCTGGACTGTCCAATGAATGAATTTCATCTTTGTGTGTTCTAACGCTGTGTGAAATTTCCAGGTGCATACATTTTCTCACCGACAGACCATTCGATGCATGTTTTTATTTTGTCTTATAGCCCAAATTTACTGTCAATGGTGTGAAAGCCATAAGAACCTATCTTAGTTTTGTTTGTCTTTATAGTTTTCAGGGCTAGCGTACGGATGAAGTAGTATAGCACTAAGAATGCAACTATGATATCCATGTCTGTAAAAATAATTTAAGTTTAACCAAGTTTAGAGTGAATAGTATTCACGTTTATGTCTCCAAATTAGTTTATTGCGAAAATATATTCCATAATAATTAATCTAATAATATTTATTTTGTATCATGAATGTTATTATTATTTTTATATAATTTTGATCAAATTTGAAAGCATTTGATTTCTTAAAAAGCGAGGATCACATTTTTTTTATGGGGGAGTAGATTAAGGTTTATTTCTTTAAATTTTTTAGAGTCCAAGCAAATCCTCTCTTTAGGCATATCGATTCTTTCAACATGACACATGATGCCAAATTCTGAAGCCCGAGCTCTGGGCAAGAAAAGAAGCCTGATCCCAGCCGAAGTGGTTGTCGGGCCAGGCTAGGTGTCAGCACGTCTTCTACAGTGCCAGTGTCTCACTCTGATGAAGCATCCACAAGTAAGCAGGCCAGGCCCGTCCGCGAGCGCTGGCCCAACGTTAGGCTAACTGGCCCAGAATGGAAGGCTTAGGCATAGAAGTATAAATACCGGAGTGAGCAAGGATGAGGGGCATGGAGGAAACTATGCTGTAGTTATTTTCTCTAAGCACTTACTGTAATTCACATACATTCAGTTAGTATTCCAGTCGAATATTCCTATTTTTATTCTTCTTCCCGAACAAGGAACTTCCCGTGTTCACAATTGGTATCAGATTTGCTTGTTCAATCCTGCTCGCCTTCCTCGCCGCTCCATCCTGATCCGATTCATTCTCCTGTATCGAGCTGGAACCCCACGAGATCCACCACGAGCACTTCACCCGCCTCCGCCGCACGCTGGGCGCTATGGATCCACAGCTCAAGGTCATCCTCGACGAGATCCAGAAGTCCCGCGACGACTACAACCGCCGCTTCGACAACCACGACGAGCAGTGGAAGGGCCGGTTCGCTGACCTCGACCGCGCCGACCGCGCCGCCGCCGTCGACCAGCGCTTCGACGCCCTCGAGTCCACCTGCTCCGAACTCGCCTCCGCCATCGGCAAGCGGGTCGCCGATCTGGAAGCTCTGCACGGCGGCAAGCTCACCTCCGACAGCGCCGACCGCGTCACAGCTCTCGAGGTCGCCACCACGGATCTCAGTGCCTGGTGCCCGGAGATTGAGGCCCTCGTGGACGATCTGAAGGTCGAGGTGAAGAAGCTCTCCCAGGCGCCTGACCGCAAGGTGTTCGACACTTCGCCGCAATGGTTCAGTGTTGGCACTTCTTCTTCCTCGACGCCTGCTCGTGCTCTGGCCGGTGCGGCCGTCGAAACGCCCAGTGGGCACGGCGTGGTACCTCCTTCCCAGGATGTTGGGTTTGGGTCAGCCGTGACTTGGACCACTGTTCCGGCCATGGGTAAGCTTCCCGACCCTCCTCCTGCTCCATCTTTACCCTTCCATAGCATGTCATCTGCCGCTCCTTCATTACAGTTTCACCCCATACCATCAACCATGCCTCGCCAAACACCTCCCCTTCCACATCGTCCACCTCCGCCACCCCCCCCCCCCTCCGATCACCATACCGCCTAGACCACCAATCCACCAACCCATGTTCCACTCTCCTTCACCCAATTTCCATCACAACAACCCCAACCCCGGTCGCTTACCCAAGCTTCCTTTCAACAGATTCAATGGTGAGAATCCTCGCCTTTGGCGTTCCAACTGTGAAAAGTACTTCAACATGAACTCTGTTGATCCTTCTATGTGGGTTAGTGTCGCATCCATGTACCTCGAAGGCACTGCTGCCTGCTGGTACGAATCCATTGACAATACCCCGGCCATAGCCACCTGGACAGCCTTCTGCCAAGCACTCCATTCCCGCTTTGACAGTGATCAGCACGAGGCTCTTATCCGTCCGCTTTTCCAAATTAAGCAAACCAGCACCGTTTCTGAGTATGTTGATCGTTTCACCAAGCTTATCGATCAGCTCAAAGCCTACTCCACATCTACTGACCCACTCTTTTATACCATGGGATTCGTTGATGGCCTTCGTGCCGAGCTCAAAGCTATTATTCTGGTTTCTCGCCCCCAGAGTTTGGATGCTGCGGTTTCCATGGCTTTGGCGCAGGAAGAGGTGGGCGCCCCATCGCCAGCTCGCGCGCCTTACAAGGGTGATTGGGCTACGTCAGGCAAATTCACGCTGCGGATGGCGTTGCCGCTGCCTCCTCCACCACCGCGTGTCGAGAAGCCGCACGCTCTACCTGCGGCAACGGAGACGCCTGGCGCTGCTTCCCTCGACAATAAACTGTCCGCGGTCAAGGCTTATCGGAGGGCCTTGGGCCTCTGTTACAAGTGTGGGGAGAAGTGGAGTAAGGACCACAAATGCAGTCAGCAGGTCCAGCTTCACCTCGTCCAAGAGTTATGGGACTTATTGCCTGATGATGCAGACCAAGCTCCAGCGCCTACGACACCACCAGACGCAGAGCAAGCATTCCTGGCCATCTCTCTGAGTGCAGTTACTGGAACACCAGCACCTCGTACTGTCCGGTTTTCAGGCAGCATTCAAGGCCATCCCATAAATATATTGTTGGATTCTGGCAGTTCTTCTTCCTTCCTCGATGCTGCAGTCGCTGCTCGTCTTCAGGATGCTGCTGTTCAGGCCACTCCTTGTACCGTCCGTATCGCTGGTGGCGGATCCTTGCACAGTCCTTCTACATTGCTCAAAGTACCATGGTCAATTGGGCAGTATTCCTTTATATCTGATCTTCGTGTTCTTCCTTTAGCTGCTTTTGATATGATAGTCGGCATGGACTGGTTGGAATCCTTCAACCCAATGCATGTCCATTAGAAGCATAAGTGGCTCAGCATCCCTTATGAGGGCCATTCTGTGATTTTGCAAGGTGAATTGGCTGACTCACCAACTGAGCTCCTCTTCCAAGTGTGTACAGTGGACCCCAAATCGGATGCTTCGGTTACTGATCGTTTACCTGTCGAAGTGCAAGCACTGTTGGAGCAATTCAATGATCTTTTCCAGCAGCCCGACTCTCTTCCTCCATCCAGAGCGTGTAATCATGCTATTCCTCTTTTGCCAGGGGCTCAGCCATTTTATATCCGCCCCTATCGCTACCCGCCGGCTCTGAAGGATGAAATCGAGCGCCAAGTCGAGGAGATGTTAACTCAGGGTCTTATCCAACCGAGTACAAGTCTGTTCTCCTCACCTGTGCTACTGGTTAAGAAGAAGGACAATTCTTTCTGTGTTGATTTTCGGAAGCTGAACTCTCTTACAGTCAAGTCTAAGTATCCCGTTCCAGTCATTGACCAGTTGCTCGATGAGTTGCATTAGGCCAGCTGGTTTTCCAAGCTGGATTTACGGGTAGGGTTTCACCAGATACTGCTGCAACATGGGCATGAGTACAAAACAGCCTTCCAGACTCATACCGGCCATTATGAGTTTCGTGTTATGGCTTTTGGGTTGACTGGCGCTCTGGGTTCGTTCCAAGGCGCTATGAACTGTACCCTAGCACCTGGTCTGCGCAAGTTCGTGATCGTTTTCTTCGATGATATTTTGGTGTACAGCAACTCTCTGGAAGAACACCTTGATCACCTAAAGCAAGTCTTGTCATGGCTGCGCAAGGACCAGTGGAAACTCAAGCTGTCCAAATGCTCATTTGCCCAGCGTTCCATCGCCTACTTAGGTCATGTCCTTAGTGCAGCTGGTGTCTCCACCGACCCAACAAAAGTCCAGGCAATTCAAGAATGGCCAGTCCCATCTACAGCTCGTCAACTTCACGGGTTTCTCGGCCTAGCGGGTTATTATCGCAAGTTTGTGCGAAACTTCGGCATCATTGCTCATCCATTGACTCAACTACTCAAGAAAGATGTTCTGTTTGTCTGGACTCCTTCGCAGCAGTCTGCATTCTCTGATCTGCAGCAAGCTCTCAGTTCTGCCCCACTTTTGACGTTGCCTGATTTCTCTCAACCCTTCCATATTGACACCGATGCCAGCAGTGTAGGCATAGGCGCCGTGCTACATCAGCATGGTCACCCTATTGCATTCATCAGTAAGGCTCTCTACCCGCGCAACCGTGGTCTTTCTGCATATGAGAAGGAATACCTGGCGATTCTCCTGGCAGTCGAGCACTGGCGCCATTATTTGCTTCACGGCGAATTTTTCATACACACTGACCATCAGAGTTTAACACATCTGAATGAACAACGTCTCAATACTGTATGGCAGCAAAAGGTTTTTACCAAGCTTTTGGGGTTGAATTACAAGATCATCTACAAGAAAGGCGCCGATAACACTGTCGCCGATGCTCTTTCCCGCCGCGATCTTGAGGAGTCCGCGCTGGCTATATCTGCGACAACCCCACAGTGGCTGTCTGATGTGGTGAATTCATACTCTAGGAATCCTACAGCTGAGAAACTCTTGACTCAGTTGGCTGTCAACCCCAACTCGCTGCCACACTTCTCACTGGTCAATGGTGTCATTCGCTACAAGCGTTGTATTTGGTTGGCTCATGACCCCAAGCTGCAATCCTTGGTCCTGGAGGCCTTGCATTCTAGTCCACTGGGGGGACACTCCGGGGTCCCAGTTACTTACCAGAAGCTCCGTCAACTCTTCTTTTGGCCCGGTATGTACTCGGCCACCAATGAGTTTGTCCGTAGCTGTGATATCTACCAGCGTGCTAAGCCGGACTGTGCCAAGAGTCCAGGCCTTCTACAGCCGCTGCCCATTCCCTCAGCCACTTGGGAGGTCATTACAATGGATTTCGTGGAGGGCCTGCCTCGCTCTAGGTCAGCCAATGCTCTGTTGGTGGTCGTTGACAAGCTGTCCAAGTACGCGCACTTCATTCCGTTACACCATCCATTTACGGCTGCGTCGGTGGCTTGCTTATTCATGGATCATGTCTACCGCCTCCACGGTATGCCACTAGCTATCATATCCGATCGTGATCGCATTTTCACAAGTGCCTTCTGGAAATCTCTTTTCACACTTTTTGGCACTTCCTTGCGCATGAGCACGGCTTACCACCCGCAAACGGATGGCCAAACCGAGCGGGTGAATCAATGCCTTGAAACCTTTTTGCGCTGTTTTGCTCACGCTTGTCCCTCTAAATGGGTTTAGTGGGTTTCCCTCGCGGAATTTTGGTACAATTCTTCATTCCATACCTCCTTGGGTCGTTCTCCCTTCGAAGTTTTGTACGGTTTTCCTCCCAGGCACTTCGGTGTTTCTCCTCCTGAGGCCACTCCTGTCGCTGACTTGAATAGCTGGCTGGATGAACGCGCTGTTATGCATTCCCTGATCCAACAGCATTTGAGCCGAGCACAACTCCGCATGAAACGCCAGGCCGATAAGCATCGCTCTGAGCGTCACTTTGCTGTGGGCGATTGGGTTTTTCTTAAACTCCAACCATATGTCCAGTCTTCCTTGGCCACTCGTGCAAACCAGAAATTGTCAT